>NC_134710.1:179892331-180202331 GCF_043290135.1 Rhipicephalus microplus
GCATTAAGAGCCTCAAATGTTCGGCAATGTCGGATGATGTCATTGGCTGACTACAAGTGACCCTTTCCTATAAGGTAGTGATAGATATCCTTAAAAAGATGCTCAACCTTATCCTCATCAGTCATTTGTAGGTCCACACTCTTGCAAATCTTGAGAACTTCTTCAATATACATCGTACATGTCTCCCCACGGACTTGAGCACGTTGGCTCAGGGTCTGCTCAGCACGCTTCCTTATCGTGGTCGGATCTCTAAAACACTTTTTGATTTCGTCCACAAAATTCGCCCACGTAGTCAAATTCTCCTCGATTCTCGTACCACATCAACGCAGTTCCCTCAAGAAAAAGTGCTACGTAGTTGCACTGGCCGGTAGTGTCCCAGTGGTTATACAGACTCACCCGCCGATAGTGCTTGAGCCATTCATCGACGTCCTCTGCAGGTTTCCTAGAGAACGGGCGCGGTTCCCTGTAATGGTGTCCATAGGTGTTAGGCGCAGCTGGTTGGATTTCACCGTCATGGTTTATGATGACTGGTAGCGGCGGAAGTCCTGCGAGTCTGCGGCTCCGGTGAAGCTTCATGGGTGTGTCTTTTGCCGTACTTGTCCGGTGCTCCAAGGCGTTACCCAGCACTCTCTGCCAATTATGTTACGGGTGAGAGATGTTTATTGTACAGGCGGGATGATAGATGATTGCAGAAGTCAGACCTGGCACAGAACATATTCACTTCTTTTTCCTCTACACCACTTGCATGCGAGGCGGATGCTCTAACCACTACACCATCGCAGCGGCGATGGCGTAGTGGTTAGAGCATCCGCCTCGCATGCAAGAGGTCCGTGGTTCAAATCCCGGTACCGCGCAGTTCCCAACCGGATTAAAAAAAAAATCCGCGTGTTGATGGAACTGCATTAAGAGGCCTGGGGTGCGGCCTCACCGGCAAACACCGCCGAGAACGCACTCCCTCACCAGAGAAGGATTGGCCACCCTGGTGCAGTATCTGGCCACTACCTCCCACATGATTACGTCAAATAACTCACGGCCTCAGTCCCCAGCAGCTGCGAAGCAACTGACCACGGCGGCGGTCAGATCTGCAACACAGCAGAGGGTGCTAAGAATCTCTGGATCCGGACAGGCCGCCATTGGAACCTGAACTTGGCAACGTTTAACGCTAGAACCTTATCTAGTCAGGGAAGTCTAGCTGTACTATTAGAGGAGCTAGAGGGTGTTAAATGGGATATAATAGGGCTCAGTGAGGTTAGGAGGACAGATGAGGCCTATACGGTGCTACAGAATGGGCACGCCCTTTGCTACAGGGGCTTGGCAGACAGAAGAGAACTGGGAGTGGGGTTCCTCATTCACAGAAACATAGCTGGCAACATAGAGGAATACTATAGCATTAATGAAAGGGTGGTAGGTATCGTAATTAAACTGAATAAAAGATACAAGATGAAGGTAGTACACGCTTACGCGCCTACATCCAGCCATGATGACGCTTCTGTTGAAAGCTTCTATGAAGATGTGGAATCGGCAATGAGTAAGGTAAAAACACGGTATACTATAGTGATGGGCGACTTTAATGCAAAGGTAGGGAAGAAGCAGGCTGGAGACCAGGCAGTAGGAGATTATGGCATCGGTACTAGAAACGCCAGAGGAGAGCTACTAGTAGAATTCGCAGAACGCAATAATTTACGGATTTTGAATACCTTCTACCGAAAACGAGAAAACCGCAAGTGGACATGGAGGAGCCCTAATGGCGAAAATAAGAACGAAATAGACTTTATAATGAGTGCACACCCTGGAATCGTGCAGGATGTGGAAGTGATTGGCAAGGTACGATGCAGTGACCATAGAATGGTACGGTCTCGAATTCGCCTAGACTTGAAGAAGGAACGACAGAACTTGATACGCAAGAAGCCAATCAATCAGCTAGCACTGAGAGGGAAAGCACAGGAATTCAGAGTGTCACTGCAGAACAGGTACTCGGCTCTCAGTGAGGAAACCAACCTTAGCGTAGATACAATGAATGATAATCTGACGAGTATCATTATGGAGTGTGCAGTAGAAGTTGGAGGCAGGGTAGTTAGACAGGACACTGGCAAGCTTTCACAGGAAACGAAGAACCTAATTAAGAAGCGTCAAATCATGAAAGTGTCAAGTACAACAGACAAAATAGAACTGGCAGAGCTTTCGAAGTTGATTAATAGACGTAAAGTATGCGATGTAAGAAGGTATAACATGGAGAGAATTGAACACGCTCTGAAAAACGGAGGAAGTGTCAAAGCATTGAAGAGGAAACTTGGGATAGGCAAAAGTCGGATGTATGCACTAAGCGACAAAGAAGGCAAAATAACTACCAATATGGATAGGATAGTTAAGATAGCGGAGGAGTTTTACAGGGATCTGTACAGTAGCCGAGACAACCACGACCTTAATACTATAAGAACTAGCAGTAACCCAGATTACACCCCACCAGTAATGATAGAAGAAGTCAGAAAAGCTTTGGAGAGCATGCAAAGGGGCAAAGCTGCTGGTGAGGATCAGGTAACATCAGATCTGCTGAAAGATGGAGGTCAGATTGTGTTAGAAAAACTAGCCACCCTGTTTACGAGGTGTCTCCTGGCGGGAAGAGTACCAGAGTCTTGGAAGAACGCTAACATCATCTTAATACATAAGAAAGGAGATGACAAGGACTTGAAGAATTACAGGCCGATCAGCTTGCTCTCTGTAGTATACAAGCTATTTACAAAGGTAATTGCTAACAGAGTAAAGAAAACATTAGAATTCAATCAACCAAAGGAACAAGCAGGATTTCGAACAGGCTACTCAACAATTGACCACATTCATACTATCAATCAGGTAATAGAGAAATGCTCAGAGTATAACCAACCACTATACATAGCCTTCATAGATTACGAGAAGGCGTTTGATTCAGTAGAAATATCAGCCGTCATGCAAACACTGCGGAATCAGGGCGTAGATGAAGTATATATAAACATTCTGGAAGAAATCTACAGGGGATCAACTGCTACCATAGTGCTTCATAGAGAAAGCAACAGAATACCAATCAAGAAGGGTGTAAGGCAGGGGGACACAATTTCCCCAATGCTGTTTACCGCGTGCTTACAGGAGGTTTTCAGAAGCCTAGAATGGGAACAGTTAGGGATAAGAGTCAATGGAGAATACCTTAGTAACCTGCGCTTCGCCGATGACATTGCATTGCTGAGTAACTCGGGGGACGAATTGCAACTCATGATTACGGAGTTAGACAAGGAGAGCAGAAAAGTGGGTCTTAATATTAATCTGCAGAAAACGAAAGTAATGTACAACAACCTCGGCAAAGAGCAGCGCTTCGAGATAGGTAATAGTGCACTTGAAGTTGTAAAAGACTATGTCTACTTAGGGCAGGTAATAACCGCAGAGCCGAACCACGAGAATGAAGTAACTAGAAGAATAAGAATGGGGTGGAGCACATTCGGCAAGCACTCTCAAATTATGACAGGTAGATTGCCACTATCCCTCAAGAGGAAGGTATATAACAGCTGTATCTTGCCGGTACTTAGCTACGGAGCAGAAACCTGGAGACTTACAAAGAGGGTTCAGCTTAAATTGAGGACGACGCAGCGAGCAATGGAAAGAAAAATGGTAGGTGTAACCTTAAGAGACAAGAAGAGAGCAGAGTGGATTAGGGAACAAACGGGGGTTAAGGATATCATAGCTGAAATCAAGAAGAAGAAATGGACATGGGCAGGGCATGTAGCGCGTAGACAGGATAACCGCTGGTCATTAAGGGTAACTGACTGGATTCCCAGAGAAGGGAAGCGGGTTAGGGGGAGACAGAAGGTTAGGTGGGCAGATGAGATTAAGAAGTTTGCGGGTATAAATTGGAAGCAGCAAGCACAGGACCGGGTTAACTGGCGGAACATGGGAGAGGCCTTTGTCCTGCAGTGGACGTAGTCAGGCTGATGATGATGATGATGACTTCACCGCAAGTCCCGTATCAATATATATATTAATATATATATATATATATATATATATATATATATATATATATATATATATATATAAGAAAAATAATCCAAAAAAAGACTAAGGTGCACAAAATCGAGCTTGAGACTTCTGAAATGTGAGTGCGAGGGGTTAACCACTGAGCCATGGAGAGGCCGTCCCTCAACTTTCAAACGGCAAGCTATTTTTATCCACAACTTACCATTTTTGATGAGCATCTCAGCGGAAATTATCGTGTTTTCAGCACTACCAGCAAGATGACGCAATGAGCGCGCCTCGCCACATCGTCACGACGCGGCAGCGTGCGCTCTCATCTCTCCCGCGTACTTTGCCCAGCGGAGAGCGGGGGGGGGGGGGGGGTGTGGATGCTCGCTCGCGCGGCCTTATCTCGTGGTGGGAAGGATCGCACGTGTTGGCTTGTCTTAGGATTTCACCGGAATGATTATGTTTTATTACCGGGCACACAAAGGTTACTCCAATCGTTGCACAGTCTCCGCTTGCGAAAAGGGTGGGCTATTTAGACATAGCGAAGAAACAACTGAAACGCTTATTCGCGTTCATTTGTACCTGTGATTACGTTTCGTGCGTCATTTGTCCGTGAGAAACGTAAGACACGTTTCGATCTGCTTTCCTTTCTGCACGTGACCTTCCAATTTGTTGCTATCGCTTTCATTGCTTCACCTTTGTGGCAAAGCTGTGACTTTTTTATGTTTCTTTGTTAAAGTCAACGTTCGCATAGTGGCATGTCGATCATTTTTCACAAGGTTGTCCACCTTGATGAGGAGATCAGCCGTGATTGTTTGCTTGGTCACCGGTAATCAACAAAACTCTTACGTTTTGCACCAAAACAGGCACTCTATTTTCACAAAGACTCGTCAAACACGCAGTCTTTCCCGTATACTGCATCATCCGGCAATGAATGGTGGCTGGTTTAACACTTTTGCTGCCAGAAATCAAATAACATCTCGCTGCTGCGCAATCGTTCAAGTTCGCAATGTGAACACCATTTTGTCGCCACGTGGACTGCCTCTTTAATAAGAAGGTGCTCATTATAAAAGGCGCTTTCTTCTCCGGCGCATGCGGGCACCCTCACATGCTCCAGTCCACACAGGTGTATCCGATCACATCTCTAAATGTCTCGCTACGTTCACCTATAGCAGTTTAGGCATCTAGGTAAAATGATTATGCTGTTACGCCATTCCACACCTTTCATTAGAACACCCCTTCTAAGCTTGTGTTTTTTGTTTGTATTTCATTGCCAATGTATAGTGGGCAATGTAAGCATGCTAGGCTAAACAATATGAGAACAAAAAGGGGGGGGGGGTAGAGGAATATGGCATGGAGGTTAACCAGGGTACTTCTCTCATTAACTACCCTCTACTTAGGAAGGGCAAAGGGGGTGCGAAAGAATAAAATAGAAGGAGAGAGTCTGTAACTATATTAGAAAGGCTTGTCAATTATTGCTCTGTCTAAAAGCAACACATTAACGCCGTCATTGAACAGTTACAACGTGCCGTTCAGTGAACTATGTCCTTTAACAAAACACCCCTTTTAAGCGCGCGTTTCTCATTTTTTGTATGCATTTCATTGTTAATGTAGAGTCGGCAATGTAAGCATGCTAGGCTAAACTATATGAGAACAAAGGGGGGGGGTAGAGGAATATGGTATGGAGATTAACCAGGGTAATTCGCCCGTTAACTACCCTCGACCTAGGAAGGAGAAAGGGCGTGCGAAAGAATAAAATAGAAGGAGAGAGTCTGTAACAATATTACGAATGCTTGTCAATCATTGCTCTGTCTATAAGCAACACATCAACGCAGACATTGAACAGTTACAACGTGCCGTTCAGTGAACTATGTCTTTTAACAAAACTGTACCTCTTGACATATTTACTGACAGATGGCGAGAAGAAAATATAATGTAATTGTACAAATTGTCGTACCCACCTAATTTTTGAACTAGGCAACACAAGCCCCATGTTCTTCGGTTATTTTAGCCCTTGTAGCACGACCGGCTGCTTGTAGAAACAAATGATTTTGTTGGTTGGTTTACGGGGTTTAACTTTCGAAAACAACTCAGGCTATTAGTGGCCTCATGACGTAGGGCTAAGGAAAATTTTGACCAGTTTGAGTGCCTTAACGTGCCCAGACAGCGAAGAGTACACGAGGCTTTAACATTTCGCCTTTATCGAGATAAGACTGCCGCTGCAGGGATCAAACTCGCGTCTCTCAGGCCTTGAAGCCGAGCACCGTTACCGCGAAGCAACAGCGGTGGCTCAAATAATAGAAGTCATTATCATAGTGCAGCTACATTGACCCAATATTTTACTGTTTATAAATGAAAAACTGATACCAACATCTGATGGGGCAACAGTGGATATTGTGACATGTGTGAAATATGGACACCCAGGTAAAAACTTCCGAAACGTGCTTTTAACTTACAGAGGACGTAGTACGCCCTCGTGTTCGCATTCATACATGGTATTCCGTTGATTCTCGTGATGAATCTGGGAAGCAACATAATTATTTAGCCAACCAAAGAGGCATGAAAGACATGGCCTCCGCGGGGGCTCATTGATTATGGTGCTCGACTGCTGACACAAAAAACGTGGGTTCGATCCCTGCCGAGGTGATCACATGCCAATAGATGCGAAATGTTAGGGGCCCGTCTACTGTGCGATGTCAGTGCACGTTAGAGAACCACAGGTGGTGAAAATTATCCGGAGCCTACCATTACGACGACTTCCGAGGCCTGAGACGCTTTGGCACGTAAAAACCCATAGATGAGCGTACGGGTGAACTAAGGTTGAGAACTCTAGGCTTAAGTGGGGTTCTCCACTGCAGCGTGGCTCATGATCATGCCGGGGGTATTGGCATGTAAAGAAAAAAAAAGTAAACTCATGAAGAAGGAGGAAACAGGTGAAGGGAAAGTTCTGAACACGTACCACGTCGAACAGGCTGGCGTACTCGGCATGTTTGCCTTTACCTTCATTTGGCGGATTTACCGAAGAGACTTCCGTGTGTAGATTAAGGTTTTTTATACATATGACACGTGCTTTGAGGCATCCGGGTACAAGGCGAATTTTCTTCAGGTTACATTGCAAGAGGATGTAAACATATTTATATTAGGGTGAACTGCCTTTCGCGAATAAGAAGATTGCTGTACGGCACCTCAAAAAAGCTGTGCCCATCGAAGAAAGGTAGAAAGCATCCGCCTTATAATGTAAGGGAAACTGTTACCCAATGGAGCAACTGCTGCAACAATAATTCGGAGTATTACACACTCGACAGGTCTTCTAATACACCATGTAAATTCAAAACTAAGATCAATGTGATAATTATTGTAGTGTGCAGGCCTGCCATAGTGTATCAAGGGAAAGATAAGTATGATATATATTTGAAGTTCACGATACAAAATTATCTAGGCAAAAAATCACAAACTCTGCCGCCCATCTCAATGTTCCTTTACCAGATGTTCAAAGAAAATTCTAAACTACTTAGCAAGAAGTCTTCATGCAAAGGAGTTTGTATTCAAAAGAATTTCACGAGCGACTTTTAGCTCCTTTGTTTTCATGCCTAGCCTCGTGAATCGTTATTTACACTTGTGAAAACCTCGGTAGCACGTCGGCATTTTTTTGATTTCACACTCAGCGTGGATCCACCTCACTGGCGTTCATACATTGAGAAGGGCCACTAGTCTTGTTCATAAAGATATTCAACAGTATCGTTGTATCCTGCTAGGTCATGAGTACCAGAAGGTTGACGTTGAATAAGTTTCTTGGCTTATTCTACTTCAGAAGACATAGGTAACAGCAGATTATAAGACTAAAAAGCAAAATATCTTCATTGAGCTGCCGAACTATCAGAATACTCTATGTACATTAGGTGCGTTAAGAATACCTTTATATTTGTCCGTAATGATAAACTTTGACGACATCTCAGACAACAGCATTTGTTATAGCACAACTAATATGTCGTACAATATATGTCGCACGCGCGCGGACACACACACACACACACACACACACACACACACACACACACACACACACACACACACACACACACACACACACACACACACACACACACACACACACACACACACACACACACACACACACACACACACACACACACACACACACACACACACACACACACACACACACACGCACACACACGCACACACACGCACACACACACACACACACACACACACACACACACACACACACACACACACACACACACACACACACACACACACACACACACACACACACACACACACACACACACACACACACACACACACACACACACACACACACACACGCACGCACGCACGCACGCACGCGCGCGCGCGCGCGCGCGCACACGCACACGCACACGCACACGCACACGCACACACACACACACACACCTATGATTGCTGTGGTTACATTTTATTCCTTTGAGGGATAATGAGACGAATGTGTCACACTTTTTCTTCTTCAATAAAAGCTTTTTCCGCCGCTTTGTGTTGCCATCAGCTATACGCTTTTCCACGACAGTGTATCAAGAACGGTTAAAAAATAAAAAAACTGTATTTGGCACATTTGTGATGCATGGAATTGGTGATGCGTTCAGTTGAAATTCGTGTAGGGCTCTTGAATTGTTTTTTTAAAGTGGTGTCACATTATGTGCAAAATAGCTGAACTTCTAGATTTATGGTATTTTTATCCTTTTCTGGATTTGGAGAGAAGTGCTTTTATTATGCAGCGATGAATTTTCTTCCAAAATCGCTGCAGTATATCAGCCAAGAGTTATGTTTAAAGTGCACTTGACAAAAGATGAAGAAAGTCCTTACTACTCCGCAACTGTTTATTTCTAGTTAGAAGGGCATTATTATGGCTCAAAACAGGACTTAGTTACGGAAAAGGCTCTCAAATTCTTTTTCATTTTTTCTTATGGAAGCAATGGCAATTACACCAAGAGCTGTGGCTAAAATACTGTTTCTGCAATTGAGTGCAAAAGGAAAAAAATGGCGAAACTGATGCTTTAGACATCCACGAAGCGAAAGAAAAGACATGCACACGACCTATATAAAATATAATATCCCAGGCCTGAATAGAGTTCACAAATCTGACGCAGCAGTCGTAAAAGCAAATACTGGATTCAATGAATTCAGTGACATCACGTCGATGTTGCCAGCCATCATTCGTGACAACAGTTTTACATATGGACATTAATTCAGGCACAACTGAAGTGTTCATCCTTATGTACACCAATCAGAAAGACAAAAAGAAGCTATAACTGTCGATGTACTCAAAGACCTCAGATAGAGCCACTGTGCTGAACACAACATGCCGAGGAGCAGATTGAGTATACACCTGGAAATAAGGTACCCCACAAATTTTCCTTGTTCGGTTCTTGAAGAGTATTCCTGTACTTCTTGCTCCAGGCCTTTTCGTGCTAGAAATTCGGTGAAAGGATTACACCTTGGTGCCGTCGTGAGACGATGGGACAGGTTTTGCCCCACTTTTTCAAAGACACTTCATGGGTCAAGGAGACGCATACGTCCCACTTATTTATCTTAATGTAATGGTCCTATCTTGGTGAAACTTGCGTCATTCTGTTTATAAGCATGTTATTTAGGTATTTTACAGGCGGAATTTTCGTTATCACGTGAAAAAATTTGATCAACCCACAAAGGATTACACAGCCATCACACAAAAAAAAACATTCTGTAGCTAATGTCAGTGTACGCTTACTACTGTCCTGACCTCTTTTTTATGATATTTATGTCTCAACCAGTGAACCATTTATCCATTCCAAACTAAAGAACTACCACTGGACGTGTTTACCGCAAGCTGCCTTATTCGATCATCCATCTTGTCTCACGTATAAGCAGTAAGATTCCGTTTCTCTTTTTCTGTTCTTTTATTTCATTCATCTACCCAAACGATAGGTGTGTTTGTTGCAGCCAACGCTATCGTGAACAGGTGCTTCGAGTGGCATTGGGTGCATTTATTTTACACCTCGAAATATTTATACACTGCCTCTGCTAACACTGTTGACGCCCCACCGTGGTGGTGCAGTTGCTGAGGTACTCGGCTGCTGACCCGCAGGTCGCGGGATTGAATCCCGGCTGCGGCGGCTGCATTTCCAATGGAGGCGGCAATGTTATAAGCCCGTGTGCTCAGATTTGGGTGCACGGTAAAGAACCCCAGGTGGTCTAAACTTCCGGAGCCCTCCACTACCTCGTCTCTCATAATCATACGATGGGTTTGGGATGTTAAATCCCACACATCAATCAACCAATACTGTTGTCATTGGGTACTTTAGGTGGGTATTTGTGCGATACTAAATCACAGGAATACAACCATGCATATGACAGACATTCTTATGGATATAGGGTGGTTTTATAGTAGCCCAGATAAGAAATAATCATCCGGAATTTTCAATTGTGCACTACTTTGACGACAATAAGTCACATCTTGGTTGTAAATATTGAATAGTGTACATAGAGACAAGAATGCTGTGGCTTGTTTTTTTTTTCTGCTCTCTCGTTCTCTACTCGCTCGTGCTGCAGTGTTGGTCGTTACCGATACTACGAGTCCGGAAGAAAGAGAGAAAGAGAGAGTGGGAGCTCTACTGTCAATGCACTATACAGGCAGTCGCAAATGTGGGCTACTATCTGCAGGAAGCTTGAAGGAATGCCGCCCTCGTGGAATAACCTCGTTTCTTTGGCATCCTGTCTTATGCTTCCTGGGCGCTTTTGATCTGGGGTCATTGTGCACCCGCTACGCACTGCGATATAAGAATATCACTATTCAGCCAATTATTTGAAAAAGAAAAGGATGAATGAATGAGGCCTCAATGAAGCTGACCTCCATAGCTGATGCTTGCTGGTGCGAAACTCATTGGTACCTAAATGATAACCGTAAACGTACCTTTTTAAACCGAAAAATTAAGCCACAGTGATTAAAATGTCATTTTTCTTGTTTCAGGAGCACAGCCACTGGCCGCGTCGTCTATCAGAGCTGATTTTGGCTACGTGCGGCGCGTTTAGCGACCCGACAATACGCTTCAGCAGTTTTATTCCTGCGTTGAGAGCATGTGTAGAGGCTTGCCCCAGCTATGGTTGTTGACTTACACGCCTGGGAATCCAACATCAAAAGGTTTGTATTTGTTTATTTTTTTAAATATCACAGCACTAGGTCAGCCTCGAAGAATATCTTACAACATGAACGTACTCTACGCATTTTATGTTTGGTTCAAAGTAGAAATAACGGTGCCTAGCACGCGTCCTGAAAGGGCCCCTACCTAAAGAAAGGGTGAGACCGAGTGCGTTAAGCTCTCCCGGCGTCTCTCGTATTCGTAGCACAATTCGTGACTACAGTATGGTTTGTCCTTGTGACGTCAGGGAGATATAGGCTCTGGATTGGTAAATATACGAGATATTTCTCTGGTGAAGTGTGTGTTACATTGCTTTGCTATGCAGTCATATGACCGTTTTTGTTTTGCCTCGCTAGGCTATTGCGCGCGATAAACTGATTTCTCTTCGTTTTCTGCGTTTGCGACTGTGCAAGGGCCGAGAGCAGCGTATCAGAGCCGAATCTTGACGGGCTCCGCGCTTGGTGCTGAGATTCCACGTGTTTTATAAAAAAACAAAATATATGACGAGGAGGAAGGAGCGCTTGTAGGAAGGGTAGTGAAGGTGAGAAATAAACTGCTGTCTCGCCTTTGAAGTCGGTGTGGTTTTGGGGCCCCTTGAAGGTTGAAGTGGCCGCCTCAGCTATATTCCAGTAAACATCCTCTTACCCTCACTAGGCTTCTAGTGTCGTCATATTGTTGACATATTTCGGCTTTGTTTATTCTCGTTGTTTTTTAACCTTGCACTAATCATCAGTGGTGGGGAAAAGGGGTGCGGGGAGGGGGGTAGGCACTTACTGTCCAAATATCTAAGATTTTCACGTTCATATTTAGAGCCTGAGAATAGGAAGCATAAGTAATAAAATAACAATGCTTGTTTCTTTAACTTTTCACATTTTTTACCCATGAACAGTCACTTTCACACTTGCCTTATAAAAAAAATGCGGATTATTGAGGTACTCGCTGCTCAAGCTTTATAAATAGTTATTATTATGTAGTGTTTAACGTCGCGAAACCATCATATGGCTATGAGAGACTCGGTAGTGGAGGGCTCCAAAATTTTCGACCACCTGGGGTTCTTTAATGTGGCTCATGGTTTATTGATCCCAAAATTATTCGCTAGATAATAACGACATGAAGCATTGCCATTGTCAGGATTATTGTACTTCGAAAATTAGTTCACAATGGTGAAGCTAAAAGGATCGCTTATGTAAGACAATTGGAGTACTCCAATTAGGTAATCCTTGCGATATTTACAATATGCGGTCTAAAAGCAAATGAACAATAGAAAATTAATCATATGCGTAAAATAAAGTGCTCAGTACAATTTTGCGTAATGAAAACTTTAGAAACTGCCTTCTTGTAAATTTAAACGGCTGATACAAAAATTACTGGAAGCACAATGAGGCCTAGGGGTTCACTTCTCCTGAGCACTAATTTAGCCCTACAATGCAGGTGACATCCAATGCAAATTCTATTTTTCAGTAAGTGAAATAATTATAACTGTCGTTTACTACATCGCACCCTTCTTTGAAGTAGTCTTTCTATCACAATAAGCCAGTTTTACTGTCAAGCGTTTATTTCGGTATGTGTTAAACAGCAGCTTCGTTGCATATAAAATAACTTGGTCAACTTAACCTACTTGTGCAAGGCTGGGGCAGTAGAGGAGCTTGTGATGACTTGTCTTCCTTCAGCTTTTTAAGTCCGCCGTCTACTCATACTATTAGGTCTGTTTTGAAGTGGAGACCACGTCAGCTAGGTTTTAATTTTGATTATACTAATGAGTTTTGGCTTATTTAACGTAATATTGAACAGTTTTGTCTTGATTTGTAAGCGTTTAATTACAACAGCAATATTTACTTTGGGAGTAATCATCAAGGTCTTCATTAGTACAGGCCTAATTACATAATCCCAGTTAGCAAGATCATAGTAAGCATCATATCAGTAAGGTACAATTCGCATGGCTTAAGATAGCATGCTCATAATTAATGGGGTGTTAGCATGTTTTTAGCACAGTCATAGGTCTACATGGCTTCAATAGCATGGTATATTAACATGTGGCTTAATTACTGCAGTATTAGCATGACTTAGCTTAGTCACCTTGGTCATAGCATGCTCTCACATATCTAGCCATGTTATACTACCCAGGCAATTTGCTAATGAGCTGACTGCACGAGCTCGTAGAGCTAGCAGACGATGAAGACGGTGAAGCGCGCTAACACGCTATATTGTACAGGGCGAGCATGATGATTATACATGTGACCTCGGGTTTTGCTACGGTCATGATATTTTAAAGTGCTCGACCAGAACTAATCTGGGACGCCACTATGATGGTTTTCACAAAGATTGCTTAATGCAGACATTCAAAGCTTCAAAATGAATTTAAATAGCTTGTGCCTTTAAAATTGTCATTACTAAAAGTTTATGACTAATTTATTGCATGAATTCACTTCTGCACTCAATGAAACAAATGAAACAAGATGCCTCTCGTTTCAAAACACTATCTAACTTTGTCGACCGTCCTTGACGGGACACCGCATTGCATCGTAAACAAGAAAACACAGCGCGCAATGAGGAGTGGATTTGACATTTTGTATAGTGTGCTTGAGAGGGTGTCGCCAGAGCTCGGAAAAATCCCAATTTTCGCGAAGCTCAAGCCATCCTGCAAAGCACCCCAGGTCTTCAAGCTTCCAGAGTGTTCTTTTAGCTACACAGAGGTAGCGCCCGGTTCGCGCAATGAACACTTCACGACAGGCAAATGATATTTGTATAACTACCCTTAGTACTCACGGCATTCAAAATTAATTTTTCTTTAGACCACATTTATTTAGTCTAGACCTTCCTTTTCATGTTTTTTAGGGGTGAAGCTCCTGAAGCCGTGGGTCTGTCCACGCATGTCTTTTACCGGTTTGTAACCACCTAGTTGTAGGACTCACTCAGCAGGTGGCGCTAGTGTGAGTGACAGACAGACGGACGACCGGACAGAAAAAGAGACAGACATATGGACGGGCGGACAGACACAGACAGAAAGACAGATGGACGCGCGGACACTAAGACTGACGATTGGATGGAAGGAGGTACGAACAAATGGATGCATGGACGGACGCAGGGACGGAAGTGAAAACGAATGAACGAACGGAAGCACGGACGGATGGACAGACGGACTCATAGATGAACGGACAGAAGCACGGACGCACGGATGGACAGGCAGATGCTTCATCCCGCTCATCATCATTGACCCCATGGATTTGGTGTAACTTTCTGTTCACCAAATGTCAATCCCGCTCATCATCATTGACCCCATGGATTTGGTGTAATTTTCTGTTCACCAAATGTCAATTTTCGTAAATCGTTTTTCGCGTAAAAGAGTACCTGAAAATCCTAACCTGATGCCGCGTTTTTTTTTAGTCAATGCATCTTTCTGTGCTTGTAATACATAATGGCACTTTTCACCGTTCTTTCAACGGCAAAGAATTTCTTTGCGTACTGCAACCACTTTTGGTATCTATCTATCTATCTATCTATCTATCTATCTATCTATCTATCTATCTATCTATCTATCTATCTATCTATCTATCTATCTATCTATCTATCTATCTATCTATCTATCTATCTATCTATCTATCTATCTATCTATCTATCTATCTATCTATCTATCTATCTATCTATCTGTCTGTCTGTCTGTCTGTCTATCTATCTATCTATCTATCTATCTATCTATCTATCTATCTATCTATCTATCTATCTATCTATCTATCTATCTATCTATCTATCTATCTATCTATCTATCTATCTATCTATCTATCTATCTATCTATCTATCTATCTATCTATCTATCTATCTATCTATCTATCTATCTATCTAGCAAGCTAGCTGCTGATGTCTCGGTGATCTAGTTATCCCCGCTTTGACTTGGCCTGAACCAAAATTACTATCGGAATATGAAATGGTTTGACGAATACGATGCGCTGATCAAGGCTTAATAGTGTCGCAATCCCATCGCGTAAGTCAACAAACACTTCCTGCCAGACAGTAGCACATGCCTGCAGTCGGGTATGTGCCACTGGTTGGCGGGTGTGTTACAGGTGATTAAAATTTGGTATCTACCCAGCAACGGCGAGAACACACACGAGTAATTTTAATGTGTTACCGTTCAGAAAAATCTGACATCGGCAGAGTTGACACGGCAAATGCAAAGAACAAATGTCAGAGTCTGAGCAGAAATTCAACCCCCTCATTCTGCGTGGGAATCTAGCATTCTAACACATTGCCACGCCAGGTCTCGGACTGTTTTCAAATAGAATGTAATGTTCGTGAAATGTTAATTGTGGTCGCAATGCTGGCTACATAATTTTATAAACATAACAAGTTAGGCGTTTATTTTCTAGAAGAGCCAAATGAATTTTAACTGAAAATGCAAAAAGCGCACTTTTTGTCTGCTCACAACATGGTGGGGCCTACTGTGGCTAAAATTTACGTACCCCAATATCGTCACAATTGAAGAGTAAAGTTTGTATTTGGCTAACATAGATTGGAACATTTCATTTGGGCATAAATCAGCTCGTAAAATAAGTGTAAAACAATTTAAATGTACGGTAAAGCAATTTTTTGCGATAAAATTGACGTCATCTTTGTGTTTCTGTAAGTGCCGTGCTTCATCGCATGGACATAATTGTGATTACTAGACATGAAGAGCGAATGGTCCTTGCTGGCAGAAGGCGGACCAATCTAGACAGTCATCACTGTTTTCTTGTTTTTGACATCTATTGAAGGTCTTGGAAAACGCTCTAGATTGTTTTACGCCATGCCGTTTTGGACCACTTCTTTTTTAGGGAATAGATATATGTCTAATGTCTTCATTTTATGTGTGTGGTATTCCAAACACATCGCGTTGGAGAAAACTGAGGACATAATACTGTAACGCTAAACTCAGAAATAATCACTAACAGTAAAAAAAGAAGTTGGAAATTCAACCTGTTACTCCTGATATCCGAGTTTCGTCATGCGCTTTGCTAAGTGCCACTTCGCCCTACAAAAACCTAATTGTGGAACGTAAGCGCCATAACAAAGCAACTTGGACCCACATAAAACATTCTTGAGGAGACCATGTTAGTTTGTTCTGGTCATAGTTGTTGACACCGTGCTGGTTTAATGAATGGCTCAGTTCGACTGAAACAGTCGTCGCTTTGGCTCATTTTTGATTAAAAATAGTTTTTGAGTTCACGTTGCGGTAAGAATTCGCCCCGTTTTAGTTAGAACTTATGTAGAAGATCAAAACACTTAGGCGTGCTTCACGTTACGTGAAGTTTAGCCTAGTTTCGGTTTTTCCATCTGGTTCTTTAAAAAAAAGCGTCTCTTATGTATATGATACTGCCATATAGGGCTTACGTAAATTGTAGTTAGGTGCCATCCGCTGAAGTTGATCTATGTAGCTCTGTCCAGGGCTAACATCTTCGCGAGTAACAGCACTTCATATCAGCTTATCGCTTTGGGTGTTGCTAATACTCATGTTCCTGTTGGTATTGTTGCGCAGTGCGAACAATTGGTCATTTAAATATGTGCAGCTGTTCAACATATGTATGTGCGAGCAACATTTGTAAATACATTTAGTGTAATCTCATATGGTGTCACTCGACAAAAATTGCAACGCGGTAACCTTCCCTCCGCATGCTTTGCATAATGTTGATTCCCAAGGTAAGTGGGCTCTTCCGAAAATTTTCAAAAGTTTTTCTCCCTTCACAATATGACGCGCTAGTCCTTCGCAGGCGGAAGTGATCACAGGAATCGGGAAAGTGGCTGCCTGAACGCGACCCACCTGCTCGTGGCCCCGAGGCTCAGCGTAAAAATGGAGTTCTTCACTCATTTCAAGTGCCCTGATTTGTAATTAAGAAGTACTTTTGCAGAACTAGGGTTACGCACCCAACAAGGAAGCTTGTTAGAGAAAGTTATTTTAGGTCCAGAAACTGTAATGCGTGTTCTGAAGTTGTTTCGCTAGTGAACTTGAGCCCCATTCCAGTGTTTACAAAGACCTTCAAGAGCTTATAAGTATTCAGAGACCCCTCTTATTTGAATACAACAAACAAGTAATCATGCACGTATCGGGCGACGTGAACAACCTTCCCCGGCTCGAGCTTCCTTGTTAGACTTGAGTCAACTTTTCCTAAAACAATGTCACTAAGTACCGGTGCCACCCTGCCGCCACTGCATATCCCGCGTTTTCGTACCATAATTTTCTCTTCCTACACAATTATGGCCAATTTCACAAAAAACATCAATAACTCAAAAAAAGTATCTACCTTCAAGCCACATCCATTTTGGGATTTCCGTACGCAATCGTTTCCTGTAAAGCATTTCTTCGCACAACCTATCAACTCTCGTTATGGAAGGGAGCCTGACAGCCACAAAGACTGACCTTCTCCTGTCGCTTGACTTGCGGCAGGTCTCTCGTCCGCCATGGTTTCCCGCACGGATTAGAAGCAGTCACCGCCCTTGCAGTTTGAATAAAAATCACAGACACCATGTTTGAAGGCACATTCAACGTCGTCAGCGTCTCCATGAAGACGTTTGAGCCATAACTATACAGTATAGGAAAATGGAGCGAAATGATCTCAATACAATGAAGAGAAACAGGTTCATGCAACCTCTGGCAAATAAATATCTACCAGAGGCTTCATGAACGGCTCTGCGAAAACACCAATTCCCCGGAAAGTAAATGCGAAATATTATCAGCACTGATGTGAAGTGAATGAATGTCCGTTCTTATATCCATTCACTTGCTCACACTTGAGTGCTTCATAACGTTTTCTAAGCACCTAAAATCATTTCTCTTGTGTTTTCACGCTCATCAAATGTATTGTCAAATGAATTTTTTTTCCAGAGAAGGTTTGGTCAGGATAGAGCTGTATTTTTTATTATTATAAGTGTGTTATGTTTCTATTTTGTCTTGCTGGTTGATGATTTGTGGATGCGCTTTATTGCTAATTCCGTTATCGATCTAATTTTTATATTTGTATGTGTGATATTGTATTTTTCTCTGCAAATTCAATAATTATTTAACTTGGTAACGCCGAAATTGGTTCTGTTTGGCTCCTGCGCTCTTTCATAAAATAAACTAGAATCAAATGTTGGGCTAGTTCGTACTTCATGCTTGGGATGTGACACCATCCCAAGCATGAAACAGCCTTTGTCTAAAAAACAGTCCTTGTCTCTATTTTTGCGTCATTTCTACATGAATAGAATAAAAAAACTGCAATACAATTATCGTGTATTCTAGTGCTGTAATAATTGCATTGCATGTAACAATTATGCATGATGATGATGATTATGATGACACCTCAATCGCGAATCATACCCAGTGGGTAGAAATGCCGAGAATCGAATATATGAGTAAGTGAGATTCTTGAAATAATTTCGGCGCACACACAGTACATGGTAAAACCAGGTACCGGAAAATCATCGCTAGCTTCAGTTTGAAGGTTCATGCATGCTCGTAGCGGTTGCCGGGCATCCTAAAATCCGGTTGAACGGTGTGAGGTGGATATCGATATGTATAAACATGAGCGGACATACGGCTGGCAGTAATGCTAAAGTTGAGCAGATACGACCACACGTTGTGATAAAAAGCGTAAAGATTACTAAGACTCAAAATTATATATTTCGCACTTAGGGCTCGTTGACACAACCCAGAACCTTCCTCTCTCACTTAGACTCATTACAACCGTCACAGGCTTGTGACCAACATACCAGGTCAGTGCTTCGTGCATTGAAGTTTTGCAAGTAACTGGACCGCCAATGTATATCACTGAACCATTTGTAAATTATTGTATCAAAGTTGGCGCCTTTTTGCAAATTAGTTATAGCGAACGCGTCTCGTGAGCTCACCGCTTATTATTTCTAAATGGTCATTATCATTTCTAAAGAAGTGGCTTCCGTGGGCAGATAGTTTTACGTGGTAAAAGATAAGGTGACTGGCACGTGGCTTGACACGCACGCACTCTTTCACCATGTTGGTGCTATAATATGAGACTATGGGATGATGTCAGTGTAATATATTCAAGGCCACGGAACGCGGCCGATGTGTGTAACATTCGCCCTGGCACCTGCTGGAACGTGAACTGAGCGGCAAAAACCCATCTACACAAAGTTGTCAGCCTTAGACGCAGCTACACTTTTTACTCGTTGCTTCAGACAACTTTCAAGATAGGGCTGGTGGAGCTAATCGCCGCTTTTTAAATTTCCGCAAAGCGGCCTCTTTATTATTGCAGCGTAATGAAATTCAACAAACTTCGCATGCGAAGTGCCGATGAGCGCAACAGCAGACTACGCCGCTCTTCACGGCAATGATTCAAGTGGTGTTCCTGTACATTTGTTATAACGTACCTGCGCCATGCGTGATGTAATCCTCAGCAAACCCGTACCCATGTGAAACTAAGTCGATCAATGGTTGACAGATTGACACTTGCTCATTTTGACCATCCTAAAAAAACGGCATTTGCACTCTTTTGCATTTCAATATTCACTGGTGAAGTTAGTTCAGATTTCATCTCTACGCTAAAATTACCACCAAATTCTTTTTTGGAACGAGATACTTTTGAAAGAATGATTTGTAGCACGTGGCGTAATACGGAATCAGGAAGGGATAGACGGAGAGGATAGAGCGCCACTACAACAACATGCTAGTCAGGCTACAGGCAACTCAGGCTGTTTTCAAGCCAAAAACCTCAGGCAGACAGATAAGCACCTTGCTTCACTCAGATAAATGCACGATAATGTCTTCTACCTAAAAGAAAACACAACAGATAAATCAAATATCACCGTGTATGGAGGAAAGCAAGCTACGTTAAAGAACCCCAGGTGGTCAAAATTTCCGGAGCCCTCCACTACGGCGTCTCTCATAATCATATGGTGGTTTTGTGACGTTAAACCCTACAAATCAATCAATCAGGAAAGCAAGCTCTTTGGGTGAAAACGTGATAGAAGGCTTGCTGATACACGTATCACCAAGAGCGTCAATAAGTTCGGCTTCGACGATCAAGCGAGTCGTCTCATTTTTGTGCTGATCAACAATGATTGTAGTCTGTAACAAATCCCGGTAATCACATGCATGAAGGCGAAGAGCAAGCAAACCTTCTGGTGGTAGTTAAGTCGATTGTAAGTGGTCGCTCATTCACATACTTGCTGGTTTGGTCGACATATTGTTTCCCACGCAATAACGGAGTATGATAAAAAACAAACAATTTGAAATCGACAAATTTTTGTTTATGCCTTTCTTTGCGCGTTTATCTCTTTTCCTTGGAGATGAATTTGTCATAAGACACAATTTCTTATTTTATCCGGCACTGACAATACCACCTTAATATTTTCCCGAAATGCCTCCTTCTTTAGGTTATGTGACGGCTGGTGAACATATTAAGTTATGGTCATGCATCTTGTTTCCGCTGGTATATTGCAATGAAATTTAGGTTGTTTTGAACTTCCCCGAAGTCTTTTCAATTCTTTTTTATAACGGAAACTAAAGCATGGTCCTGATAGCCGGATCCTTGCAATTGTGAGATCTGATTATCGAAGCGGTGCACACATGACTTGTGCAATGCGTTCTTGAGGCATGTCGTCGCGATACCTCTCTTGGTTCTGAGTTTGGAATGACCCAAATGAAATGGAAGTGAAGCTTTCTGAGCACGTGTGTTATACCACCAGCAAAGCCGGTTGTCAGAACAATGCAGACTTAGATCTAATAACCTAATTCGTTCGTCACTAGGCTATTTCACTGTCACTTCAAGAGGCTTAAGATCATCGCGAAACTCACTCAACAGATTGATACTCTCACGTTCGAAATTTTCCCAAGAGCTGTCAATAAATAATAAAACCACTCACATACCAAAACAATTTTTTAGCCGTCGTCCATTCGAGACGATATGCCACAGTTCTATCAAGTTCTGCCAGAAAAAGATTGCTCAAGACAGGCATGGTATACAAGAGCCGATACAGATACTCTTTTTTGCAAAATAATATCATAGTTTCATTTGATGAACGTCGAAGGAAAATAGAATTCCAACAAGGTAATAAAATTATAACAGATACACCCGATTCAGAAGAAAACTTGACGACACCAAATTTGTCAATGCTACTTCCAACACACTTTAGCAATTGCGGATGGGGAAGGGAATAGTAAAGGTGAGTCACATTGTTAGAGAAAGTTGTCAGCGCTTCATTTTCATCAGCTTTCATGAAGCCTAAAATCCTATCAGAGCTCTTAACTAACAACGGGTCTCGGTCTTGGAGAAGATTAAGTTCGTCTTAGAAAAACAGTAACGAGTTCCTTTTGCCAGGTAGCTATTTCCGAGACTATTTATTTATTTATTTATTTATTTATTTATTTATTAGAATACCCTCAGGGCCCGTAGGGCATTACAGAGGGGGTGGGTACAACATATATAACACACAAGAAAAAAAGACAAAATAAAGAAACAAGTATCAGATGCGCAAATCAGGAAGGCAACATAAGTCAACTAAAAATGTATAAGAATTCAAGCACATACAAGACAAAGATAGATAATGGAAACTGCGTATAGTTACAAGCATTGCTGAGAAATTGCAGTCTTGAATAACAAAGGGTCTTCACTTTTGCTTAGTTTCCGTTATAAGGGACTCACCTTTACTATTCCCTTCCCCATCCGCAATTGCTAAAGTGTGTTGGAAGTAGCATTGACAAATTTGGTGTCGTCAAGTTTTCTTCTGAATCGGGTGTATCTGTTATAATTTTATTACCTTGTTGGAATTCTATTTTCTTTCGACGTTCATCAAATGAAACTATGATATTATCTTGCAAAAAAGAGTATCTGTATCGGCTCTTGTATACCATGCCTGTCTTGAGCAATCTTTTTGTTATTCAAAATAACTATGACTCGGAAAGGAGTGTTAACGTTGTAAATTTTAGCATTAGAAACACGTTCAGGCTATTCTTACTTTTTTGAATACTTGTAAGAGTTCCCACAACGTTCATGTTGTTGCACAACTGAATAGCCTTTGCTTTTACTTTGTTCAATGATGCGGTCTTTTTTACATTACACACCCCAGAAATAGCGTCAGTAGATTTTTCTAAGAAACATGAACGTGAAAAAACCCCGAAGCCTTTTTCATCTCCTTGCAAAACACACAGCGAATTATTGTCCAGGTACGACAAAACACGCTTTACAGGAATGCAAGACGAAACTGGCTTACAACATGATTTGGCATCTACTCCTTCAGAGATAATTCTTTCTTCCTCACCCTCAGCAGCAGATCGTGACACCTCACGAATGGCAGTCAGAAGTTCTGCACTTGTCCTGTGTCTTTGAAGACCAAACTTTGGTCCTAGCTCGAGGACTTGAAAGCCGTCATCGTGTAGCTGGAGGCCTTCAGGAACGTGAAATTTGCCCTTGGCTTTCCATTGAACACTGGTGACTCGCTCGCGAGAACAGTGCGTTAGGGCATCCAAAAAAGCAGCCAGAGAACAGGAGCGAAAGGAAAAGACAAGCTGTTAACCATTTTAGGATAACTAGTATGCCACCATACACTGGGGAAAGGTATGGGAGAGATTTAAAGGTAGATGTACATAAAAGGGAGAGATGGGGAGAGCACACACGCTCAAAGTAACACATCTCGCTGTCATCATAACGCCATTGGTTTATAGATCAGATTATTTTCACTCTCACACCCCCATTTAGATCAAGCATACATAATAACGACCCCAATTGTCATCTGCCAGTGCGGACAGCGTATATGGGCTGCGAAATGGTTACATCGCAACTGATGACTAATCAACACTGGCGGTCATCATGTGATAAAAACAGACTGGATGCTAGCGTAGTAATTTATTTCACGTCATCAGGAGCCCTTCGAGGCAAAGCGCGTAAAAAATGAAGACAGAGTAAAGGAAGGACACAATGCCATTTCTATCACACAGGGATCTTTTTTATGTCCTAATATTCAGTTCGCTAATCCTGATATTTTAACGTCCACGATCGCTTTGTGTGTCTGCGAGGCAAGATCAGCTTCTTGGTATGCTCGACAGTCAATGTGCTCGACAGTTCAGGTGCTGAGTGATTTCCTTCAGCTGTCCCCCGGACATTCTCGATGAATAGGAAAGATTATCTGCTCTGAATGGGGGCACAAAGTAAAACATCTCAAAGGCTGCCTTCGGTTGACGTGCTGCAAGGACACGACTTCTATCAGAGGTTACCAAGCGTGGTCAAGTACGAGGGAGTAGGTAACATAGTTTTTTGTGGAATAATGCGAGCCGTACGCTTCGGACAAAAGCGTAGCCTGAATTTCAAGGGAAACATTTGAATGCAAGTATTGAACTGATTTAGATAGAGTACAAAGAAGTTGTACGTCTTGGGCCAAAATTTTGCGTCGAACCCCATTTACGCGCTGTTGAGAAGGTTGCTATGGACAGGGAAGTGCTGCGAAGGCTAAAGGAAGAAGAAAGACCAGGGTGTGTGTCTGACTGTGCCAACGTTTTACGAAGGAACATATGCAGTAAGAGAAAAAAAAAGACAGGCGTCTCGTACCAATCGTAGATTTCTTGGCATCTATAAGAAATTTCGGTGCTTGGTATCTGACAAGGAAGGCTCCTTCATTCTGGTTTCTTAGCTCACGATTAAGGAAAAAGCAGAAGGGGCTGTAGTGAAAGATTTTGTTCTGCTTAAGGAGAAGCCAGCTAAGATTAAGCAGCAGCCCATCGAACTACTGAATCACCTCCGCCTCAAAGCTGTTGCTGGTGATGTCAAAAAAACAAAATGTCTACTTTTGGACATATTGTACGCAGCCAAAACACAGAAGCTTGACATGTCGTTCAAAGCTATAGTGTGTGAGCGTGGCACCTGGGTTCAAGCCGTATCTGGTTACCTGCAAAGACAGCGAGAGAGTCTTTTTATAAAAGATCTGTTTTTATACCATATTCAATGACTATGGTTAACTATCTTGTGGATGATCATCGGGACAGCTGCAATGCATTTAGTGCTGACGTGAAAAACTTGTTATACTCATTGCCGAAAGACCAGTTACTCGAAAGTGTGAATGAGTGTAAAATGAATGACTATGGTGAGCAATGTTTTAGAAACCAAACCAGCATTTCAGTGGAAGGTTTCTTTGAGCTTTTGGCATTATACATTAAGTCCACCGTCATGGGGTGGGAAGGGGGTGTCTATGCACAGTAATCAGGGGTGTGAATCAAGTCAAAAGTGGCACCACTTCTCAGCAATATCTTCTTGGCCAAGGTTGACAAGGCTGTCGAAGTTAACTTGAATGGGCTCGCGAGAAAGGTTTACAGGTACGTAGACAGCTGTATCATTTTAGTAGATAAGAGCAACTTCACGAACAACGCGAATAACATTCTGAAAATTTTCAGGAAGAACGCTTGAGGTTGAGATTTTACATGTGAAATGCCTTCGCAAAGTGCATTGAAAATCTTACATCTGAGCTTATCCTTCCTTAATAAGCAAGTATGCTGGCAATACCACCCTCATAGTTTTAATCTCTTGCTTTTCTTGACTTCTGCTTATTATAAAATCACAGAAAATAGTATCGCCTTCTTCACTATGAAATATGCAATTACCAAGTCATGTAATCATAAGATGCCCGCGAGCGTATAATAACAAATCCTGAGTCTAGAAAAAACTAACAACCTGGAAGGCGTTATTTTGTTGGATCGCCATAAGCTTATGTGAAATTTGAAAAGTGACATGAAAGATAACAACACTACATCAGCCAAAAAAAAAAGAAAAGAAGAAATTTGTCGTTTTACCTTACGTTCACCAACTGTCGCATAGGCTTAAGAAGATGGGTCCACGTCATGGTATAGAAGTCGTCTTCTATGCAAACGCTAAGGTTGGAAATGTTTGCGCGGCGATGCGGAAAAGTGTCGACAACCCCCCGTTCTTGCATAATGCATGCTCTATTAAGCACAAGAATATTTTTGAAGAGTGTGCCATTGGAGTTGTATACTGCATACCGCTCGGGTGCAGAAGCGTTTATATTGTCACGGGGTCGTGACGTGGCCGAAGACAGGAGACTTCGTGTTGGGATTTAACTGTTTATTTGGGCGAACTTGTGCCCGGTAAACGGAAAGCCCAATTACAGC
The DNA here is from genome assembly GCF_043290135.1 of Rhipicephalus microplus. Classification (NCBI taxonomy): domain Eukaryota; kingdom Metazoa; phylum Arthropoda; class Arachnida; order Ixodida; family Ixodidae; genus Rhipicephalus; species Rhipicephalus microplus. The sequence goes on from NC_134710.1 coordinate 179,917,595, forward strand.
ACCAGTCTCGCACAGATAGCAGTCTCGGACTGATAGCGGCGAACGGAGCGTCGGCCTTCGATCAACAACTGACAAGCGGCGAAGCGCGTCGGCATTTATACTCCCGCCGTCGAATGTTCTAGCGCTACCGCTGGCGGCGGCGTACGTTCCAGAACAATCTGTACCATTCGCACAGTGGGCGTGATCTTATCGAAATGATCTACTACAGTCTGGAACCCTCTCGAAAACTGCTGGCGCGGTTTGCCCTGAGAATCGTGTGGTGTTTTGGGACGATAAAAAAAGCTTGGGAAATGGAACGTGGCATTGCCCCCCTTTGAAAAAGGCATCGTCTCGATGCTTTAACTAAAGATGAAGGTACAATAATAATGCAAGAAAGTACAATGAATAAATTACAATACAACAATAATACAAAAAAACACTGTTTCAGTTTGTTAACGCGCATGAAACGGCTTTAGGCGTGCGACATGGACGACTTCAGGTCGCGATCGGCGTCGTTGAGAGTTCGTGATGCCGTCGGGGACAACCTCGTAATCAAGATGGCCGAGACGTCAAACCACCCTGTACGGTCCGAAGTACCGTCGCAGAAGCTTTTCACTTAGTCCACGTCGGCCTATCGGCGTCCACACCCAAATGCGTTCACCGGGCTGGTACTCCACGAAGCGTCGTTGAAGGTTGTAACGGTGGCTGTCGGTCGTCTGTTGATTCTTGATACGGAGCCGCGCAAGTTGTCGGGCTTCTTCGGCGCGATGAAGGTACTCGCGCACATCGATGTTTTCTTCGTCGGTGACGTTGGGTAACATGGCATCGAGCGTCGTTGTCGGGCTCCTTCCGTAGACCAATTTGTATGGAGATATCTGCGTCGTCTCCTGCACCGCCGTGTTGTATGCGAAGGTCACATACGAAAGAATGGCGTCCCACGTCTTGTGTTGGACATCGACGTACATTGACAGCATATCGGCGATCCTCTTGTTAAGCCGCTCGGTGAGGCCGTTGGTCTGTGTGTGGTACGCTGTCGTCCGGTGGTGGTTTGTTTGGCTGTATGCCAAGATCGCTTGAGTTAAGTCGGCAGTGAATGCCGTTCCTCTGTCGGTGATAAGGACCTCCCGGGCGCCGTGACGTAGGACGATATTTTCGACGAAGAATTTAGCTACCTCAGATGCACTGCCTTTTGGCAGGGCTTTTGTCTCGGCGTAGCGGGTGAGGTAGTCGGTAGCTACCACGATCCACTTGTTTCCGAAAGCCGACGTCGGGAACGGCCCCAGTAGGTCCATACCAATCTGCTGGAAAGGTCGGCAAGGTGGATCTATTGGCTGCAGAAGTCCCGCTGGCCTTGTCGGCGGTGTCTTGCGTCGCTGACCGTCCCGGCATGTCCTCACATAACGAGTGACGTCGGTGGTAAGACGCGGCCAGTAGTACCTTTCTTGTATCCTCGCGAGCGTGCGAGAAACACCGAGGTGCCCTGCCGTCGGATCGTCGTGCAGGGCCTGCAGGAGTTCTGGTCGCAGAGCTGAAGACACCACAAGGAGGTACTTAGCCCGAAGCGGTGAAAAGTTTTTCTTTTGTAGAAGACCGTTTCGTAGAAAAAACGACGCAAGTGCGCGCTTGAATACCTTCGGGACTTCGGCGGTCCTGCCTTCGAGGTATTCTATTAGGGCCTTAAGTTCCGGGTCGGCCCGCTGTCGTTCAGCGAAGTCGTCGGTAGTGATCGTTCCCAAGAAGAAGTCGTCATCCGGGTCGTCGGGTAGCGGTTGGTCGACAGGCGCACGAGAGAGACAGTCGGCGTCGGAGTGTTTTTTTGCCGGACTTGTAAATGACAGTAATGTCATATTCTTGAAGTCTCAGGCTCCATCGTGCAAGGCGACCTGAAGGGTCCTTCAAAGTGGCTAGCCAACACAAGGCGTGGTGGTCGCTCACAACTTTGAAAGGCCTGCCGTAGAGGTATGGGTGAAATTTCGACGTAGCCCAGATGATGGCGAGGCACTCCTTTTCTGTTGTGGAATAATTTGTTTCTGCTTTGGATAGCGATCGGCTGGCGTAACTAATAACCCTTTCAAGTCCGTCAGCCCTCTGCACAAGAACGGCGCAAAGACCTACGCTGCTTGCGTCAGTATGTATTTCTGTCTCGGCGAATTCGTCGAAATGGGCAAGTAACGGAGGCGTCTGGAGGCGATGTTTGAGCTCCTGCAAAGCGTGTTCCTGTGGCGTTTCCCACTTGAACTCCACGTCGGCCTTGGTAAGGTCAGTGAGAGGATCGGCGATGCGGGCGAAGTTTTTCACGAACCGCCTATAATAGGCGCACAGGCCCAGAAATCGGCGCACGGCTTTCTTGTCAGTGGGTGGCGGGAAGTCGGCGATGGCGGCTGTTTTCCGTGGATCAGGACGAACTCCAGACTTGCTGATAACGTGCCCCAGAAACAAGAGCTCTTCATACGAAAATCTGCACTTTTCTGGCTTCAGTGTGAGTCCGGAAGTCTTGATGGCTTGAAGTACAGCTTCAAGGCGCCGAAGATGCTCGTCGAAACTCGAGGAAAACACGACGACGTCGTCCAAGTACACAAGGCAAGTCTGCCACTTCAATCCTGCCAGTACTGTGTCCATAACGCGTTGAAAAGTTGCAGGCGCTGAGCAAAGGCCGAAGGGCATCACCTTAAACTCGAAGAGGCCGTCCGGTGTTATAAACGCCGTCTTCTCTCGGTCTCTTTCGTCGACTTCGATTTGCCAATCGCCAGTCTTGAGGTCCATTGACGAAAAGTACTTGGCGTTATGGAGCCGATCAAGTGCGTCGTCTATTCGTGGGAGAGGATACACGTCCTTTCTTGCGATTTTGTTCAGGCGGCGATGATCGACGCAGAAACGTAGGGTCCCATCCTTTTTCTTCACTAACACCACGGGGGATGCCCATGGGCTCTTGGACGGCTGGATAATGTCATCCCGCAGCATTTCATCAACTTGTCTCTTCATGGCCTCACGTTCTCGCGTCGAAACCCTGTACGGACTCTGACGGAGTGGTCTGGCATTTTCTTCGGTTATGATGCGATGTTTCGTGATTGGGGTCTGCCGAATTTTCAATGACGACGAAAAGCAATCTTCGTATTGCAGGAGCAGGGCCTTGAGCTGTTCTTGCTTATCGTTCGGAAGTCTGGGATTGACGTCGAAAGCTATGGGAGGGGCTTGGTTCCTCTGAGCAGGTTCCGCAAAATTGGCGAGGGCGAAAGCACTGGTGGCTTCGACAATTTCTTCGATGTATGCGACCGTTGTTCCTTTGTTCACATGTTTGTACTCATTGCTGAAATTCGTGAGCATAACCGTTGCTTTGCCTCCCCGCAGCTCTGCAATTCCTCTTGCGACGCAAATATTTCGGGTGACCAACAGATGCTGACTGCCTTCAACGACGCCTTTGAAGTCAGGTTATTCAGGAGCGCCGACTGAAATAATGACGCTTGAGCGAGGCGGAATGGTGACTTGTTCTTCCAGCACATTCAAGGCATGGTGTCCAGACGGCGTGCGCGGCGGTAGTGCTTCTTCTCTGGATAACGTTATCGACTTTGTTTTTAGGTTGATGACAGCACCATGAAGGCATAAGAAGTCCATGCCAAGGATGACATCTCTCGAGCAACGCTGTAGGACTATGAAGTCTGTAGGATAAATACGGCCGCTAATGGTGACTCTTGCTGTGTAGATTCCTGCAGGCGTTACGAGATGACCTCCGGCTGTGCGGATTTCAGGGCCTTTCCAAGCTGTCCTAACTTTCTTTAACTTCGCGGCGAACGACCCACTGATGACAGAATAGTCGGCTCCAGTATCGACGAGAGCGGTCACACTGTGGCCGTCGATAAGAACGTCGAGGTCGCTAGTTCGCCGTCTCGCATTACATAGGGCGTGGCGTCGGGTCACGGCTGCGTTGGCTTGTTCCGCTGCTTCCATGTTGCGTCGTCAGGCCACCTTCAGTAAGTGAGCTTTCACCGTCAGGGCTTTGCCTGGTTGGCGTTGTGTTCGGAAAGCTCCGTCGCGTCGTCGTCGTCGTCGGAGGATCTTCGGTAGTTCGTCGCACAGCAACCGCACCTCCACCGGTTGCTGCCCTTAGTTTCCTGTATACGGGCTAGGAGACCGGCCCCGCGTTGGGCCAGAGTACTGTCGGTGGTGCGGTGACGTGCGGCGGCTGGGCGACGGCAAACGCGAAGGGCTTCGTGGTGTCCACCGAGTTCCTGTCAGGTAGTCGGCGATGTCACGTGGCCGTTCCCCTGGCTGCGGACGTGGTGCATCGACGGCGAAGCAACGCAGTCCCATCTGTCGGTACTGGCAACGGCGGTAAGTGTGCCCGGCCTCGCCGCAGTGATAGCACAGTGGGCGGTGGTCAGGGGTGCGCCGAACGTCGGTTTTCCTCGGCGCACTGCGCTGGCCCGCTGGTGAACGGTAGGTCGTCGGTGGGGGTGGTGGCGGCGGTGGTGTCCGGCGACGGAAGTGCGACGGGGTGGCGTTTTGGCGTGGACGGGGAGGAGCGTTATGGCGCACTGCAGCGGCGTAGCTCATAGTTTCTGGCTCGGGCAGCGGTGTTTGGGGAATTCGAAGTGATTGCCGAACTTCTTCTCGCACAATGTCGGTGATCGAATCCACTTGAGGGTGCGCCGAAGGCAACAGTTTGCGCAGCTCTTCCCGCACGATCGCTCGGATCGTTTCACGCAGGTTGTCGGAGTCACTGGTTTGAGCAGCAGCGCATTCTGGAGTCAGGCGACGATTATACTGTCTGGTGCGCATGTCAAGGGTTTTTTCGATGGTGGTCGCCTCGGATACAAATTCTTGGACGGTGTTCGGTGGATTCCTCAATAGTCCGGCGAAGAGCTCCTGTTTGACCCCTCGCATGAGCAAACGAACTTTCTTCTCCTCAGGCATGTCTGGGTCAGCGTGACGAAATAGGCGGGTCATCTCCTCTGTGAAAATTCCAACCTTCTCATTTGGTAGCTGAAGCCGGGTCTCTAGTTGAGCAGCGGCCCTTTCTTTGCGAGCGACGCTCGCGAACGTTTGCAGAAATGCGCCGCAGAAGACATCCCACGTTCGGAGCGTGGACTCACGATTCTCTAGCCAGGTTCTTGCGGTGTCTTCCAGGTAGAAGTACACACGCCGGAGCTTTTCTTCGTTGTCCCAGTGGTTGAGGGCGGCCACACGGTCGTATGTTTCTAACGAGGACTCCGGGTCTTCGAACGATGACCCATGAAAAATTGGTGGTTCCCTGGGTTGATGCATGACCGTCGTGGGCAGGGATGCGGCGGTTGTCATTGTCGCTGCAGTCGCGGTCATGGCCTTGGTCTTCCGCGCCTTGTATTCTAGAATCCCGTACTCCGGTGGTAGCCCTTGCTGTCGGCGGCTTGTTCGCTGCTCCTGGTTGGCGTCGGTGTCTTCTCCGCGACGTGGGCTGGGTTCACGGCTTGACGGGGGCGTGCGGTACATGAACGAAGCAGCACCTCCACCAGATGTCACGGGGTCGTGACGTGGCCGAAGACAGGAGACTTCGTGTTGGGATTTAACTGTTTATTTGGGCGAACCTGTGCCCGGTAAACGGAAAGTCCAATTACAGCACCAGTCTCGCACAGATAGCAGTCTCGGACTGATAGCGGCGAACGGAGCGTCGGCCTTCGATCAACAACTGACAAGCGGCGAAGCGCGTCGGCATTTATACTCCCGCCGTCGAATGTTCTAGCGCTACCGCTGGCGGCGGCGTACGTTCCAGAACAATCTGTACCATTCGCACAGTGGGCGTGATCTTATCGAAATGATCTACTACAGTCCGGAACCCTCTCGAAAACTGCTGGCGCGGTTTGCGCTGAGAATCGTGTGGTGTTTTGGGACGATAACAAAAGCTTGGGAAATGGAACGTGGCAATATTGGTCATACGGGGTAGTATCTAAACTCGAGATTGAGGGAGCACTGAAATTCCCTCCAGGATACAGTGCCCTTGACACACTTGGCCATGCAATGCCGGGACTGCTGGTGCACTGCATATTTTCGTGAACGAGGATTCTTCTCCGCCACCATGACCAACTCGTGAGGGAAATACTCGAAGCCCACGGAATTCAAAAGGCAGGGCAAACGGCTCCAGTAAACCATCAGTTGCTCTCCACGATAATGAAATATCCTTTTTAGATTATTCCCCCTAACGTTGGTAGGATAGATTATGTCTAAGCAAGAGGGTTTTCAGTTTTCTTACCTTGTGAAGTCAAGGGCAAAAATGTTTATGTTTGGTGTTTCTTCATTAAATTTCTCAGTTGAAAGTCAGTGCTCGCCTTAGTCCTTGCTTTACTCTGTCTTCGGTTTTGGCGCTGTTTTTTTTTGACCAGCAATGAATCGCTACCAACTTGCCCAGTTTTCAATGCTAATCAGCAGCCCCCAGCAAACATCGTTGCTCCCGGCAAGCGATGAAGATTACAGTCTATAACCACAGGTACAACTCTGAAGAGTTAAAAAAATTGGGCACTGCTTTCATCGCCTTCAGCCACTATGACCTCTCAGGGCGACATAATAGCATGGTTTCTGTCATCATCGGTGCATAATCTATGCGAGCCAGAGTGACCGTGATTGATTTTGTCTGGGTTTTGTGGCGAGGACATTCACAAAATATGTGCTGTGATGTCTTCTTGCTACTAAATTTGTTATAAAAAGCACTGTCATTCATTTAAATTTGAAAGGGAGTGACTCAAAAGCCACTCAGTCATAAACGGTAAAAAAGAGTGGCATCTCGTCAGCGCAGCCCAGTAGATGTCTAAAGACATAAAGTGTTCGAGCAGTGGTGGTGCTCATTATGTATTCTGGTTGCTATATTCTATGTTAAGAAAGCGATTTTTTCGAAGAGCTACTCGAAGTTGGGTAGCAGCATTAGCCTTTAAAATTAGTATAGTCTCGAGCCTATCACCTCAAATAATCGATCGAGCAGCCCTGCAGGCGTGTTCATTGCCTGTGATACCATGGTGACTTGGCCGCCACAGAAGTGTCACTTGGTGTTCTTCTTTGAATGAAGTATAGTGGAGATACCTAATCTTGAAGACCAAATGTTGGTGTGGTCCGTGCCACATGGCTTATAGTAAAGATGGCAGGGCTGCCTTGAATCGCTAACGAATTACCATCGTAGAGGCTGTTCGAAATCGACCATCCGAACTGCCACTAGAATAGTGGCAAGTGCTGCAGCCATCGATGTCATTGGGTGGTCAGTGTTGAAACTGAGGCTGATAGCTTTTTCGCTGTGACAACCACTTCTCTGGACCAACAGTGATCTTTGAAAATCTCAAAGTGACAACGTGCTTTTCGCAGAAGGGGATCTAATATTTTAATATCGCCCGACCGCTTCTTCCCAATTATTCATGTGATTTATTAATAGCTGCAGGAAGTTATATCTCTAGCCATCTTCAGATTTTTACCACTTCAGAAAAAGTGCTTACGAAAGCAATGAGTAAATAGTTCATTTTACTTATTGTTGGCAGTTTTAGCACGTCATTTTTGAGACACCTTATATACCTTAAAATGCCGAGCAAGTGCCCCCACTCAAACAAGCACACCCTTCCTTTTTCGGGAGATCTGATATAAGCGCCAAATAAGCACCGATGACCGGTACGAAACCAAGCAAGCGCTCTCCCCCATGATCTGGTGAGATTATCATTCACCTTAGGAGGGGTGGTCTTTGCTTGAATCTTCACGGTATGTGGAACCTCGTGGTGATGAACAGAATACATTTGGAAGGACAATATTATCACCAGCTCAATAATAACTGCCTGAGACTTTGTCGTTACGTTGGTTATATCCAGGTAAAGAGCTCCTGCTGGCACAGACACGCACATACGGTAAAGATAATTCACTTAAACTGAAGGGTAAAAAATAACAAAGTGCTGTACATGTCATGAGTTTTTCTGAAGTCAACAGCTAAAAAATCAAGTTCACTCAAATGTGTGAAAGCGATTGAACGTTTTAATTGCATTGCGGGGAAGAAACTGCTCTCATCGAAAATGTTTCATGTGAATACTTTCGCTTATTCGTGCGTCAACTATTCATTTGTATCTCAAGTACAACTTTCTGTCTTCCCTTTCCAAATTGCGTAACTTATAGGCAATTGGCCCTGAATCCACGCTTGCCACCGGAGCAATGCTTGAATCAAAGGGGCACTACTGTTTTTAATTTGTTTTTGTGGAGATGCCACATCCGCTTCCTGCCCTTCAAAACCTGCTCTTATTTGGTGAAATCACACTCCTTCATAATACCGGTGATCCATATGATGCCGTACGTCACCAAAAATATAGGATGCTACAATTATCCTGCTGCCTATGATAATTTCTACAAGGATAATTAGTATGATTTTTGTAGTAATAATATATAAGCAACGTAATTGGGAGTAATTCCAAAAATGTGTGCCGTTTAGTAATATTGCTATCATGTTTCTGAAACTGATGACACAACAATCATTATTCTGAAGTTTTTATGCGGTACACTGTGACTTCTGCTTTCACGACCTCCGCACTAATTTCACCTTGTTTTAGTCCCCTCACTGTTTTTTTCTGAGAAAAACAATAGAAAAGAATTTTTTGGGTTGTCAAAATGCAAGGTAAGCTAAAGCTCACAAGGTCCCTTGTGGATCTACCTCGGTCGATTCAACGGTTTGATTCGATTTGTGGAGTTTATTGTCCCAAAACCATCATATGATTATAAGAGACGCCGAAGTGGAGGGCTCCGGAAATTTTGGACCCCCTTGAGGTTCTTTAACGTGCACCCAAATCTGAGTACACGGGCTTACAACATTACCGCCTTCATCAGAAATGCAGCCGCCACAGCCGGGATTTGATCCCGCGACCTGCGGGTCAGCAGCCGAGTACCTTAGCCACTAGACCACCGTGGTGGGGCGTATTCAACGGTGAAAGCCATCTTCAGAGGAGTCATTGCATTGAACCTCCCGAGCCCCATTCGTGGTTTTGCAATGTCTCCAGGAGCCTCGCCGCAGTGGTTTATTGGCTAAAGTAATCGGCTGCTGATCCGCAGGTCACGGAATGGAATCCCGGCTATGGCGGCTGGATTTTAAATGGAGGCGAAGATTCTGTAGGCCCGTGTGCTCAGATTTGGATGCACTTTAAAGAACTCCAGGTGGTTTAAAACTCCTGAGGCCTCCACTACAGCGTCTCTAATAGTCATATGGTGGTTTTGGAACATTAAACCCCACGTAATCGTCAATCAAATCAATGCATCCAGGAAAATGAGGAGGCATTGTAAGCTCTTTGTACCTCACCTTGTTTCACACTGCCTCCGGTATCGGCCCCTCTTCCACCATGCAAAGATTCATGCTATGCGATTTCACAGTGACGTCATGAAGACGTCACGAACTTTTGCGATTTGTGAGGCCATGGTTACATCATGATGACGTCATCGCATGATTATAATTTTTTGCATCACTCGTGGTAATGTTGGCATTGGGGAATTAAGACGCGGGAGGCAGTTCATTTTTTTTTTTTTGTTTGGTGAGACATCACCTTACAAAACGGAAAGCCTTACGTGATGCCTAAGGCTTTCGCTTTGAAAAGGTAAGGAAAGGTAAAAGTGGCGCCTTCAGGAAACGAGTGATTTAAGTATTCGCTGTTCTTGAGTGATTTTTTTAGACAAAATAAAATTGAGTGATTGACTGATTGTTCGATTGATTGATTGACTGACCGAAATGATGAGTGCGCTATGCGCTTTGTTTGTTTTTACTCCCTGTAAATGAGATGGGCTGCCGACCTGCGCGGGGTGGTGTTTTCTGAAACAAAAATGATGGATGCAGTGTTCAGTGGAATTCCATATGAACAACACTTTCCCTTGCAAGACGTTCGATGCGTGTTGTCAGAAAATGTTCAAGATCATAACGCGTGAAACGGCGTAACTGCTGCTTTTGTTCCTGGAAAGAGTACTCTGTTGCAATAATGGTGTTATTGAGGTAGAGCCATACTTGCAGGAGTCTTTTCGCCACTGTTTCTTGCCGACACTACCAGCTGGGGAATTCCTGGCTATGTAGAGATAGATAGTACGCCGAGGCTTAGAAAAAACGCGTGTGTTGTCGAACACGCACTAGTGAAACTATTGGAAGAGCGCCGTGAGCCTAGCCGTGCCACTGCTGTATCTCCAGAGGACAGAGCGAGGCTTTTTAAATGACTCGAATCCGCTGGGAGAGGATCGACTGAGTGGTTGGCGCAGCTCCACCTCTGCTTGCCAAGCTCGTTCTGTTCCGGTGGGACACGCGGGGAAATGAGCGTTCTTGCCTTTTTCGTGGGACCAAAGTGGTGCTGTGGGATGACGACGCGCGCGTTCTCTGTAGCGCTTCCACAGTGTGCCGTTGCAACGACATTTGTCTAAGAGAACGGGACAAGGGGAAAAACCAGCCTCGACTGATTGTTCCCCTCTAAGCCAAGCTCTGTTTCGTGGGCACTGAGGCCTTACTTGGAACTACTTCACGCAACACTGACGCTGACAGTGTTTGCTGGCACGTGCGAGCAGAACGTCATTCACATGAGACACTCTGGCTTGGATAGAATTATTGAAAAGAGGGATAAATAAAAGTTGCTAAAGAGAAATTTCTGGAAACCTACCCCTTGAGTGGCATTGGTTTTAAACTAGGTCATCCGATTTAATGAAGTGCCCCACATAATAAAAGAAAAGGCCAGGTATTGCGAATCGCTTCCCCATTCATGTTTGTAAGTGAGCACGTCATCACCAAGCGGACGAAGGAGAACTTAGCCTTTGTAACTGTAGAAATGTACCCTCAAAATGTAGGAGCTTTGCAACAAGTATGATGATGGGTCCTGCTAGTTATACGCTTGTGTGTTGTTTTTTGCGCGATCTAATGAATTGCTGATGATTGAGTATCCCACAGTGTGTTTCTTACGGTGTCCCTAAATACGATCAGTTACTATAAGCAGTGCACGTTAAATACACAAGCAAACACCGCAAATTCACTATATTTACACTTGGTACCACCCGATTAGTGGCCAATCTGCCAGAGTGAGTTCTTAGCACTGCATATCATCAGTATACGCATCGTTTTCTGCGTAAGAAAACCTCAGTGCTATATAGCCAAGTGGCTGAATCGTGAAATCCTGTATTTATCTCGGTTGGTAGTAACTTCAAACCAAATTGGATTGTTCATTTCCTTGTAACTATATCAGAAATTACTGACATTGATGCTATGGACTGCGCCACACACTGGCTTAACCAAAGGCTATCAAAACAACGGAGGGTTGTTTTATTATAAGGATGCGCTAGTAAAAACTGCACGTTTGTTCGTTTTTTAGAGATGCGAAACCCGCATTCTTCATTTATTGACAATCGGCATTCGCTGTATTTGTGGCTAAACTACCACGTACCATCACCTTCACTTCACATTAGAATTGCATGTTAACTCTTTCTTTACCGCGCAAAAATGGTTATTTTTCAGATGTCTCGAGTAGATTCTTTTTGCAAGTTCGTACAGTACTCTATCACGCATTGCAGCATACCAAATTTTGCGCAATGAAATGCTCTTTCCAAAAAATAGTGTTGTAGAGCAACAAACATACTTTCTAATGAATAAAAATGTGAAAAGTGTGTAATGTTTTGTCAGCTGGTAAACAGTGCAATAAAAACACTATATGTGAAAAAATTTTCAAAACAAAGAAAAATTAGAATATAAGTTTTGAACAAAACTGACCCAGGAACTATGCACAAAATTAAAAATGTACAGAAATTTTATATTAACATAGACAAGAAAAATCTAAACCGAGGTGCTTCATTGATTCTCGAGCCATGCGGTGAAGCATTGCTGGTTTTTCGTGAGACACAAGATTTGATTGATTGATATGTGGAGTTTAACGTCCCAAAACCACCGTATCATTATGAGAGACGCCGTAGTGGAGGGCTTCGACAATTTAGACCACCTGGGGTTCTTTAACGTGCCCCCAAATTTGAGCACACGGGCCTACAACATTTCCGCCTCCATCGGAAATGCAGCCACCACAGCCGGAATTCGATCCCGTGGCCTGCGGTTCAGCATCAGAGTACCTTAGCCACTAGACCACCACGGCGGGGCCGTGACACACAAGTGAACTTGTACACATTTTTCAGCAACTTTTTGTTTCTTTGGTATAAAAGCGTCCGCGTGTTTTAATATAGATTGATAACCGTAATGTGAATAATCTAAATCAAATGTCTAATAAACTTCGTTATTTGTCGAGCGTTACCTCTTTCTATGAGCCGCCTCACTCCGCTGACGTGGCGATTCTTACATATGCATTCAAACATATTTCTTAGCACTTTTCACATTGCTTTAAAAAAAGAACGATATAGCGTCAAGTTCTAAAAGGTTTTGCGCTGTTCTGTAGTGAGGGCCAAGATGTGATTTGGAATCTTTCTCGTCGTTAGGAGAAGCTCTGCAGCCGGTGCCAGCACACCGCGCTCCAGTGAAGTGTGGACTTCGCACGTAACCAGAGTAGCTATAAGATTGTGCACAAAGGTTAGCAGGTACCCACTTGCAGTGAAGCAGACAACTTGAGGCCGTAAAGAAAAACCCATGAAAGGCTGACGGCTAATGTGCCAGGCTGACGCAAAACATTGTCTCCTTAAAATAAAGAAAGCGAGCCCTTAAATATTTGTACTTTCGTTCATTCATAGCTAGAGTCTTGTCCTGGTAGACTTCCTGCCTTGAGGTGGTATCTGAGGGATTATTGATCAGATCCTATCTCGCATAATAAGATCACATCCTACGTGACGCCACAACAGGCAAAAAAAAAAATGGCCCCGTATCTGCATTTTACACTGCAAAAGTCGTCGAAAGACGATAGCCTTTCATCTAAAGAGAGTGAACGAAACGTTTATTAGATGTTGTGTGCCTGAAAATCGGTGAATGGTATTCTGAAGGCGCTGCGTCAGAGTGCCTCGAGCGTGCAGCAGAGGCGAACGCGTGCATCGAGTAACGTCACACGTGAGACACGAGCGCTATCTGGCAGTTATCTTGGAAAACGAAGCGCGCGGTGTGCGCACCCGTTTTGAAGGTGATAAGGTGTACAACGCAAGGCAACAAATTGGTGCTACCACCAGTATCTTAGCAAAGCGTTAGAAATTCTTGCCTTGTCGTACAAGTGTTGAATTATCCGCGTAGCGTGATAAACGCTATGGTCCTTAGAATTACTTGTGTATGTATTTTCTAGTATAGAGGCACACATACAGAATATTGACGTGTTGTTATGGTGCCTCATACATGTGCAATAATTGCATTTTATTAACAATCGCACAAGTAAGAACGCTAAAACTTGAGCAATATTGGTGGGCGCTGCGGATCAGGTCCACCGTTTGACGTATTGTTTGGTGTCGTTTGAGGTACCGTTAAGGGTGGACAGTTAAATGTACATACATACAGATAGACAGACAGACATACACAAATTTTCGTGTTGTAGGTCCCCAAGAAAGATTATTGTATTTAAAAAAGTGTGCCACACTCACCGCCATGGCAACAGGTGGCGCTGACTGAAGCTCCCACGTTTTAATGCTCATCCCATAAAGTGGACAGAGGAATGGCCGCCGCCATAGCTCAGTGGTAGAGCATCGGATGCGTTATGCGAAGGTCGCAGGTTTGGATCCTGCCGGTGGCAAGTAATCTTTTGACCCACTTTTCTTTCTTCACATTTACATTACAATTACTTCTAATAGCAGCCCTAATACTTTATCTGATATTATTCTCTGTTACTTCTCTATAAATCTAAAGCAAGTTGTTCCACCACTTGAAAACATATCGGCCAAACAGCCCATCTAAAATTATAAATGCCCGCATACAAAGGATATATTTTCTCGAACTTGCTGTGTCAGTGGTTTGGGACTATTTCTACAAAAAAGGCATTAGAAAACTTAAGATGACCCAAACACGCGCTGTACGTTTTACTTTTTCTAAGTTTAAATTGAATGGGGTGATTCTCCTACAAACATCAGAGGAGAAAATGACATACGTGTGCTCAATGATCGTCCCAGAATCACATGCATAAATTTTTGCACTAAATTTACATTTTTAGGTGGAATACTCTTGCAAATAAATACATACACTCATTTTCTTTTCGTGCTTTCCGACATCGCCATATGCATAACGTGCTTCCATACACCCCTCGAACTAATACTTTTTAATTATTTTTTTTCATGGACAGTAATCTCTCTATCTATCTATCTATCTATCTATCTATCTATCTATCTATCTATCTATCTATCTATCTATCTATCTATCTATCTATCTATCTATCTATCTATCTATCTATCTATCTATCTATCTATCTATCTATCTATCTATCTATCTATCTATCTATCTATCTATCTATCTATCTATCTATCTATCTATCTATCTATCTATCTATCTGCGTGGCAGCTTCTTATAGCGCGTCGGCAACGAAATGACCTGGTGGTCATCCCATGGATAATGTAACATTTGTCTAACTCTTTCCTCCATGCGTGTGGCACACACCCACGGAGAGGGGGGGGTGAGTAGGTGCCACAGTTATGTGAGTATGGGCCACAGGTGACTGGATGTGCTCCTCCAAGTGTGCTTGTGATTCTGTCGATCCCTCTTCTATTCCTATGTGTCTCTTTTCGCCCATTGATCTCTTCTTGCAGTGAAGGGTAGCAAACCGTTTGTGTGTCTCCTTAACGTCCTTGTCTCTCCTTGCTTCTTTTTTCTCTATCTGTTTGTGCGCGTAATACTTCGTGAAAACGCATCAAGCCCATAGCCAGATACTTGTCCTGTTTATTCTCGCACATTCCCTTTCTCGCATTGTTTCACCATATGTATGTATGAGTGTGTACGCGTTTGCCTTTATGAGCAACTAACTTGACAAAAGATTCATTTGTTAGGCACAAGTGCTGTGCAAAATCTGAAGGTTGCCATCACTTACAAGCTCCACTAAATTACGAAACAACTAGTTGTTGGGCTTGATAGTCGGGCAAAACTGGCGGCGATATATTGAAAAATAGCCCGTGTAAGCGCTCATTTAAAACGGTTTCTTTTTCATCGATGAGTTTCATCACACTAAGCTCATATTTAGTCCCATTAAATTTGCATTGACAAAGCATACAGAATAGTTTAAAGTACGAGTACAAAAGCTATGCGTTATAGTTATTTTTTTACAAGCTGGTGTTATCATTTGATGCGTCGACAGAGCAGGCGATTGTTTGCTGGTTGACTCGATGCTCTTAAGAAATACTACATCACGTGGAATAATGGAAATGGGATTTGATTTATTGATATGTGGGGTTTAACGTTCCCAAACCACCATATAAATATGGGAGACGCCGTAGTGGAGGGCTTCGGAAATTTTGACCACCTGAGGTTCTTCAACATGCAGCTAAATTTGAGCACACGGGCCTACATCATTTTTGCCCCCATCGAAAATGCAACCGTCGCAGCCGGAATTCGATCGCGTAACCTGCGCGCCAGCAACCGAGTACCTTAGTCACTAGCCCACCGCGGCGGGGTTTATGGAAATCGGGATATTATGGTGAAACAGTAGGAACTATGCGACGTGTGAAAGAACGGACGGGGCATAACCCTGACACAGACATGCGGGCGCTCTTGGGCGAGTACACAGCTACAGCGAAAAATATTAGCACGGATGATTGCTTACGCGAACAGTGTAAACATTAGCCGTGAGCAATGATCGCGGCCGCAAGCTTTCGAAATATGGCACTTTAAAAGACGCTACACTTTTCTGGCAACTCTTGTAAACATCGCGCTTGCCACGCTTGTTGCGCATTGCTAGACAACCACTAGCGTGTCAAGATTGGCCCTTAGAGTTCCTCGGCACTTGTGCTATCATTTTTTGTTCTGTTGCTGCTTACCTGTATATGAGCTCGTGTGGTGGAAAGATCAGATGCGTGTGTCTATGCAAAATTAGTATACAAACAAAAAAGGTAAACGTCTTCGTAATTGAAAAAAAAATTGCAGTGTGCAACTCACGCATGTCGGCATAGTATGCCAATCACTGCTACATCAAGAGACCATCGCGTCAGCCGCCCCTTCAGTAGGTTCTGCGCACGACGCGAAGACCGAACGACCGACTGCGCAGCGCGGTACAACGAAGCGGAGGCGCTGCCGTTCCCCCAGGCCGCCGAGCACCGCCTTCCGGCTGCCCGAGCGGGACGTGCGAAGTTTTGTGCGCCAAAGCGAGGTGCGCTCCCCGCGTCGATGAAGCGGCCACCGCGAAGGGCCTTCGGAGCACGTGCTGCCGCCGCCTCGACGAGCGGCGCCTGTCCGCTGTTCATCGCATTGTAGCGCCGTGTGTGTACCGCACAAAGAGTGTCGTTTGGTGCGCGCGCACTGGATAGAGCCATTGTTTTGATTCCAGAGACATTTCCGGCTTTTCTTTTTTTCGTGGCTTTTTTCGGAGTTCTACAAAAAGGTGCTCTGACTACTAGGCCTGCGGGCCTGTTTTTTTCGTTTGATACGAGCGGCGTTCTACCTGCAACGTGCCAAGCTGCGACAAGACAAGTGGTGGCTCTGCTGTGCGACGCAAAGGTGTCATTGTCTAGAGTGGTCTTCAAGTAATTGTGCTGACGTTGACTTGACAAATGTCACTGTGAAACTTGTCGCGCAGCGCAGATTTTTAGTGGCGAAAAACTGCGTTGACGGCATCGTGGGACCTAAAATCGTAGCCCGTTAGAAAATAGGATTTTCTTTGTGCTCGAAATTTCTACACATTGCACCTGCGCATCTTAGAGGCACTTTAATATCTCTTCCCCACTGAAATGTCGTGAGTGAGATGCCGACCCACCTGATTAATATTTTCGCTTTGCCTCATAGTTATTAACCGACTACGCTGTTCCTTTGACGAAAGGAGCTTTACCGACGTGCTTGACATGGTGTGGCAGACACACGCTCCTGCTGCCAGGGCAAATAAAATATAAGTGGCCTGACGATCCCTTTGAACTTTTGCGTCGAAGGAGCAGCAATAAGTAGTTTAAAGTACCACGTCTATGGAACAGTAGTCTACAACTTCGAACTCTAGTGGCCTGAGATTTTGTGACGCAGCAACAGCGTTGATTTGACATGGAACAAGAGAGCAACATTGTGATCCTCGAGGGAGAAGTGAAGCACCGAGACATGCGCAAGGTAAGGGAGTAGAAGAGCTGCGTGCCATAATATTTCACGTGGTTTTATATTGTTTTATTCACGAAGCCTCGTTTATAACAGCAAGTCAATTCGTGTTAGTGTAAAAGAAAGTGAACACGTTTTTCTTCTGTGGGAATACCAAAGTTCGTTAAGAGAACTTATCCTGCGACAAGTGTCAAAGTCGCGCGTCGTTTTGCGAAAAAATTGTCGGGGCTTGAGAGGATTCTTTCACCTGTAGTGTCGAGTCATTCATGGCTGTGAATGAATTAAAATACCTACACTTAAGGAGTTTTCTAATATGGGTTGTCAGTGGTAAGCGCGCTTTCGGTGTAGAAATAGATAAAAAAATATACATGCAACTGACTCATCGTTGAGTTACAAAGATAAAAAGACTTAATGATCTGCAATTGATAAGGACAATTCGAATTGTTCTTGTTATTGTGCTTATAGATTCATTTCGGCAAATTAGATTTGTAAAAAAAAAAGCCACCTTCAGCTTCATTTCGGAACAACGCTATCAATTTAACCCCATAAAATTCGTATGCAGGGTGGAGAACAGGGCTAGAGAAGAGGCAATACCGTGGAAAGCATTTCATTAATGGGAGAGTAAAAGAGCCACTACATCGTGCAAAAAAAAAAAAACAATCGTAAACTACACTGCATGCCCAGAGCTAATAAATACCGCAAAAGCCTTCACTTTTTCTTCCTCTCTCTGTGCTCGCATAATCTTTAGTAATCTGCGCCGAAAAAAGAAAATCTGTTTCACTAGGGAAGGACGCGACACTCTTTCAGATTACGACCGTTTAGAGGTAATCGGCAAGACATCAAGCGGCCCCGCGCTATGCCGCTAATTAAGATAAAGCATTCAGCTAATGTGAGACCTTCTGCTGTTAATGGCATTGCTGCAATGAATTTAGCATATACTTGGGCTATGTGGCAGCGTGAACGTCCGGTGGTTCAATTCTATAGTACTCAATATGGCATTTATTTTCGCATAATACTTTATGCAGTGACACTTGTTTTACATTTGCGGATTTTGTTATTCCGATGCTATACCTTTAAAGTTTTCCATTCAATATACCATGATTACCATGATCTTTTCTAAAACACCTGGTTCACTTGATTTCGCAACTGCGAAGAAAAATATACACCTAAACTGTCATAAGGATTCGTTCCGCTTACTTCTACTCATTTAGAAATAAACTACACAGATTCCACCCCATATTTCAAGTGAGGTCTGCATGGTGTTTATCGAAGGCGGGAGCTTTTTCCTAATTACGTATAAGAATGGAAACCTATATATACCTAAACCAACGGAATTCAGAGGTGCTATTGCGCAGTGAAAAGTGATTTGCCAAAAAACTCAGGTGGTGTCACTTGGAAAGTTGTATGGGTGGAAAACAGAAGTGGAACTCACGTATTGGTAAAATAAGTACCGCTATGTATTCATCATCTGGCACTTCAAGGCGCAGCGCAACTTCGTAATAGATATTGTGCGATTGGGCTACGCGCAGACGAGAGCCTATACAAGAAAAAAAAACGTAAGGGGCCTTCCTCATCAGTTCAGATACCATGTGCTTTCTGAACACTCCCTAATAATTTACACTGAAATTGTACGTTAAATATTATTTACGGAAGGAATGCGTACAAAGACACAAGAAAGAGGAAGTAGAAGACAACAGATCTGAAACGTGAGCATTTGAAGTTTCTCGCCAGATTTATTGCTTCCTACTCCCTCCTTCTTCGACATTAGTTTCTTTTTGTCTCTCTATCAAAAATAACATCGACCGGCAGCAACCTTAGCTGAACACTCATGTGCTGGATCTCTGTTTACTTGCCTCTCCGAGATTAATTACAAGAGACGATATTGCATAGTGATGATCCTGCCACACAAGCACGTTAACCCTACCATCGTAAAGCTGCGCCAAACATCAGCTCCATGCACTACCAAATGAAGCATGTGTTTTTATATATTTACAAAAAATAACAAAATGAATAGTGTTTCACAACCTTCCCTCATCCTTTCTTCTTTCTGTTTACTATAGTGGCGGACACGATGGGCCGTGTTGACCAAACAGTCACCAGTGTCAGGTAAGCTTTGGCATGCTATCGGCGCTGCGGCACTTTTCATGTAGCGTTGGTTTAAGAACGGGTTGCATGATGTTCCTGAAACCTGCAGAAAAAATGAAGGCCTCCGTTTCCGCAGGTTTCAAGCCAAGTGACAAGCAAACATAAACTGTGCTTAAGAGCTGGCATCGGAATAAATGAGGCTACTGAGGGGCAACTTCACGAATCTGTCGATACTGGTGTTAAAAAGTTAGCTTTTTTTTGTCCGCGCTTGCATAAGACAAAATTATGCTAAGGCAAGATGATTAGTGTAGTCGTTAATTATGGTGTAATGGAACGTGTCACAGTAGATTCAAGCTTTCGTAATATATTAGTCATTTATTCACCTTCGAAACGCCACGTTTGTCGACACAAAAAGTAGACAAACGTACTCCAAAACTCATAAAAAATCAGATTGCATGATTCTCCAGATGTCGCCCTCATTTCCGAAAGAAATAGGAGTCGGCGCTAAAACAAGCAGCCGGCGCCAGTACAGCGTTTATTGACATTGCAAGCATGTTATATTTGTGCCAAAGTGTTTTGTTCGTTTCATGACTTGCGAAATGTTTTCAAGACATTTAAAGGGAGAATATACAAACAGTGTAGCCTTTTTATGCTATGAATATGTGAATGATTCTGCTGAAGCAAAAAAAAAGTATCAGTGTGTTCTGTTCGGAAACATGTTTCAGTGTCGCCACCCGCCAGCGTAATAAAATTAGCACTCTTTCGCTCCGGGTGATATGAAACCATCACCATACAACGGGGGCACGTGCAGGTATGTAGTACATTACAACCTGATAGTACTCTAAAGCTTTGTAGTAAACAATGAAAACTAAAGCTGCTCAAGCGAAGGCGCTATTGCCTGCCCATTGTAGATGAGTGGTCAGTCGGACGGTGTTTTCGCGAAAAAGAGCGGCACACGGTGCGTCATTGATCGACCACGTGAAGCGCACGGGCTACAACAAGGCGCCGACCCACAGCCTTTGGCCCCCCGAGAATGACGCCTTCACCTGGGCGCCGACACGTCGCGCTGACTCACGGCTGGCGATTGCGACAGCGCGGCGCCGACATCGGGCGGGGGGCTGCCACACTTTTTTTTTCCCCGCGCCGAACACCTGGTATTGCAGCCCCTCGCTATACTGACACGCAACCACCTCTTCCCCTGCTTTTCGTGAGGTCTGAATAACGCGAGCGCGGGGAAATGGAAAATGCTGGGAAATTGCGAAGGCGCGGCGTTGCTGCGTGCGGCCGTAAAATAGATGATACGCGCGTGGTCACGAGACAAACGAGAGTCTTCGTGCGTGTGACCGCAAATAACGCTGGTGCATGGTTGTGCCGGGAGCTGCAACGCTGATCGAACGACTTGTCAAAGCACGCGTGCACTCAAGCTAGCGTTTGGACGGAATATTCATTGTGTTTCACAAACCCTGCCTATTAACTGTTTTATTTTTGCTGCTGGGTTTGGTAATCTCTTCCGTTCTTAGCCGTGAAAGTAATTTTCACTGGTCACTTATCGAAGCTTATCGAAGAGTCGCTTTCATCGCACTGTGTGTGTGTATAAAACTGCTGAACGATTTCACGTTGTAGCGGAGTGCCCGATATGCAAAGCACGCGGCGGCACTCATGTCACTGTTTATTTTTAGGCAAGAAGGGTAGTCCGGCTAACTTATCGGTGATTCGAAAAGTAGGTACGTCCACAGCAGCTCTTTTTCCAACCGCTATGTTGCTCAATTGAGGCATCTTTTACGTATATATATATATATATATATATATATATATATATATATATATATATATATATATATATATATATATATATATATATATATATATATATATATATATATATATATATATATATATATATATATATATATATATATATAATGAGATCTAACAGACAATAATACCAAGGAAAGTATACGGAAAGATATTAAACCAAAATGTAATGTAAATATGAAGAAAAGTGGGTGAAAAGATAACTTACCGTGGGCAGGATCTGAACCTGCGACCTTCGAATGACGCGTTCGATGCTCTACCACTGAGCTACCACTGAGCTACCACGACAGCTATCCCCCCAGCCACTTTATTGGGTTTATATGTGAATTAAACGTGGGAGTGTCAGTCAGCGCCACCAGTAGCCATGGCGGCGAGTGTAGCACACTCTTATGAGCCTATTTGGCGTGACGTAGCCCGTGAACTTATTACGAGTGAGCAGCTGACCAATAGTCCCTCGTATACAACCTAAAGGCACTAAGTCTGCCAGTACGAGATCCTCGTTAATGAATTAAGGAAAGAAGTGTATACTTAAGGGCTCGTTTTTCTGTGTTTTACACAATTATTGTGCAATATATAAATGAATAAATATATAAATATTATATATATATATATATATATATATATATATATATATATAAATCTCATAGCTTCGCATTCTGAAGCAGCGCACTAACAAATAATAAAAAGAAAGGAAGCGAAAGGGACGCAATGATCAGTCCGCGCGTGAGATGGCAGGGGGGTCCACAGTTGTCTATTATGAACGATAGGTGAGGCCGTGTTTGCCGTACATGGGGCGCTCACTTGGTGTATACGCGCATGCGTGCGTGTTTCACCCCAGGGCAGGGCGGCCGATGACATCCGTGCCCTCTTGGCGCTGCAGGGCGTGTTGTGATCTGCAGATTGGGCCTGTCTCTCGGGGCTCCAGTGATCATCAGTGAGCTGGGGCAAAAGAGCGAGAAAAAAAAGAGAACCTGTCCCCGAAAGACGCTTGTGTATGATCAGTGCCTCATGCTTCGGATTTGTACATTCAGGCTCGTAATGAGCCGCTGCCCTTTTTGCTTTGGTATTGCCACCGCTGGCAGACTTGTGTTTCAGTCATTGCGCGCTTATTTGAACAATCCTCATATCTTTTTTTTTATTCGTAGAGTTGGTGATTTTAGCTTTGGGACACGATCAAGCTTTCCTGGTCTGCATTGTTGCGTAAAAATATCATTAAACGGGGTATCGCTGTTGCGACATGATGGCCGTCATTAACAAAATGAAGAACAATTCCCTTTTCGCCCTTCTGTAGCTGATGTGCTACTTTTATACGAGTGTAATGAGCGGCAGAATCTGCCATGAGTGCTTCAATTACATTGGGCTTTTTTTACTAGGGCAATTATTGTGTGCATAACTAAATGACTCAAAAAAGAGGTGAATGAAACTCGCACGCATAGCTCGGCAAGAATCATACAATGACAAGTTTGCATTCCGAAAAACATTGCAGAGTGCAAGAGTGGTGTTATAAGTAGGAGTGGTCTGCCTTTAATCCGTTTGACCTCCAGAAAAAAAAAAAGCGGGACGAGATGGGGACGGGGGGTGTACAGAGAAGCTTCCAGGCATTTTGAACGATCAAGTGGCGGCCACATTATGATAGCCATTGCATAAAATACTTGCGAATAGGACAGGCCCAGGGGTAGTGTTCGCAAGAAGTAATCTTAATTCTTGCCTTTTTTCACAACACTTCTGAAAGCAAGTCTTCAAAGGGTTTGTTTTGCATAGGAAAGTAATAACTTGACAGCAGTGTACTACCTTGTCTCTTTAACATCTTATCGGACATACTCGCACATGAGTTTTTCTGAACAAGTGTGTGAACATCTTTATACATAGTTAGTGCTACTGGCATTGTGTGCGCACGTAAAAATGCGTGGTTGTAAAGATATATATTAAAAAGTCCTCCCTATTAGGCTTTTTAAAAGCCAGAAATAACTTATACAATACATTGCAACTACTATTCACTGGTTACTCCGATCTGTATGATGTTCCGCCGCAATGGTCTAGTGGCTAAGGTACTCGGCTGCTGACCCGCAGGTCACGGGATTAAATTCCGGCTGTGGTGGCTGCATTTTCCATGAAGGTGAAGATGCTGTAGGCCCGTTTGCTCAGATTTGGGTGCACAATAAAGATTTCCAAGTGGTCGAAATTTCCGGAGTCCTCTACTACGCCGTCTCTCATATATATATATGATAATTTTAGGGCGGTAAACCCCACATATCATCATCACCATTTTGTATGATATACTTACAGCCACAAATGTAGCCGCCATACAGGAGGAAGCGCAATAATCTTATATCATGAACAATACAACCAACTGCAAGGATGCTATGAATAAAGAACTCTCCTGCCCTGTCTGTTCTAAACAACTGTAAAATGCTAGTGAACGAGGGCCTGATAGAGGTCTTTACAATTTTTATTTCATCCTACTTGTATGTCTAGCCTAAGGACCACACATTAGAAGGAAAGTGAAACTAATCATAATAAAACAGTTATGGCCCCAATTTAGCCCCAGATGCGGCCGGTGGTGCGTGGTTGTGCCAGGAGTTTCACCACTGATCGAACGACTTGTCAAATAACGCGTACACTCAAGCTAGCGTTCGATAGAATACTTATTGTGTCTCAATAACGCTGCCTTTTAACTGCTTTATTAAGAAGCGTGGTGACGAGAAAATCCAAGTTTTTTGTAACCCTTGAAAATTGGTAATCCCGGAATATTGAAGTGAGAAACAGCAATGAAAAATGATGTACAAAAATGGTTAAATAGTTCGTTAAGTCATCGTGATATGATTGTAGTGTCAATTTCTTCTGGAGTACGGCATTGATTTACCGCAACGACTGATATGAAGTAAGCATATCGAACGCTTAGTTTCGCGGAAGTGGCAAGTCTTGTGCTTCGCACTTCGGGGGACTTCGCCTTCTTCCTTGATGACCAGGGTGTGATTAACCTGGCTAAAGGCGAGAGGAAAACAAATTGAAAGAAACCGCTAGACAATTCCCCGTCTAAATGAATCTTAGCGTTAAGCTTTATAAATACTGCGAGTAGGATACTCGTCCCTTACTTGAAGATTTCCTTCTCGTGCCTGTTGAATACAAGCTTACCACCACACGTCATTGCAATCATCATTTAGCTGCGAAAGTGAATCACTATGTAATTCACACCGGGAATTTCATGACAGAGCTTTCACTCATAATACATAAGCAATTTAAAGGAGTGAACAACACTGGACATGCGAAATCTCACTGATTCTCCCGTAAATGGCTGTTATATCGACGGGTTGTCGCGGATAACACAATTGTCTTTGCTCTCAAGTCAGCACAAGTCAATTAGGGACATAAGTGAATTTATAATTGTCAATTATTTTGTATTGTTGGTTATCATAAGCAAGATAATGAGTTTCCAAGTCAAGGAGGCCAAAAGATTGTTAAACAGCTGTATTCACAAAACTTCTCTTTCGTAAGTGCGTTTTTGCACTGGTCAGCCGGCTTGGTTAATAATACGTCCCGCACCGTCCTTGGCTGAAATATTCTTCCACTGAGATTTCGCCGTGAGATGTATTTGAGGATACGGGCCCAGAAACGTAAACAGCGTGAATGCATCAACAAATAAGCAACAACAGCACAGAGCCCGATATTCGGCGGCTTCTTTCTTCGTCGTGTGTCTGCGCTGTTTATTATTCTGCGGTTAGACATGTGCCAACTAGTACAAACTGAAATCTTCCTGCAGGTACTTACTAAAACTTTTTTTTTGCTGATCATATGAGGTGATCTGCAGCAATTTAAAAGATCGTAGTCATAATACGCCGTGCTATTTTCCAGTTCGAAAATCTTGTAATCAGTGCGCTGCGATTTTTCAGGTTATAATATATCTACCTGACACGAAAGCTGCAGGGCATTTTTTTAAGTATAAAGGAGCAATGCACCGAAGATGAGTCACGTTTTAGTGCCCAGAACACAAGTTTTGTTCGGGAAATTAGCCACACCTCTGCGAACGATTACATCAGCTAAACCGTTGTGTGTATTTGTGTGTGTGTGTGTGTGTGCGCGTGTGTGTGTGTGTGTGTTTGTGTGTGCGCGCGTGTGTGCGTGTGTGCGTGCGTGTGTGTGTGTGTGTTTCTGTGTGTTTGTGTGTGTGTGTGCGCGCGTCTTTGTGTGTGTGTGCGTGTGCGTGTGTGTGTGTTTGTGTGTGTGTGTGTTTGTGTGTGTCTGTGTGTGTGTGTGTGTGTGTGTGGGCGTGTGTGTGTGTTTGTGTGTGTGTGCGCGTGTTTGTGTGTGTGTGCGTGTGCGCGTGTGCGTGTGTGTGTTTGTGTGTGTGTTTGTGTGTGTGTGTGTGTGTGTGTGTGCGTGCGTGTGTGTGAGAGAGATACTTTTTCTTCACGTATACGCGTTCTGCCTATCTTTACGATGTTGTACCCTCCCGTAAACTCTCCTGTTTTCCCCTTTACCAAATCAGATATTTTGATTCTAGTTAGCATTTGTACTATACTTGCAACTCATCCCTCAGTACGCACATACAATGACGAATATATGTCCGCGGCGCGGTTCCCCTAATCAAATCGCATCATAATTACGCTCTTTCTGGTCGTTGACGTTGCTGAGACTTCACTGCGCTTCTCCACCAGAGTCCGACAGAAAGCACTGGAACGCGGAAGCAAACACTGTAAATCACATCATCTGTTCTGCTCCATTCCAACCACAGAAGCAGCTGTGTGCGTTTGCCAAAGTGCTCTAGCTTTATTTATAGTTTCTTTCATAAATGTTCGTTTTATTATTATGAGCAGTTCTTTCCTTGAACTCAGCACACTCGTTTCAGTCTGCGCAGAACTCCTTTACTTCACCTCAGTCACGCGCACTCAACAGTTCTCGCGCGTCGTGCTCGCCAGACCATATCACGCGAGCGCCATGGTCGTGGCCACCGCTGTCGCACGCATTACGTGGCGTCGAAATAAACTGAGCCAGCGGCTCCCCTTTCTTTCTTTTTCTACCCCATCTGGAGCGCCTTGTGATTCGGCCTCGCTTTGTCTCTGAAAACGGCGACGACGACGACAACAACGAGCCGAATCGGCGTCTCTTCCCTGCGCTTGTCTTGCACGTCTTTCTCTCTTTAGGCTTTTGTTTCGCTCGCGCGCTATTCAGACAACTGCGCACGCCGGCTTCCAGAAGCAGCAGCAGCAGCAGGCGGCTGCGCGGTGACGGCTCGGCCGCGTCGCTTGAGTTAATTGCGCCAGTGCGAATGTTGGGGTTTGTTCTTCGCCGTCCCGTTCTCCCTTCCAGTTCCGGCGCCCTGCACGCGCTCGGCTCGGTTGATTCGAGCTTAATTAGCGGCCGCGAGGAGCGCCACCACGTGGATTCGCGGCTGTCTAACGGAGCGCGAAATGGAGCAGCTTGTGTTTGCCACGTGACGCTGCCGGATACGTCCCACTCCGGTGTGCGGCGCATTTTGGGCCCAATGAACCCGTCTATGCGGGGACGGGAAGGGGCGTGTGGACTTCACTGCATGCCTCGCGTTGCTGTGGCCTTTCGAATTCGCGCCACACAAAACATTTCACGCAACATCACTGGCGTTACACAGCTGACTGCACTGCTGGAATATATGCTGCTAAACGGCGCGTAAAGGCGCCTATTCATTTCTTGGCATTGTCTGCAAAACCTCGATAGAATATCCTCTTCTAACTAATGCCTAGACTTTACTCTAGTGGCTTTGTGAAAATAATTAATGCAGATTTAAAAATATATGTCGTGTTAACTAAAAAGAACACGTAGTGGAGGTACTTTGTGTAACTTCACAGTTTATTATTTCGGCTACACGTATTTCAAGTAAGTTTAGAAGCCAACAACGAGCCAAACGAAAACCCAAAAAGACCAGAGCAAATCTGAGTGATAATGGCGATTCAGATTTGCTACGCAATAATCTGCCATTCTCTGCTTTTATATCATGCTAATAAACAAACGATTACCAAAGATATCATACGTGAAGATGTGTGGTTCACTGTCGTAGCGTGCTAATCCAGTTTATATGCGACAGGCCACCACTCTACACAACACTACATCGACTCAGTAGCAAGCATGAGCGTGCTCCACATATGCACCATACCACGTAAATATCAGACGATAAGCACGGAGCTACGGTATGAAAATTGCTTCGAACGGCTGTTGTCCTTCAGCGCGAAAGCAATTGCCACGTGAAGCGAGAGACCGTGATTGAGCCGTGGTTATGGGGCTCGCCTGCTGACTCGAGGGTATCGGGTTGAATACCGGTCGTGGTGGTCACATTTAGATGGAAGCCAAGTCCTAGATGCCAATGTACTGTGCGACGTCACTGCATGTTGAAAAACACCAGGTGGTCGACATTTGCAGTGTCTTCCACTAGGGCGCCTTTCATAATCATATAGTGGTTTTGGAGCCTTAACACCACAGATATTATAATTGAAGGGCAAAATCCGACGAGTACGTGGCGTACATCCAGTGCCAACAAACAACCGTGAAAAAGCCCACGCGACAAAGTGATGACATCATCCTTAAATGTTGACTAAATATGATTTGGCCTCCTCTTTAAAAATGTTTTACTTTGCCCAACACGGAAATCGAGTTGATACATGTTAGAAACCAGCCTGGCCCACCAACTCAATTCAGTTTCGCCATCCTATAGTGCACTGGGCCCACCAAAAAAAATGGTGTGGCGCAACCTCAAAGTTTCCTTTCCCAGTTCGAGCGCAAGGCGAAGTAATCACATCGAGTTAAATTGTCACACACAAGTAGAAACCTGAAGTTGCGAAGTTACATCACTGAATGAGGGCCTCTTGTGGCAACGTCACATGACACAGACGTCGACATAGTCGACACTCTATGAAACCATGCTTATACACGCCGCGGCCACATCGGCCGTGCCATTCTCCTCTGTGTATGTGTGTGTTCAGCCCTGCGTTCGCATTCACTGCGCGTGAGTCTAATTAAATTCCGCGTACGTTTTGCACTAAGCGATACAATGTTCGTATTAAACACGTGGTATTCTGAGATTACTGCATATTGTCTTTGTTTTAGCTATAATCATCCTGACTAAGCGTTTTCTTATAAGTAGTACCTTACGAAGTGTAAGAAAGGAATTGAATATTGTTGAATATATTGAACACACACACACACACAATATATATATATATATATATATATATATATATATATATATATATATATATATATATATATATATATATATATATATATATATATATATATATATATATATATATATATATACATACATATATTCTCTAAGGGTGTGCTACCCTCAACCCTCCCCAGACGCCGAAATCAACTCTCCAGTTCTGAGCCGCCAAAACTTGAGTGAGGAAAGTGCACAGACTGCTCCGTCCTTGGGCCGCCGCTACCCTTCCCGAAAGAACCCCGCTCGCGACAACGCTACCGAACGACTGCCAGTTCATGCTAAATCTGTTATGCATGTGCTTTCTAGAACATTTCTGAAATCTTGGAAGATTGCCGAGAAATGCATTCGTTCAGAGCTGCATGTCACTACATTGTCGACATACTTGAGTGCTTCTAAAGTTCTTAAAGGTTTACAGCTAAGATTGCAACCGGCCACTTGGGATCTATCTTCTTTGCACAAAGCCAAGTGGCAACAAGTATTGAGTGACGCCTCACTAGAACTACTACGTATAGTTATTGATCACTACAAATCTTGTGCGCTTAGCCTCCATAGCGAAGAAGCCTGCCTTACTGCTCAATTAGGTTCTCGAGAGTCGGAATCCTTAGAAGCCTATAAACATAAGAAAAAGAATAAATTAAGTACGCTTAAATGCAATAAATTGATTCGCGACGGCATAGACCCGTCTGTATATAACGCTAATACGAATAATACTCCTGTTAAATCATTGGTCAGAAGCATGCCCACTGAACCCAGCGATAATGTCGTAAACCTATCGGCTATCACTCTCTCTTGTGCTCAAATAGCTGCATTGTCGAAAGGCCTTACTTTTTGCCAACCATCAGGTGGATTTAGTGAATCCCAGCTTTTAAATGATTTGGATAACTTAGCACGTAACATGCGCCTTAGAGAATACTTTTATGGCCGTAAAAATTGTAATAACAATGCAATACCAGTGACGTCACACAAGAGGTCGACACCACCATCACAACGTAATTAATTCCTCGATATGTACATCAGGCATGCACAGCATGGCGTCCTTGAGGCGTACAAGAACCGTGTTCATTACCGACAAAATTTAACAAAGAAGGAAAAAATCAGCGCTCGAAGAACTATCCAATAACCCTGACATTGTCATCAAACCTGCCGATAAGGGAAGATCAATCGTCATTCTTGATAGGAAGGATTACATAGCGGAAGCTACCCCACAACTCTCCGACGACACTTTTATAGAGCCCTCCCAACCGACCCAACATATAGTTTTAAGTCCATCTTGCAAGATAAACTAATGACTCTATCAAGAGAACTAGAGGAAATAATTGTTTGGTCACTTATTCCGCTCAGCCCTGTAGCCGGCAGATTTTACATGCTCCCGAAGATTCATAAACAAGGTAATCCGGACCGCCCAATCATCTCCTTTATAAACACTACAACCGAGAACTTGTCGCGCTATGTTAATTCCGTTATTAAACATATTTCCGAGACGTTTCCATCATTCGTCAAGGACACCAATAATTTTCTTCAAGACATATTAAGTCTTAACTTTCCCCAAGATGCAATACTTGTAACAATGGATGTCACTTTACTCTATACTAACACACCGCATGCCGATGGAATTGCTGCAGTGCTTAATGCATACGATGATTCTTGCCTCGATAAACCAATCGATAAAGAAGCCCTACAATTGCTATTGAAGCTTATCCATGAACTCAATAACTTTGAATTTCATAATTGTCATTACGTTCAGATTAGTGGCACATCAATGGGAACCCGAATAGGCCCTACTTATGCTAACATTTTCATGGGCATTTTAGAGAATAATTATCTGTCCAGCACTGACCTACAGCCTTTGTTTTATAGACGGTTTATAGATGATATATTCTTAATTTGGACACATGGGGAGGACACGCTCTTAAAATTTATAGATGGATTCAATAATTTCCATCCGTCAATCAAGCTTTCGCACAGCTATTCGACAAATTCTGTTAACTTTCTGGATGTCACCGTCGCGCTTTCGGAAGGAAAATTGTTCACAAAATCATACCGCAAACCTACTGATAGAAACCAGCTTCTCCATTTTCAGAGCAGTCATGTGCGACATTGCAAGACAGGTATACCTTATAGTCAGACTCACCGTTTTAAGCGATCGTGTTCCGATCGCGAAGACTTCCTATCTAACTGCGAGCAACTTAAAAGCGCTCTCATTAAACGACGGTATCCAGCGGACTTGGTCGATTATGCTATAGACCGAGCAGACCAATTGAATAGAGCGGACATTCCTAGCGCAAACAGTTTGCCTGAACAACGTGCTGGCACTAATCTCGTATTAACTTACTCGGCATCAGTGCCAAAAGTTTTTTCTATACTCAAACGCCACCACAACATCCTTACCCAAAGTGAGCATCTGAAAAATATCTTGCCTGAACCACCTCGCGTAGTTTACCGGCGCTCTAAGAATCTCCGCGATATGCTAACATCGTCAAAATTAAACGAACCCACAAAATCTGGCTGTGCACCTTGCAACAAACTACGCGGCAAAGTTTGCCTACATATGCAAACCACCCAGGAAGCCGTTAGTACGTCGTCTAATTTCACCCTTAAAATTCGCGGCCTCTTAATTGCGATAGCTCTAACGTCATATACATGCTCGAGTGTGCCGTCTGCCAAGAACAGTATATTGGCCATACAGAAACATCGTTCCGAATACGCTTCAACAACCATAAATCCCATACCAATATGCAACCTAACCTCCCGCTCTCAAAACATATTCGCTTACTAGGGCACTCGTTCGAAAAAATTAGGTCACGATACTTGAATCGGGCTTTCATTCTCACCACGATCGGGAAATCCGCGAATCGTACCTCATCTACAAATTCAACACCATGTCATAAGGCATAAACGAAAGTACAGGCACGCTTTCTAGAGTGCCCATCAAGCATTATTAGCCTTAACCCATGGCCCGTAGCGTGATCGGTTAAGCTTGTTGGATACCGTCTCTAATGCTTCTGTTATAGTGTATATTTGTGTATCCAATGTTTACAGTCACTTGAGTTCATTGTTCGCCGCCGCTATCACGAATGTGGATGCAAGACTAGTTGAACGCGCACGCGCAATAAAAGCATCAACTATACTCATATTATTCATATCACAATGTCTGCGCTGTGTATATGACCCGCAATCTGACTGTAATATCACGCGGTTTTTTGATATTTTGATATCCATGCTTTCATTGTTGCTTTATCGTTATCTATCTCAGAGTTATGCTGTGTGCACGAAGAAGTGATTTCTGCTCTTTGGTGTTCTACACACACACACACACACACACACACACACACACACACACACACACACACACACACACACACACACACACACACACACACACACACACACACACACACACACACACACACACACACACACACACACACACACACACACACACACACACACACACACACACACACACACACACACACACACACACACACACACACACACACACACACACACACACACACACACACACACACACACACACACACACACACACACACACACACACACACACACACACACACACACACACACACACACACACACACACACACACACACACACACACACACACACACACACACACACACACACACACACACACACACACACACACACACACACACACACACACACACACACACACACACACACACACACACATACACACATATATATATATATATATATTTATGTTTTTGCATGATAAATAACTGTACCTACATGAACACTTCACGCTATGAATTGTCTAATCGCTGATATACGTCGCCGATCTTTACTATCCCATGTGAGTCACATGCAAGCGCGTTGACATGTACTTGTTACTTTGACAAAGGCTGGTCCACCAGCCGAAACGTCAGTCAGAATATACCGTGCAAAACCAACGTGCGTCGTACTCTATTTTCCCTATATATATATATATATATATATATATATATATATATATATATATATATATATATATATATATATATATATATATATATATATATATACAATCTAATTACTCCGCTACTTTTAACCAAGACATAGGAAAAAAGAAAAAAGGGAATGCAGGGAGGTTAACAGGTTAACTATATAAGTCCCTATTTGGTATGCTACCCTGCACTTCATTTGGGTAATAGAAGGCTGAAAAAGGGAGATATGAAAATAAGCAGTTATTGAAGAAAAAAACAACCATACGCACACGATAATGCTCCATCGAGTTCTCACGGAATTTATACTTTCAACAAGGTGACAAAAGTAGTAAAATAGGCGAGTAGTTGAGTAAAATATATGCAATTACGTAGACATCATCTTCGTGGGGCTTTTCAAAGGATTAATTCTCAATCATTTATCGTGTGTATTCCCGATAATCTAGACGTGTTTTGGTCAAATAACATAAACATACTTCTCAACATAATGTGGTGAAGGTACTAAAATAATATTTCTACTCCCTGGTCTTTCATTTTCAGAACGTAGCACTACATCACGTCATAATCAGTATATCCCATAGTTTTTACTTATATCAACGGAGCTGCCGCATATCCGAATGCTGACCCCAGAGGCTCTCAGAGAGCAGGCGTCGAAAGGCTGTCAACGCAGAAACGGCATCGCTACTCGCTCTCGACCTTCGTCCGTTGTAATGAACGATCTTAACGGGAGCAAGTGCTGACAGACCCCGCGATGCAAGTGGAGCCAACGTGAGCCGATCGGCGGAACGCTGGCCTCCTCACGGCTAGTGTGTCGCGGTCTGTAACCGAATAGTGCGGCCTCTGTCCGTCGAGATGTTATTGATGGCATTTGGTCGCGAGGTCTCTGTCGTCTAGGATACATTTGGAACGCTTTATTAAGATTGGTATCGGCCGGTGATTCATCGTACTTTGTCGGCCGTTTGTTACGGCAACGCACCGGGGAAACTCTTTCGCACTTCTTCCAAAAACGGATAAATAAAAGAAGCTTTGAGCGCCGAGAAGCTTCCTTCCGGTTTCCGGACACATCATTTAGTCCAAGGGCTTCCTGCGTCATTCGCATCTCTAGGCGTCGACGTTGAAGGCGCGCAAACACCTTCGATTTCTAGCTCGAAGAGAGTGTGGCGGAAACGTGTGATATTTGTCGCACCCATAAAAGAGCAAAAAAAAAAAAAACCTATGTAGAACAGTTGAATCCTAAATATATGTCAACGCATGCTATCACTCATTTTGCCGTGCTTGGGACTTATCTGAGGTGGACGGTGTTTATTGGTTTTTATTTCCAGTTAGTCATCCATGAAAAAAAAAAAGCCACATCTCCCACAATTGTGGTGATCGATTTTACGCGAAGCAATGAGCGAGTGGCAGCCAATGCCGCAATATTTGGCTTTACGAGTCTTACATGTCGGGTGGACGGCTGTCTGTAAGTGAACTAGGTGTGTGTATATCGGGGGCTTACTATGTGCCACTGGCGTAGCCATGGGTGGGGAAGAGGGATGAAGAGTTAAACCACTCCAGGCCCCTCCCTCATTTAAATTGTGCATGCGTATAGTACATACAGCAGCACTCAACAAACACATACACAAACATACATAAAAGCAAGGTTGAACCCCCTCTTCCCCACCCCGGCTGAAAAAATTTCTGGCTACGCTCCTGCTATTCGTCCTCCTGCTACGCTCCTTCTAAACGGCAGCTATTCGTCGGATGTCACCTTCATTGATGCGAAGCCTAGCTCATTCCTGCGGTACGAGTGCTAACACAGGAACGCATATGCAAAGTTTACTGCATTGATATGTAGCTGATAGCCAGTAACGGAACTACAATTGACTTTGCACGAACACCACCATCACAACTGATCGCTCATGTAAACCATTTTTTTAAATATCTGAATTTTGTTGTTGCTGTGGATAAGGTGTTGCAGTGTGGTATTTAGCGTTTTTCTGTTGCATTAAAATTGCTAACAAGTAAGCTATTCTCGCGTTCAACACCCACAATGTGTCTAATAAAGTTTGATAGTTTTACTGGTGCTGTTCCTGGGTTAATGCAGTCTTAATAACGCGTGGCGCTTGCCGTATAACATGGTATATGCGACACGTATTGAGAGTAAATTGTTGATTAGCACACGCAACAGGCCTGTCATGTTTATTATGAAATAGAGTGTCACTCATGTGGTCCAACATTCCGGTCCTCTTGGACTTCAATGTCAATTTTAGGACATACCAAATTAAGGTGGTGACCACGAAAGCACATAGATAGATAGATAGATAGATAGATAGATAGATAGATAGATAGATAGATAGATAGATAGATAGATAGATAGATAGATAGAACAAATTATCAATTTATTCAAAACACCACTAAATTATGATTTTACTACAAACTTCTTGCTAAGATTAAATGACATGACTATGTTGGCTACGTTTCGTTTCAGCTCTGGTTCCTTTTGAGTTCGGTTCAGCGACCACCCTGCGTCCATTTAACGAAAGCGTAAGGTGCCGCAGCCTCGTGTGACGATAAACAGCTAATCTCGACAGGCTCAGCGGCCAGTGGAGCGCTATGCAAGACGTCCGCGGACGTCGTAGCTGGGAGGAGGACCACTTGGTGATGTTCTTGTGGGATGTGCTGAATTAATGGAGCCGTCAAGTTTTGTCTGGTGCCACCACGCCTCCGAGCGAGAAAATGCGCATAAGTCCTCATTAGGCTCCGCTTATTAATTACGTGGTGGCTGCTGCTGCTGCTGCTCTGCGGGTGCCTGTTTTGCGCGCCGCAGGAAGAGCTGCGGTGTCTCCACGACTCCCAGTGTTGAGGCTTCTGCGATGACTCAGGGATAATGACAGCTTTCTTTTCCGAAAGGAGCTTGGGCTCTCTCCCGGAACCCGAGAAAGCAGTCCGACTCGAGTTGTGCGCGCCTGTTCCGGCCCATGGTTCCCCCGCCGCCGCTGCTCCACTCGGGCGCGCGTCTGGGCTTGATAATCACAGTAATAACGCCGACATGCCGGCATCCGAACCGCTTTGTGGAGGAACCCCGCGCACGGTGACTTGCGCTCTTTGTGCATCTGACGGCCGCCTGCAAATGGCGCTCCCTGCGCGATCATCGAGGGCGACTGATCGGTGGGGGATAAAGGGGCGCCGTTTTGCTCCCCGCGCCTTGCTGCCTCTTCGCCGGAGGAGTCGCACGGAAATGACACGTCTGCAGCCGCCCCTGCTCGCCCTGGCCTCGAGCGCTGATTCATGGCCCGGCCTCATCCGCCGCTGACCCAGGCTCGACTTGCGCGTGCTCTTCCGCCTAATTGTTCGCCCGGGGCCGCGTGCCGGACGTAGCGCTTCCTCACCGGGCCGGAAACAGCGCGAGTCGTCAGTGCGCGCATGGCAGCCACTGGGACGCCATCAAATCGCAAATTAAGACCTTCACATAATTAAAGTGCCGGCACTACTGAACTGCGCGCCAACAGCGCGGCTCCCTCCGCCATCGATCGTTGTCTTGTTTTCCTAATTTAATCTCGGCTCATGTGTATTTCTGACAGCGATTATTCCGGGTCAGCTGACGAATGGCGGTGCAGTGCGAGAATATTGCCGCTTCTCTCCAAAATGACGCTGTATTGCTTGAATAAAAGCCTGCTTCCTCCAGCTTGAAGTTCCGGTTGGTTTGCCGAAATGTAATTAGGTACAGAGATTCAACTTGTAATTTATCTCACGAGGAAGTTCAGGGAAGCGAGAACAACCGCAGTGTGAATATTTTTTTCTGCTATAGACCCCAATGTCGTGCAAGAGTTTCAGTCACCACTACTGAAGAATATTGTGTGAAGCACTGTGGTGTCTCTATGTATATGTGAATGAAAAAATGTGCATATCTAAGCACGCGAGCGTTTTTGTATTCCACTATTTTTACTGGGCCCCTGAATCACAGCGAGCTCAACGGCGAGAGAGTGGTTTTTTCCTCGCCATCAATTGCTACCTCCTCCTGGGTGCCTATTCCATCAGGAAACACGTAAAATGTCAGCTCTAAGCGTTTAGCCAGTCCGGATACCGTGCTTCCATCCAGGCTTCCTCTGCCTTGTGTCTTGGCACGTTAGAGTATACAAGCTTTATTTAAACTTTAGTAAGAAAATAAAAGAAACAATGATTCATTTTATAAGAAATAAAGAAAGCCCCCTGCGTTGTTATTAGGTTTCTCATTTTAGAGGCGAAACTTCATATAACGGCACTTGTTTGTCCCTCGTAGCCGTTGTAGTATGTAACAAGTATAACATTTTGATCTCCAAGGTGGTGCCAGTGAGATATTTCTTTTGTATGTTGTTGAACAATTAAAAATAATGCTCATTGTACATGCCAATGGTTGCTAATGGGGAATGAGAGACAGGAGCATTCGGCTTTTAGTTAACGCACACACTGTGATCCCCCTTAGCAGCCATTGGCATGTACATTGAGCACTATCTCACATGAAAGGGTTGCTACGTTATACTCGCTGGGTGTAACCTCCTTAGTTTTAGAAAGGTTTAGCGAGCGTTGGCGGGCCGCAGTGCCATGAATATAATGAACTAGTATATACCATGAATGAACTCGAGGTGGTTAAAGGTGGGAAGTAGATACGAAGCGCAAGCCGTAAAAAGTAAAAGTCGAATTCTCCTGTCTCTCATTTCCCTTTAGCAGCCATTGGCATGCACATTGAGCACTATCTGACAGGAAAATGTTGCTACGTTATACTCGATGGGCGTAACCTCCTTGGTTTTAGAAAGGTTTACCGAGCGTTGGGCCGCAGTGCTACGAATACAGTGAACCAGTATATACCATGAACTCGAGGTGGTTAAAGGTGGGAAGTAGACCCGAAGCGCAAGCCGTAAGAAAGTGTACGTGTGCCACCTCTCGTTAAGTCCTTGGAATGTCCGCTGGATGGCGGTGCTTCTATATGGGGAATATATGATGAAAAGATGCGAGACGGTGGTACTTGGAGTGTTGAATAGATGGACGAACGGACACACGGACAGACACACGCATGAAATGGCGGATGGACGCATGGACGGTCACACAGACGGACGCATGGACGGACGGACGATTGCTTCGCCTTACTCTCCATCATTCACTCCGTGGATATGCTGCCATTTTTTTTTAAGTCGAAAGACTTCGACGTCTCATCAAATGCGAAACTTGATCTTCAGTGTGCCGCGGCATCGAGGACGAGTGGAGAAAACATCATCATCGCTTGACAACGTCGCAGATCGCCAAAACTTGTTACGTACGTCATTATGACGTCATTGTAACGTCATGGCATGACATCGTCGCTTTCTCAAAGGTGGTCTGATCACGGAGGCTATGAAAAACCAGGTGAAATTCCTCCGATCTTGTGTGGCATCAAAAATACGTTAGGCGCTGAAAGGTTTCGAAAGAGGGCGGGGCAGAGTCAGTGTGTTGAACGAGAAGAAAAAAAAATGGCCCTGAATCTGCATGGAACACTGAATATGTCGAAAGACGATAGTCTTGCGTCTGGAGAGAGTGAAGAAAACGTTTATTTGATATTCTGCGCAAGAAAATTAGTGAATGGTATTCTGGAGGCACTTCGTTAGAGAGTCTCGATCCGTGCAGCGAAGGCGAACGAGCGCATCGAGGCACGTTGGACACGTGTGCCATCTGGCAGTTCGAAACGCAGGAAGGCGTTCGCGCCCGCGGAGAAAGATGCGCGCCTGTATCGCAGGCAATAAGATGTAGAACGCAAAGCGACGGGCAGGTGCCACCACCGTGTCGTCTTAGCAAAGCGTTGGAAGCACTTACGTTTTTGAGCATCGCGTTACACTGTCAGCGCAGCGTGATAAACGCTACGGTTTTTAGAATTACTTGTGTGTGATTTCTCTAGCAAAAGGGCACACTTACAAAACATCGACGTGTTGTTATGGTGCCTCAAATATGCGCAACAATTGCTTTTTAAATGACAATAACACAAGTACGAACGCTGAGTCTTGAGTAATCTTGGTGGGCACTGCGGATGAGGTTGGCCGTTTGGTGCCGTTTGAAGTATCGGTAAGGGTGGACAAACAGACAAATGTACAGACAGACAGACAGACAGACAGACAGACAGACAGACAGACAGACAGACAGATCAAAATTTTATTTGTTGAAGGTTCCAAAGAAAGACTATCGTCTTTAAAAAAAGGTGACTTGTGTCTTTCACGTCCTCTTAAGCGAATGCATAAGAGACGCTATGAGTTTGCTTACTTGTTTATCAGAGACCATCGCGTATTAGATGAAATATTTGACAATAATTTTTAATGTGATACGTTAAAATGCATTATAGGAACACACTCTCTCACACAAAACATTATCTGTACTGCGCTGTCCCAGAACAGTAATTTTACTTAAAGAAAACTCATTTTAATTAAACGAGGGGTTAAATTCTGTCTGCCGACGAAGAGCCACGTGGCATAAGTTGAGCAAAATGTGATGAACTGAGCATCCGCGGTATATTTAAAGCGAAGCGTTGCTCGGCGAGCTTCAGCGACTTTGAGGGTATCTATCTATCTATCTATCTATCTATCTATCTATCTATCTATCTATCTATCTATCTATCTATCTATCTATCTATCTATCTATCTATCTATCTATCTATCTATCTATCTATCTATCTATCTATCTATCTATCTATCTTCATTTTTCCGCGTAACATTAGTAAGGCTGCAGCTTAGAGACACTGCCCGGATATTACATCATGGCCGCCGCCCAGTGGGTCTCAAAACGATGCTGACGTCTCGGCGTGTTACAGGGGTGCGCGGTGGCCATCTCCCCAGCAGCCGCGGACAGCAGCACAGGACAAGCCCGCCCCTTTCAGATCGCGCACGTCCCCAGGAGAGGGGGCCCTCCGACCGGCACGCGCGGCACCAAATCCACGCACACACGCACGGCTGCAACCACGTACACGCCACACTGGGCGCTCATTCCCGCTGCCGAGCTGTATGCAAATGACGGCCGCCTCCGGAGCGAGGACACCTACGTAGTTACCACAGTGCATCTTGCCTCAGCCAACGTGCCGCGAAGTCCCCGAACAAAGAACTCTGCCCACCGTGGCTTTACGGGTTTGGCGAACCCGGGGAGCGGTGAGGCTACGTCCCTTTCACCGATGTATGCAGCCGTAGGAGAGAAATGTCACTGACACGTTCGCGCCAAACAACTTCGCGGGCTGTTCACCCTTTACATTTGCGGCATTCAAACACGGAGTTTCAAATACGGGCGGATAATCGCTCGCCACTTCATATTTTATTCATTTTTTACGTTTGGTTTCGCCTCTTATCAAGCAAAACAGCTCTCTAAAATCACATATAGTGTATGCACGTGGATGGTGTTCTTCACAACAATAAAAATGCTGCCATATATATTTTTCTTTTTTTCTTTTTTGAACATTGGGATTATTTGACTTTTCCGCTTCTAATTTTATGAGACTTCTACGAAGGCAGGTGGATAAAATAAAATAAGAGCATTAATGAAGTAAAAAAAAACGTCTGCATCTACGTGAAGGAAATGTGTGAGACTGGGCTAAGAGTAAACACTATATTGACGAGTTTGCCTATGCATTTTAGAAAAATGATTCTAGGTTGCCTATTACACTTGCATGGTGCTTCCTTCAATAAACAGGTCATAGCACAAAATTTATGCGGTTTTTACCTCGCTGAAAAAGCCGAAAAATTTGAGAGAGTTATCTTTTTTAGTCTATGTCAAACACGATGCAGGTATAAGGTGTGACTGCCGCATTCTACCTTCCTGCTTCTTGTGCAGCACCAACCTTCGTGCCACATTTAGTCATTTGGCGCTATTCCTCGGCACAGATATAACAAAGTTTGTCAGGTAATCTACTTCTTCCAGGCGGGGTATACGCCTTAAAATTTTCATGAATGGCGTCAAGACGACACGCGCTTAGGGCATTACGTAGGCCGGTGTGCACAATAGTCCTCTTAAATGACTACTGGCATGGTTTTGAGGCATTGTAAAAGGGACATTTTTTATTTACTTAGCTTTCAGCATAGCCATGAAACACGTAAAAAGTGCTTTAGTTTGACTCTAGATTTTATCGCCCGTAATCTGCAAACCTGCCTCAGTGTGATGGGCAATGTCGCGGTAATGTAACACAGTTCACTGAGGGTCGGACTCGGCATCCTGCATGCACCCGTAATTGCCGATATTATTCTAGTAGTCGCCAGACGACAAATTACTGATTGCTGTTTACGTGCACAACATGAAACTTTCAGCATACGACACGTTCTGCTGCAAGGACTTCATGAGATGCTGTCCCCGCGTGGCTTAGAACTTCATTAGACTTGACACGTCACTATAAAAGTGACGTCTTTGATATCGAAACAAAAATTTGGTTTTCTAAGGTAAAGAAATAAATATGTATTCAATAGGTTTCGAGGCACCGTGCAGGACACGTTTTGTGGGGTGTTCACGACCCAAGCGTTTTTATTTAGAGTCACTGTAAGAAAGTTTCTTAAATTCGTGTCAGTTCTCCTTTGGCGAGCTTGCTGTCGGCTTACACAAAAGGAGGTTTTTTTTTTTTTCGTTCGTGGTTTGTGTCTTCTTCCCACACAGCGCTTGCCGTTGTTTCCTTTTCAATCCGTTGTCCGCTGTTGCGCTGTTTCTTGAAGAAAATCTGCATTGAGAACACAGAAGCATTATGCATTATATTACCACTGGCTGATGTGCTGGTGATTTTATAATCAATTGCTATAAAAAATAGTAGCACACTTGCGCGTAGTATAGGTCTATGTCACTGTGCTGAATTTTACTGCAAATTGTACGGCACAAGTTGTTTCTGTATCGTCCTAAATGAGCGGTAGAGAACTCGTTATAGATAACAGCGGCCGAAACTTATATAATTTTATGCGCATATTTTGAACACATTTATTTTTTGAATCTCACCCAAATCATGATTTACACATGAAGTGGGGACATTTCACGTATCTAAATATATACAGCAGTGCAATATTATTTTTTTAATTTGTTGAATAGACAAAGCCTAAAACGGTAGGACACATCCCTCAACCCGTTTCATCTTTTACCAAGGATGGCGTACAGTGCAGACGCGTCTTCGGGCATGGAAGGGCACGATAACCTTGTAGACCCCTTCGGATGAAGTGATAGCCATTTATGCACCGCAGTGGTATTCGTCATCTCGGGAAGCATGTCAGAGAAGCTATCGCGTGTCAACTACGAACGAAGTCAAGTATAGCGACAGCATTACGCCTTCAGCATACGCGTTGGTCGTTGCGGAAGCTTGCTTTTGAGGATGGACTCGCCAAGCTACTCGTAGAAATCAATGACCATTAAGCCGCCTGATGCTGGTCGTCTCTTCAGTCGGACGACAACAAGCCGACGTCGTTAGCTAAGGTAAAATAGAAGCATTGAGAAAAGCTCTTACGTGAAAGAGCTTACATCGTGAATTCGTGCTACGATTATAGCTGCTGCCCGGTCTCGATTCCCAACAGTGCGCGATTTAATTAGAACGGAGGGTGGCAGTTTTGTCGGTGTAATGAACGGTTCAGAATTTAGTCCGACTGTTTCGTTCAGCCAAACAAACAGTACAAAGCCTTCAAAGTGAGCTCTGGCTCGGAATTGACACGCGGGGTTGGCGCTTGGGTCTCGCCGCCTCGCGCAGTTCGAAGAAGGCTGTCTCCTCGAGCGGGGCCCCGGTGCCGTCCGAGGGGAGGAGGGCTCCCCACAGCGCCACCATCGTCGGCCCATCATCGCGCGGGGATCGAGCGCTGCTGGGGCGGCCGCGTCCCGGGCGCCGATAAGAGTGCGTTCTGCGGCCGGGGACGACTGCTGCGTCGGAACGCTTTTGTCTAGTCGCCTGCCTTTGTCTTGGTGCTCTTTGTGCGCGCGATGGATGTCGTCCTGGCGAGGCGGCGCGCCAAGCGGCCCGGAAGCGACGCGATAACGATAATGGCTCAGAGATGCCCCCCTCCCCCCGACGTTTTCACACCGACCGTCTCGGAAAACGTGCCCCCGACATAGAAATGTCGCCTTCACGCCGCTCCTGTCTTTCCTTTTTGCGCTTCTCCGCAGCCTTGTTTTCAACGGTCTCCGAAGAGCGAAATTTTGTTCTCCGCCAAAACGCGCAATGAAGCACAAAAACGATGTCTTTCGAGTGCGGGGAAAAGCATACTAAGGAGCCGACGGAGAACAAGGAAATGCAAACGAGCGGTGCCCTCCTTGTATGCTCCTAACAAGGAAATACAAGAAAGCGCGTATCTGCGTGTAGGTTGCAGAATAATATCACCTTGTAGTGGACGCTTTATTAATGCCATTGGTATCGTGGAAAGTGGCGTGATCGGACCTTTGGCCCTCAGCCTGATACCTTTCCTCAATAAGAGCACCATCAATTCTCAAAATATGAGCGAATTGGTGTTCTTTTTTGGGTGGGGGGGGGGGGCAAAACAATGACATTTTTTATAGGCAATGGGAGGCCTACATTTATGTGTCACAATATTGAGTCAAATTATACCTGTAGACGTGCTCATCGATATGCATGGTGACGTGCGTGCATAATACATTCACGACACTTCATTATATCGTAAAAATCCTCGTCGAGGAACACAAACCATACTTATCTACCAACGTCGTGTACGAGTGTCGTTATTCGGCACATAGTGTCATTCATATTGGAAACAAGCTAACCAGCGGGCTTTGGCGCTTTGCGATGTTGCTATACGGCCTGGTTGTAGATAATTCGTGGAGTGCAAACGGTACATATAATAATGTTCTTCCACTTTAGATTTGATTTCTTTGTTAGCTGATATTTATGCTCTAATCAGTGTAATCACAACTATGAGAAACCGTCGAAGAAAGGCCCAGAATTCCTTCAGTACCAGATGCTTTTTTTCACCTTGCTTATTTTAAGTATACTGTCTATACTAAACGCAATTGGCTAATAAAACACGCAAACAGTGCAATAACATGCAGGAGTAAGGAATATTTAATTGTGAGAAGGAGAGAAAGAAGGATAGACAGATTAAGAACGCATAAAACTATAGGCGAGAGAACAAACAACTGATACATCGACAGCAACGCAATTTGCCGCGTCCCTGATTGAAATCTACCAGTGTTCCTGAAACCTGACCCGCGTACTCTGGCAGCGAGGTTTCCCATCAGGGGGACCGTGTTTGCATAACGGAGGCGGATCGCCTGGCTTCGTTTATCGCACCGCGGGACTCACGCGCGCTCGTGATAGTTTTCTGCTTGAACTTCTACAAGAAGCGCATCCACGGACCTTCCGTCCAGAAGCCCTGCTGTTTGTAGACTTCTCAAAAGGTCACTGGCACCAATATTTCAGTGATTGCCGCGTGCCAGGCCCGCTTAAGCCCCTCGTCTTAGATGTGGCGCGAGGCTTGAAGTGATAGGCTGTACGACAAGCTTGTGCAGCGTGGTCGCGGAATCACCCGGAAAATATTGTCCGATCAGAATTGGATTCTGTCGCTTGCCTTTTTTTATTTCGTATTTTAATTCAGGCTGGCGTGGACGTTCTATATGCTTAGCAAAGCGAGACGAATGTTATCATAGCAAAGTGAGATTTACAGGGGGGCCTTTCAATCATGTGGAGTTCATTCACACCTACGTATATACTGTGTAGAGATCAGGGCTGTTCTTAGTTTACTTTTGGGCGAGAGTGTCGGCTTGCTTCGGCTTGATGACCATGACAGCGTCTGAAAGAGCGGCGAGTGCCACAGCGAATGAAGAATGTTTTGAAAAGAAAACACTGATACGACAACAGCTTCCAGCAGCTTTTCTTTGAAAAAGTTTGCTTTCACGCGTATGAACATTCCAACATGACACAAGCAGCGAATAAGTTGTAACTCTGTTGTCAATCATTTTTTTTATTTTACGTGCACATATTAAGCCAGAATAAAATTACTTGATAAGATTTTCCAAAGATTATAAAACAAGGACATTGTTGCGAAGTAATTAGAAATGAGTGATCTCATGTTTTAGATAGAGAAGTTTAGTTTTTAAATTATCGCCCTAACATGTGGTCGGATTTCACAGACAGCGATGAGCTGAAAGACAGGAAACGAAATCCTTGGAAAAGTATATAGAAATCCTTAGAAATCCGTATATCTACATATAGCAGTAATCTACAGCGATTCTTGAAAACTGCTGCGTCATTATCCGTCGAAAGACAGCGCTGTTCGCCACTCAGTCGAGTGAAGGACGAACTTCGAGTTCGTGGAGGACGAGCCTCATGTGAGTCGACACGTGTTTTTTTTTTTTTTTTTTGAATACGGGTATTAATGTCTGCTGAACTCTCTTATCAATGAAATCGTTATTTCAGTGTAAGGTTTCTTTTCTTTTTTTTTGTTTGACATTTCGTTCTTATATAGTTGTGCTTTGCAGATCAGGGCAGTTTTGAATGACGTGGTTTAGCGACACCTATTGTTGGAGTGTGTGGTAACTTCTCTCTTATGCCCGTAATTGTGTCGATTAAGTGGCGATCTACAGCTGGAA
Source organism: Rhipicephalus microplus (assembly GCF_043290135.1). Lineage (NCBI taxonomy): Eukaryota > Metazoa > Arthropoda > Arachnida > Ixodida > Ixodidae > Rhipicephalus > Rhipicephalus microplus. Next base: position 179,962,272 of record NC_134710.1, read on the forward strand.
TGTTTGTATATGCCTTTATCCAGTTTGTATGGCCTCATTCAGTGTCGCCATTATCTTTTGATGCGAGTATAGGTCAGCGCATAAAACTCATCAAAGTACTCATTTAATAATTATTTAGTTTAATCGAAAGCAGGCGAACAATCAAGATAACAGCTGTGGGAATACTATTGAAGGGGTACTGACAAAAAAGTCTTTACTTGTCGTTTCGTTGCGTCAAACGAAAAAAACATGCCTTCAAGAGCCTACAAAATGTACAGCTAAGTGACAGTGCGCCCTTAAAAAGTAATTAATGTACGTTTTTAAACGCTTGTTTTGGTTTCTCGTGCATCCTCACATCACAACGAGCTAAGAGCTTCTTAACACGGGCACACGTAACATATCGGGACGCTATCATGGTCGCTCCGCAGCCTGATTCCATTGGTGACACACAAGTGGCCATTTTTTAAAATTTCGGTACCTGGCGTCATCACAACTAGTAAGAATGCTGCACGAAGTCACCAGAATCAGCGCTGTAGATTCACGTAAAGTTAGTGCAAATGTCGGTAGGTGTGTCATGACTATGATATCAAAATTAAATATCAGCATTTGCTTAGTTTCACACTTGGCTCAGATAGGTATGTAGGAAGTTTGTATGGCAGAGATAATTCACCTTGCAGGAATGTTGTCAACATGTCTTCTGACATTACTATCTCTCTCTCTCTGTCTCGTTCATTTCGTAAGGTTTGTCGTAGAGACACTTGCTTTACAAGCTTGCCTAGCTTGATATCGACGGTAAGCTTTCACATGAAATGAACATTTCCTTTCTAGCAGATTGCCATTTGTATTTGTTGCTGCAAAAAACTGTAATTCTTTTTTGTAAGAGACATTTCAGCGTTCAGGCTTCTGTCTTATGCCAACTTTTGTGTCTTATTTATAATATTGAGCGCCCATTCGTCATCCGACATTAGTCTCTTTGCTGATGAGGCGTAATAATTGGAAAAGAACTAACAGAGATGACTTTAGCAAATTGCAATTTGGCACGTGTAACCTCTCTTGACCTCATCCAGTATAGCTTCATTTGTTTGAGATTGTCCTATTCCAAAACAACTGCAATTATTGCGATTATGAAAGCATTCCTCAAACTTATTTCTTCAACGTTTTGCAAACAAGCTTCTTTTTAGCACTGCATAACAAGGTGCATGAACCTGGTTTTCTGCATAACCACTAATTTCTTCATCCACAGCACATCTCACTGAATCGATCATCATAGCAACGTATATATTCCTCTATGCAACACAAATACTTTCTCCAACTGATTTTTGCATTCTGCGTTACAGGAGGGATGCCGAGTTCTCGTTGCGTTTTTAGTACTATAGACAACGACAACTTTCACCTAACACTGTGATTTATAAACATTGTACTTTATGACTTTGTTATTTTTAAAAAGATGATTACAGCAAGCAACACCAGACACAAAGTTACTCGCCTACAACGCACGTATCTGCCCTATCCTGGAGTACGCAAACACTGCCTGGTTCCCATTCACAAAAAAAAAAAAAAACTTACCAGGAAGTTCGAAGGTGTTCAAAGGAAAGCGCTTAGGGTCATTTTCAACAAATTTAACCGGACTGATTGGCCTACAGAATTTCTCAAGAAGGTTGGGTTACCAACCATAAAAAGCTGGGCGAAATTGGCCGGCTTAAAGCTAAAGCATCAACTATTACGCAGTCGTCTAAACATAAAGTAAAGCTGCATAATGCTAGAGCCGCCCGCCACAAACATTGTCATACCCTTTGCCCCTTACAAATTGCTCACAGATGCTTTCAAGTTCTCGTTCTTCCCGCTGGTGATCAGAGAATGGAATAACCTGCCCCCTTCCAGTACGAGTAGAACAATTTTAGCCACTTTCTCAAAGCTTGTAAAAGGCGTCCTGGTAGTTTCACAAATTTAATACAGTATTACGTTATTTATTTTTTGTTTCTATCGAAGTAAAGTGCCACTATGTTTGTAATTTGAAAAATGTGCTTGCATGTTATTTGGTATTTTTTATTTGTTGTAGATTTTTCGTGATTTTTTTCCTTTGACTTTATTAAAACACTGGCTTAGGTTGTTTACTTGTTATTATCACTCTGAGATTGACAGTATATATAAATATAACGCCTTATTTATAAGAATTTGCCGCACTGAGTGTATCTTATTCCATTGAGTTGTACAGCAACTGACTTCCCAAGAATGAACAAAGGAACGTCTTCATTGTTGGGAGCTGGGCTCGAGAAGTTACAAAAATACGCTTTAAATGGGCGGTGAAGCCTTAGTAAACTTGCTGCATCATCCTGTTATCGCATCTGTTCTGACAGCTTTCTTTAAAGGGTTCTCAAACCACCCAGAGGTGAAAGTTAAGCTTTGGTGTTGCAGTTCTCACGAGACTCGAACGAACAAGTCACCACTAGAATTTTGCGAATGGTGCTGTATAAAGGAGTTACACGTACACTTTTGATGACCGAAGCACAGCCACTTCTCAATTTGCTCTTCACTTTCCTAAGCTCTTTTTGTTATGTGGTATCCTTCTCAACAAACGCTGGTCCTAGTTGTGCACGAAGCAACAAAAGGCACTGAGCAAGGGCCGAACAAATAGCTTCCTTTTATTTAGTGTGACGTGCCATCATAATGCAGAAAATTATTTCTACTACGTGACGCTGTAAACAATATTTCACGTTCCCTGGTGTGGCATATAGCGTGACACTGGTTTCGAGTAAGTCTCAGTCTTAATATACGCGCAAAAACCCAAGAAAAAAATCATTGTCCAAGCACTCCTTACAAATGGTAAAGCTGAACCGTGTGGCCCCGGTGTTCTGCAGTAGGTGCAACTCGACACTGTACTGAAGTCTTTCAAAATTATTGGTTACATGTTCGTGCTTCTAAATGAGGTTAGACACACGTTTGGCTTGGATTTACCACAGCGTTTATTTTACATGCCACACATTGTGCTTCACATGATCACGGTCATGGAAGAGTGTAATCAGCAGTTAAAGACGTTTCGCAATGCCTAATTCACAGCGGTTGCTCTCGAACCACAGGCGGTCACTGACGTCACAGCCGAAGTCAAAGTGCCGCTGGAGAAACTCTCCAGAAAGCGGCGTTCGTCCTGCCGAACGCGCTCCTGGGGTGCTGTGCAGGGAGGACCGAGCTTCTCGGGCAGACGAGTAGGCTCCGAACCTCGCTCTGCGGCGGCCTTGGCGTGAAGAAAGCGCGGAGCGCGTGATAGGAGCGTTCATAAAAATAGCTATAAGAACGCCCATGGTGTTGGAAACGCATGTGGGACATTTGCGGCGGTTATCAAAAAACACCGCATGTGAACACGTCAGTGCCGCCACTCAGTCAACAATTTAATAGAGCAGCGACGTCAGCGTGATTGTAACGCTTTTTTTCGAAGTCAATATGCGCCTCCCACAGGCGTTTTCCTGGGAGTTTGTCCTCTGTCGGGCAGCTTCTTTCGTTCCACTAGCATTATGAAAAGTTACACTCTTGAAGGCAGCAAGGATACAGATGCAGCACTCTCGTGCTGCTCATTGCGCTTCTATCAAATATTGCAGATAAATATAAGGTCAAGTGCTCACCAGGGGCGGTCGCAACATGACGGCATTGTGGCTGTGATTGGATGAGTCGTGAGCGTGGTAAAAATTCAATGCGAGGCATCGTAGCCGCGTGGTCTTATAACGTTTACTTCTGCGTGCGTGTGTACATATTCTGTGCGATAAAGCTGATATGCTGATCATGCCAATGGACGTGAGCAGTTGCTCCTCGGCAAGAGCAAACGTGGTGGACATATCTGATCTTCAGCGCGGGCGTCTGTCAATTGAACTGATTGACACGTGAACTCGGGTACAAACTTGTTGATTCTGAGAAGCCCCAGTTCAACTCGTGACTGTCATGGTGCTATTGTGACTGTCAAGCGTTTGATGTGGTGAACGTTAAGCTGCAGCTTCTTTGCATATAAAATAGTTTGGTCAGCTTGCTCTACTTGTGCAACGCTGAAGCCATAAAGAACTTGTAATAAACTAGCTTCTTGCAGCTTCTGAAGTTGGTCGTCTACTGATCTGCTAGGTCTGCTTCGAAGTGAAGACCGCGTCAGCACTGTGGTAATTTCCATAATACTAGTTGACTAAAGCTTAATGACCGTTACACTGGACTGTTTTGTCTTCATTGATGATGTTTCAATTCAAAGGCAGTTATCTTGGGTGCAATTGGCAAGCTCATGATAATTACAGAGCTATAAAACGTAATCATAATAAGCACGATCTTAATTATTATCGTATTAGTAAGGGCTAACTAACACCATTTTACTTTTCGTGCATAAAATTATTGTTTCTTAGTTAGCGTGGTTTATTTATCTTATATATCAACCAGCATGCTTTAGTTTACACGGTTCTAGCTTTACATGGCTACATAAGCATAGTCCTATTTAGCCTTGGTGTATTTTACCTCGACCTTACCATGACTTGGCATTATTAGCTTAGTCATAGTGTGCCCTGGCTTAACTAGCATAGTATACTGCCCAGCCAAATAGCTAATAAGCTGGACGCATTGGCTTGTGTGCTAGCAGACGATGAAGACGACGAAGTGGGCTTGCACTGGCCGAGCAGCACGTTAGATTGTGCAGGCCGACTACAATGATTAACATATGGTTTCGGGTTTAGCTGCGATCGATGTTGTAAAACACTCGGCCAAAACTAATATCAGAAGCCATTGTGCTGATTGTTTTAAAACAGACTCAGTGCAGACATTGAACCTTCAAAATAATTTGAACACCCCATGCCATCAAAAAATATCACGAAAACTTTCTGACACCTGCCCCGCCATGGTGGTATAGTGGCTAAGTACTCGGCTGCTGACCCGCAGGTCACGGGATCAAATCCCGGCCACGGAAGCTGAATTTTTGACGGAGGGGAAAATGGTGTAGGCCCGTGTGCTCAAATTTGGATGCACATTAAAGAACCCCAGGGGGTCAACATTTTCGGAGCCTTCCGCTATGGCATCTCTCATACACATATGGGCGTTTTGGGACGTTAAACCTCACACATGATCTTCAAGTTTCTGACACCTTTATTGTATGGGTGTACTTCTGCATTCAATGGAATGACAAACAAATGAAAGAAGATGCCTTTGGTTTGAAAACATCGTCCAACTTTGTCGACCGTCCTTGACGCAATGGCTGGTTCCATCGTAACTAATTAAAAGCAGTGCGCAGAGGGGTGGATTTGAATGTTTCGAACTTTTGGCTCTTCAAAAAGGGGGTGTTGCCAGAGCTCGGAAAGATCTATAGCTTTTGCTAAACTCGGGCGAAACTCGGCCGATATTGCATAGCATCCCTGCAGTGGTCGTGCTGACACTGTCGTGCCAACAACAATGTTTGTTTGGCTTGTCGTTGCTGCAAGTGTTAGACATCGCGAGTAAACTCGGCGGCTAGGTTTGCAGGATCAGCCCGCCACCTGCGCTTGCATTCCCGTTGGTGAAATAGCCCGGCTTGTGAGGCTGACGGATCATCGGTACAAAGTTGCTGCCGGCACTCGGCCTTCCGGGCCTGTTTTTGTGCCCAGATTGTGCCATCGGCCCGACGAATCCAAGCTCGCTTACGTTTCTACTGTTAGCAATCTTCTAGAGTTGTCCATCGCTTACCCATGTGAAAGGTTTCAGTAGAAACCGATGTGCGTGTGCTCGGCGCCCCGACGGCAACTGGATGGACGTCGTTACTCACAACACAGCCAATGACGTGCGTACTATAGGTTACGACACTAAGAAGGGCATAACAGAAGATGCAGTCAGTGGAGACTGCTCGTGACACTGATACCAAACATTTTTTAGTTTCTGCTAGCCATATACAGTTTTCGCTGTAAAAAATGTGGAGTGAAACAAAAATGCCTTATTTCGGATACCTTTTTTGTGCATTAAGAGTTCAGTCTCGGCAGGCGGCAATTTATCTTTTCTTCTATTATTATCCACATACCTAAAAAGTACTAATATTATCACGAAATAAATATTCTGCCCTAATTGAATAAACATTATCAAAAAGTAAAAAAAGGAAAGAAACCCAAAGAAGTTTTTTGTTGTGGTTTTCTGAGATTTGTTGTCTGTTTGCATGACATGGTGTACTATCGAGCACACTTTCCACTAGAAAACTGAAACAGGAAACCAGTGCGCACATTTAATTCATTTGCTCTATTGCCCAAACCATTCTCTCTTGGTATATACTATAAGTAACCGTAATGTTGCACCCAGGTATAGAACTTATTTTTGAATAAACCTTGTTTTTATTATTTTTTTAATTGATAATTTTTAGCACACGCAAAACAAGCAGGAAGCTACATTAATAAAAAGAAATTTAGCAGGGTAAACTTGTTGAACGGCTTCGTTTTCAGAGTTTCTCCTGCTTTGAACCAGTACTGCCGCTCCTTCGTGGGTCAAATGGAAATCCGAAGTCTAGAGTGATATTTTTGCAAAGGTACTCTGCTGTGTTCGCGCAAATGGTCACTCGTCAAGCATGGCAGTGAACGCGAGCCTCCGAAAGTGGCCGCCAGAACATTGAAGAAAGGCACAGTCAGCGGGAATTATTGATTCAGCTAAATAGATCGCTTTGCATGAAACGCCACAACAAAAAAGTGCACGCAATCCTCGACTGCGAATAAAAGCGAGAACACCTTTTGGAGGTGGGAAGCCTCTCTTTGAACACATCGTGCCCCGGAGCCAATGGGGCGAACGGAAAGAGCAAGATGCCTCAGCTACCTAAGTCCACTCGCCGTATTTGCGAAAATTTTGAGCATGAATAGCTCAAGAAAACAAAAAACAAAAAGAAGCTATTGGTACAAACCAGCCCTATCCCAGAGCCGCCATAGGGGATCTGTCTAACAGGCGCTACGCATTGAGCCTTGTCGGAACGTCACATACCCGACGTGGCAACACCTCCCCTCACTTACCCGAACTCAGCGTTGTAATGTTTGTCCTCCAGCCTCCCTCGCACCAATCTGAATCAAGAGCAAACTCTAGCCCGGTAGCTCCGGGTACAAGGTGTTTGCATTATTCATCGCTCATTTCGAAGCGGGGTTCACTCGGAGCTGCAGTTGGGCAATTGCTGGACCATTTCCGATAACTTCTCGGGCGCTGCTTGGCGAAGGTGCGGGATGCCAGCGCTCCGGGTTTTGCGGGGTCTCGAGAGTAGGCCCGAGGGCAGAACGCGGATTACGCATTAGCAGCGGGTGACCCCTTAGGATTAAAGAGCTATAATCCGTGGAACAGCTCCAGAGACACCAACGGGGATCGCGAACCCCCTCAGTATCGGGTCTATCAGGCTGCCAGCAGATGACACCAATTTCAAGAAGGAGGCTGAGGGTCACCGATAATACGGGAGCCAGGGCGTCCTTTGCTTTGGCTAGCATTGCTTTTCTGTTCACCCGAAGCTTCTAGCTTGTAGCATAGCATTTATTCGTGTTCAGAAGTGCTTTTTTGGAAAGCCGGCAATTCTCTGTAAACTACTTGTGTTTCAGAGCTTGAAACGTAAAGCGGATTGGCAGCTTATATATATATATATATATATATATATATATATATATATATATATATATATATATATATATATATATATATATATATATATATATATATATATATATATATATATATATATATATATATATATATATATAGGTGTGTTCTGTGTTACTATACTTTGCCCCGCCGCGGTGGTCTAGTGGCTAAGGTACTCGGCTGCTGACCCGCAGGTCGCGGGTTCAAATCTCGGCTGCGGCGGCTGCATTTCCGATGGAGGCGGAAATGTTGTAGGCCTGTGTGCTCAGATTTGGGTGCACGTTAAAGAACCCCAGGTGGTCGAAATTTCCGGAGTCCTCCACTACGGCGTCTCTCATAATCAAATGGTGGTTTTGGGACGTAAAACCCCACATATCAATCAATCAATCATGTGTTACTAGACTTAGGAAGGCTATAGGCAACGCGGAAGGAGGAGAAACTTGTCGCTCTATTGGAAGTGTGCATGCGTAACGAAGAAGGGAAACAGAAATCACTTATAAGGTGATGAAATTTCTGTAAGAACATAGTTCCATGCTGACTAGCCCTACAGCGGAAATGATCAAATCACTGAAGTAGCCGGACAGAAAGCAGATTCCTGGCGAACGCGGGTAGTGAATCCGGCAGTAAAAAAAAAGGCTCGCTGAAGCAATATAGCAGTTCGCCTGCAGGGCAGCCAATAGCAGGTTCTTCCGGTTAGCTTAAGAGACCATTATCTTAGTTGACTATCAGTAGTATAGGGTAGCACCAGCCGGATGCACAATCAATCATCAAATGATGACGTTCCTACAGGTCATCTGCATGATATTACATCTCGCGAAAATTTGTGATGTCATTATGATACTGCTAGGTCGTCATATAGCATAACCTCAAATGATGGCGCCATCTCATTGTTTTGGCGAATAGATATCTGTTGCGGCGTGTCAAGCCCATGAAAAGAATTTCAGCGGGATCGACAGCGCGTTTTTGTGGCTTTTTTAGGGGTATTTAGCCTAAAAGTTAAAAATACGAGGACACCACCAAGATGAAGTGTTCACTAAAAGCGCACCTCTTCCTCGAACGGTTACAGCGGCGTGCTCGTGGCTACTCCCATACGAAAGCTATTTAGGTCGTTTATGTTCTACATCTAAGACTAATTTTTTTCCTGCAGTCGACAATCTGTATATTCGAAATGTTAAGAGCACAATGCCGAGAACAATAATCTGTAAGGACGAAACGTTAAGAACGTGCATCACGCCTCAAACGCATCAATGGATGTATACATTCCCCCGACGTTGCAATTTGGCGCGAGCGTCTGCCGCAAGCTATATCAGCGCCTTCTAACGCCTGACAACAGCGAACACCGATAATACATGCGAACAAAGAGAGCACGCTGTTAGCTATGGTAGTGCAAGAACCGTAGGAACGGCTCCTCTATTTATTTCAATGCCAGTGCAAACGCGCGCTTCTCCAAGGGAGCCGTCGGTCCGCCTTAGTTCAGGAAGTGGGCGTGATGCGACGCTACATGACGGGTAGCGCTGCTTGCGTCATGCGTACTTCGGAGCCCTTTCCCCCGGAGATGCGATAGACGTGTTTCCCACTCCAATATCATACGTCTGTCAGATTTGTTCATTCGTGCTCCTTCTTTGTGGCTTGAAGTAATGCCGCCGCCGCATCACCATGTGGCGATTGCAGTAGCGCTTTCCCATTGGTTGTCCGCATAGCGCCACGAACAGTGATAACCCTATCTCAAAACACCGTATCTGTCACAAAGCCAGCGTGACCGCTAATGTTGTGAACACGAGGAATGAAAGGCGCCGCCCCACGGACCTATACACAAGTGAACAAAAAATTACTTCGTATGATTTCTGTCGTCAGACTCTCCACAAGGGCTTCTCTCGCCCATGTCCTCAAAGCAAACGCGAAGGCTAGGCGATGGGCGAAAGCCCGAAAGGGCTACAGGAGATCGTGGTCAACGGGTGGATCGGGTGCATCTGGCTGGCGTTTACAAAATAGAAGAGACGTCAACCCTACCATTGTTATCAGAGGTGACCCATCGTGCAATGCCCCAAATAACTAGACCACTCAGCTGCAGGCATATATAATTGCGGCTTACCATTCTTTCGAGGAGAAAAAAAAAGTCTCGACTGCTTATAAACTCCTGTTCCTATGTTCTCTTTTTATTTCTTTTTGCCCACACCACAGGCGCACGTATTATATATATATATATATATATATATATATATATATATATATATATATATATATATATATATATATATATATATATATATATATATATATATATCAGAAAAGATCAGATAAGGAAGACCACAACGTTGGATACCAAGCAAAGAGTCAGGTAACAAAAGATAGCGAATGGTTCTACGCAGAAAGTTCCAATATTGAGCAGTCAAAGTAAAAGACACTTTGAACGCACCTGTAGCCACCATGAGTGAGCTTTCGATATTAGAATCGTGAAACCTTCTACAGGAAGGTGCTGCAATGAAGTCGAAGATGGTGTTTAATAACAATATTGGAAGAAAGGTTGGCCTGGCAAACGTTCCTCTTAAAATTTTATGTGTGCTGAAGGATGGAGAGTAACTGAAATTTATTAAAGTGTGTAACACAAAATCTATGCGGCGAGGTTGTTCAGATGTAACATGGAAAGTCTATATGAAAGCATTTTAAAGTCAAGGTACAGCGAAGAAAGCGAAGAAACAATGTTTCTTCGTGAACAATCTCTAACTTTGCATCGACAGATCTCCACGCCATACAAGCACACGCCAAAATTGAGCATAGCTTTGTAATTTGTAAGTTTGTCTTGCTGGACTTCAGAAATTTCTGCTTAACCTCCTGCCTTTCCGCATCACATCTCTTTCTCTCTCTGCTTAACCAAAACAATGCTATCTTCGTTGTATATAAAATAATGTTGATTGTCACATAAAATCCTACGTATTTATACGCAGACACGTTTTACAAAAAAAAATAAAAAAACACTCGAATGTGAGCATAACGGAACGTGTACAAAGCAAATGCTGCATACACGGTTTTTCTGACATGCAAATTTGCTTAACCCATTTTACTCCTCCGGGCAGAGAGAGCTTGATGTGGAAAATAAAATATAATTTTTCTCAAGCACATCACTCGCAATGTTCATTGACAGAACCATCAGGAAGAGCCTTTTTCAAGCAATGCGAGAACGGCCAGCGAGTGCGCGGAGCGCTGTGAAAAAGGTGTGCTCACCGATAGAGACGGCTGTTAGGTCATCTGCTGCTCGTTGGTGCCGTGGGATCGGTGGGAGGACGACGAAACGAAAAGAACTCGCCACCGCTCCTTGAATATACAACGCAAATACTGCACACATCTCTGCACATTATTTGCGAAAGGAATGACGCAGTGCAGTGTAGGCACTACCGAATGGATACGCGTTGGACGTAGCTGTTAAGCAGTATAAGTGTGGTCATGGGTGAATCGACCAAATTTTGATAAAAAATATGAGCTGGAACCACACATTCATATTGATTACAAAAATTATTTGTAATTTATTGATATGAAAGAGACGCATCAAATTAACAGACATATCTTTGCGCTTGACAATTCACTGACATGAGCGGTGTTGCACTTGCCAACTGCATTTAGCCGCTGACCTTTATTAGCCGATGACCTTTACTAGGTAACCTCGTGTATGTGCCGTGTACGGCTGTACATATCAACCGGGTGGTCACAGGTGAGGCCACATGTAAGAACCCGACCAGCGTTTGTAAAATATAAAATTGGCAGATGCGACGTATAGTGGGAATCGATTATATGCGAAGCACAAATGAGGAAGCTTTATATGTCGCTTTAAAATCAATACAACGTTATGAGGTGGACGTAAATTATGCCGTACATGACTTTCATGTCATGATTATTATGTTTTGATGTATCATTTACCTTAAACGTTTATTCGCTACACGTGATACCAAATTTGGTATAAGTGGAGCTGGCGAAACGGCCACGAGCACGCTGTGAGCGCAGCATGTAGTCATGTTTTATATGACACGCTTGTCATGATTATCATGTTTGGACGTGTCATTTACCTTCGTTGTCTGTTCACGCCACGTGATACCGAATTTGGTATATGTAGAGCGAGCGAAAGAACCGCAAGCACATCGTGAGCGTGGTAGGTAGTCATGATTTACATGAAACGCATGTCATCATTGTAATGTTTGGTCCGGTCAGTTACCTTCGTCGTCCACTAACGTCACGTAATACCAAATTTGGTATATGCAGAGCGAGCAAAACAGCCGTGCGCACTGTATGAGCGTAGCATGTAGTCATGTTTTACATGACAAGCATTTCATGATTATCATGTTTGGATGTGTTACTTATCTTCGTCTTCTGTTCAAGACAAGTGATACGAAATTTGGTATATGTGAAGCTAGCGAAACGACTGCAAGCGCATCGTGAGCGTGGTAGGTAGTCATATTACTTACATGACATGCATATTATGATTATCGTGTTTGCACCAGTCACATACCTCCGTCATTGATTCACATCCAATAATACTATATTTTATTATTTTTATTTATTTACAGAATGCTGCCGGCCCATTTAAGGACCCCAGCAGGAGGGGCAAGATTGTAGCATTGCACACAGGTGTAAAACAGCAAGAATAATAAAAAGATACATCATATACAAAAGATACAAAAAGATATATCATAGGTCATGCTTAAATACGCTCAAGTGCCTCTGCAGAGCCGGTTAACGATTGAGATAGGCAGTTCCAGTCATTTATGGTTCGAGGAAAGAACGAGTATTTGAAAATGTTTGTTCTGGCGAAATACGGTGGTAATGAATGAGTTTGTCGATGCTGGGTTTGTTTTGTCGTAAATGGTTTCAGATACAAATCACGGTTTACTGACAACTTGTTGTTATTCAAAAGAAAAATAAATTTGAGCCAATATTTGGCTTATGTGAAGCTAGCGAAGTGACCGTGAGCGCACCATGGGTGATGACCTGTAATCACGACTTACATGACATGCATTTCGTGATTTTCACGTTAGTGTCTGTCACTTATATTCCCCATGCAGTCATGTCATACCATGCCATTTTTGCAGCATGTCATGTGAACGGAACCACCGCAAGATCATCAAGACCAAGATATGTAAATCATGACATTCATGACCTCCATGTCATGATTTCATGTTATTACTAGTCACTGATGCTCATCATACAGTCAAATTATGCCACACAAATTTTGGCATCGATACCAATATTGAAACGGCCAGAAGAGCTAAAAGTCGTAGGCGGCTAGACAGACAGACAGACAGACAGACAGACAGACAGACAGACAGACAGACAGACAGACAGACAGACAGACAGACAGATAGACAGATAGATAGATAGATAGATAGATAGATAGATAGATAGATAGATAGATAGATAGATAGATAGATAGATAGATAGATAGATATAATCAAAGTCGTCGACGTTCGTTACGAAATGATTCTTATTTATTATCTGCAGTTAGTGCCAACAAATGGTTATGAAGCTTTTATTTCGTTACCCGCACTATGAATGGCTGCCAAGTTGTCTAATCAATGTCTCTTGATTTGCTGAATGCCGAATGTACTAGGTCGTGCAATCTTTAAGTATCAGAACCTCACATTGAGCTTGTCAACAGCGTCGGTGAGAGTTGATTCCGGATGAATCAACGATTCCCGAATTGTATACTGACCGTCCATGGCATTCATTTAGGAAACCAAGTTGTATAAGTTCTACACGAAAGTACTTTATGCCGGTGTCCCCGAAGAACGCAAGACAACATACTCCTACATGAAGCGTGTTATACCGACTGAGATACCGTGGCATATGCAAGGTACTCTATACAAACCAGGTTAACAAACCAGTTCGAGTTGGGTAGCAGCAACTAATATAGTAAGCGATGCAGAAAAGCAACAATGTGGACGGTCGGTTGTCGAGCCTTGGTGGAGCAACAAGAGGCCAGCTGGGCGGGTAACACTTGTGCGCGTTCGGCTCAAGCTACGAACTTGTGCCTCCTGTGCTTGCTGAAGCGAAAAAGTTGAAGCGTGATGCCCACGCGCTCAGCGCGGCGACTCCTGCAGCGTACACTTTTCCCGTGAGTGCTGGCACAGCCATTTGTGGCACTTGTGTGCTTTCACTTCAGTTTATTGTTCATAATCTGGTTACAAATGGGAATTATTTAGAATTCTGAATGGTGTTGAGTAAACGACCAGTAATTGGTATGCCTCAAGAAGAGTACAAAGACCCAAAGAGGAAGCCTTGAGGTGCACCGCATGCTGCATCAGCAGGAGGCAGAAGTTCGTAGGCGAGTTCCTACCTTGACCATAACTTGTTTTCATGTGAAGGTGACGATTCTGTTAAAAATGTTTCGTTCAGCGACAAGACGTCTTTAGTGTCACAATACAGGTCCCCTAAGTAAGGGGTTTCTACTGTGAAGGCGGACTCGGCTCTTGACCTGGATGTCGTGGGTCCGATCCCTACCGCCGAGGTCGCTTTTCGGTGGAAGCGAAATGGTAGAGGCCCGTGTACGGTCCGACGTCAGTGCACGTTAACGAGATGGTCGAAATTTTCCGACCCCTCCACTACGGCATCTCTCGTAATCATATGGTGTTTTGTGAGATAAAGCCCTACATATTAATACTGTGAAGACGTATTGAAAGCGTTCAATTCTATGGCCATTTGTTTTGGATACCTAGTGAGTACCGGTTCATGGTGGTGACTCGATAATAACGGGGATCGCCTGCTGACCCGAAGGTCACGTGTATGAACCAGGCAGTCGCAACTTTGAGGGAGGCAACAATGCCGGTGAACTTCAGATGCACCATAAAGAACCCCAGGGCTGGTGCTCACGCGGTACTTTTAAAAATCTGGTAAGTCTTATACCTTTCTTTGCGTATTTTGTAGTGAATCGTGCCGAAAGTGGCAACAGATTTTCCACTTGTGGGCTTTTTCATCAATATGGTGTCGAACAATGTGCACCCCGTTTTCAGTTGGAAAGGGTTGGCGAGAGAGCGGGAAATCTTTGAAAGACCAGGACTGCGTTGTTTCGCTATCGGTCAAACTTCTTAATTTTTTACTGAAACTGTCACCGCTCTGCATCGTTAAATAAGGTAAGGCGAACACCCACTGGCACGGGACTAGAAAACCCGAAAACGGAAAACGCAAACACTGACTATAAAGGGAATGGTCCCACTGTTGCAGGCAGACCCAAAATTTATCATTACACACACACACACACACACACACACACACACACACACACACACACACACACACACACACACACACACACGCACACACACGCACGCACGCGCACGCGCGCACGCAAACACACACGCATGCACGCACGCACGCACGCACGCAAACACACACGCATGCACGCGCACACACACGCACATGCACGCACACACACACACACATATAAATACACGCACACACACACTCACACACACACACACACACACACACACACACACACACACACACACACACACACACACACACACACACACACACACACACACATATATATATATATATATATATATATATATATATATATATATATATATATATATATATATATATATATATATATATGTGTGTGTGTGTGTGTGTGTAGTAATAGTAATAGTAGGTGTAGTAGTAGTAGTAGTAGTAGTTGTAGTAGTAGTAGTACAGTGCAGCAGTACAGTGTACTAGAATATGGGGTAGTGTGTTCAGGCACCCTCTCTCGCCATGCATCGCGTGAAGCGGCGCATGTGAACAAAAAACAAAAACGAGCTCTCAAAGCGGCGCTAACATAGCATGGGCTGGCAGGATTGTCAGCTCCGCGCCACTCTGCCTTCTGGGATGCTGTTCGTGACCTGTTGCTTGTGTTCGCGCTTGCTTAGCGAAAGTGTTTCGCTACGCGCGACAGTGAGGCAATGCCGAGTCATCGGCGGCAACGACACTGCATTGTGCCTAGGTGTGAAACAAGATATATCATTGGAAAAAAGGTGAGCAGCCGTCACTTTTCGCTGCACCCAACGACGAAGCGCGGAGGAAGGTTTGGGAATAGAATTTGCGTCGATAGGATGAAACCTTGAACGAAAGCTACACTGCATGTGAACTGCACTTTGAGCCTTCATGTGTTTCGGAGACTACGTGCACGTTATGAACGGCGAAAAAGTTCGCGTACCACGTAGGAGACCAGAGCTAACGCTGGACGCCGTGCCGACGTTACTGCCCAATGCTCCAAGCTACTTATCGAAGAAAGCGCCGCATCCAAGACCTCCGAGAAAGCGGAAGAACTCGGCGGTCGAATCTACCATCTCCAAGAAAACTGCAGCACCTTGTGTTGACGGTAAGGTTCAGGTTCATCGATGGACCTTCCTGCTGGCGAACACTACTGCAGGGACGGAAGCTTCACTGGAACGCTTACTCGAGCTTTGTTTACCTTCAAGTTATATGAGCTTGATCGCACTGCATCTCGTGTCAAAGAGAGTGGTAATTTACGTGCTGCCACGACTTATCAACCAGTCTTGAGAGGCAAAACAGAAAAAAACTGCACGCAAAAATCAGCCAGTGTTCGTAAAGGTGCCACCGTGATGAAGTGATCGTGAACTGATAATTCCCCGGAATGGTGACGAATTTATCGGTGCTACTGCTCACTGCAGTATGCGTGCTAGTAAATAAAGGGTTTCTCCTTACAGTCTGACAGTGGTGTCAAGTGATGTTTCCTTTTGACTGTACAGTGCAATATCCTGGCCACCGCAGCAGTATTTCGGCGGGCGCGTAGTCGTTTAAGGACCCAAGATTGTCAAAATTATTCCTTGAGTCTTCAGCTACGGCATGCATCTCAATCAAATGGCAGTTTTGTCACTTTAGCCACCTATATAATCACAATTGCATGATGCTACTATCGACAAGAATTGTGCCGCGCACGTAACGAAGTCGAAGCTGTCGCAGTGTCCAGACAACGACTCGATAATGCAGTAATATAACAAGAAACTTTCGGGTTTATAGATGCTCCTTCGATACCTCAATCTTCTTCATTTTTTATTCGCTCACCAACGTAGCTTTAAAAACTGCAGGCAGTTTTCCCAGGGATGACTGCTTCGCCGTCGTTTGTTAATACCTGCATGCGGACCGTGCGTTGCAGCTTTGACATTTCGTTTTGTTTTGAATGCAGTACGAACACACCCATTCAGAAAGCTTTTCGCGGACGTGTCAGCAATTAAACACAAGAGTATTAAGCACGACGTATGCAAGCACAGGTCGCGGGATTTAATCCCGGCAGCAGCGACTGCATTTTAGATGGAGGCGAAAATACTGTAGCCCGTACTCATATTTTGGGTGCATGTTAAAGAACCCCGGATGATCGAATTTCCGAAGCATTCCTCTACGGCGTCTCTCATAATCATATGGTGGTTTTCGGACGTGAAGCCGTAGCTAATACTAATATCAAAGCACAGAAGTGCATGAGAAGCAATGCGTAAGGTGACAGCCCATGCTAATGTGGCGCCATCTCGTGGCTGTCGATACCAACTGCGGCAGCCATGGCTCCTCCCTGAACACACTACCCCATATTCTACTACACTATAGCAGCAGTTAGGTCCTAGCTAAGAGTAAATCCCGCGTGTATTTTACGATTGTTTTCGATTTGGAGCTCCTTGCTTACGTGAGGAGCTTAAATCAGTTCGCGGACCACGTGCAATGGACGGTTATCACTGGGAAAATACAGAAGCTGGTAAGGATGCCTTTCAACGCCCGGAGTGTCCACAGTCGCATGGAGCTGCTCGTGAAATCTAGGCTTGTCTCATGTCTTGACTCGTGTCAACTATAGTTGGCTATTGTAGTTTATTGCTTAGTCGCTAGGTGGCGCCAAGGAGCACTTCAAGACGAAGGTGTTGATGTTTAGGCACCGTTGTGTCCGTTGTCGCGTACGCTAAACTAATACTGTAGGAAGCAGCCTCAACTGTATTGTTCGTATAGCGCGCTAGCCGTTGCGCACGTACCGCCTTGCGCGCGCTAAACTAAAGCTCTGTATCAATGGCACACGTGGAGCTATCAGGCGTTCTTAAACGTGGTTGAGAGCAGGTAGGTGAGGGGGCTCGGAAGAATATCGGTACCCGTACGTACCACTCATGGTAGGAACTTGTAACGTGCTGCAGTGCCTAAGAAGCGACGAAAAGGAAGTGGACGTAGTCGGAAAGAGACGAGAGCTTGGGCCATCGAAAACCGACGCCTTGAGTGGCGGCGCGTAAGCAGACAGGTGAGGGGGCTTGGGAGGATATCGGTGCACGTGCGCACGTGACATTCGTCGAATGAACTTGACACGTGCTGCCGGGCCTACGAAACTACGCGAATGAAGTAGACGTAGTCGCGAGGAGGTGAGAGCGTGGGCCATGGAAAACTTACGCCTTGGGCGGCGGCGCGCTATCTAGTGAGCATCGTTGCATTCATCAGAGAGGTGACCGGAACAGCGACCCGAGAACACTGGCAACGCTGGTGTACACACCAGCAGCCGCCGGACAAGGTGCAAATTTTAGGAGCAAGTTCCTAAAAGTTGGAAGCCGATGTTGCTTTTTCAGTCTTTCCAGTCAAAGCTGGTGAAAGGGAGCGTCATAAATTTCTTTCACTAATAGCCTCAACCAAATCCTGTGTTCAGACCACGTGGCGCAGTTTTTAGGCGAATCCTAGCCGTCTTTCGTGTGCTGCTTGTCCTGCAAGCTTCTGCCTGCTACGGCGTAAAAGCTTAACATAAAAAGTCATAGTTTCGCCGAAAATGCGAAGGAATGAATGTGATATCAACATATTATCCGAATGTTTTCGAAGCAAGGCTGGCATTTTCGCAGCAATAATATTTGTAGCAAACGTGCGCTTGTTAAGTAACCAAGTTTCTTTCGATGTGGTCACAGCAGATGACCACAACAAAGCTCGTGCGTAGTGACGGCGTTGATGAGAAGCACCAAAGAGCATAAAATGTGAATGAAGATGTGTCAACAACAACAACTCCCCGGGAGCAGCGCATACTGGTGCTAAGGGCTATACGTTGTTTGTCACCGCTGGGGGCAGTTTATGTGTAGAGCGCATCTATATGTGGACGGCCGCTCCAGGTACACCGTTTTTTCGTGTTGAGAGCGGAGCCAGTAGAAGCTCCTGCCTGCAGTGGAGGCAAGATCCGTGCGCTGATTGTTGCTAACTTAGTGCGGCAGCCACAACCGTCCCCCCTTGATCGCTCGCGAGATACGCACGTGTGCAGAAGACCCCGGCCTGAAAGACGGTGTTCACTCTGCAGAAAGAGGAGGCTAGCTATCCTTCCCCGTATATATATATATATATATATATATATAAGGAAAGAAGTGTATACTTAAGGGCTCGTTTTTCTGTGTTTTTACACAATAATAATGAGATCTAACAGACAATAATACCAAAGAAAGTGTAGGGGAAGATGTTAGACCGAATTGTAATGAAAATATTAAGAAAAGTGGGTGGAAAGATAACTTGCCGTGGGCAGGATCCGAACCTGCGACCTTCGAATGACGCGCTCGATGCTCTACCACTGAGCTACCACGACAGCTATCCCCCCAGCCACTTTATGGGGTTTATATGTGAATTTAACATGGGAGTGTCAGTCTGCGCCACCAGTAGCCATGGCGGCGAGTGTAGCACACTCTCATGAGCCTATTTGGCGTCACGTAGCACGTGAACCTATTACGAGTGGCCTCGAATATATATATATATATATATATATATATATATATATATATATATATATATATATATATATATATATATATATATATATATATATATATATATATATATATATATATATATATATATATATATATATATATACGTGAATTGTGGCGGCGACGGCAATAACAAGATGAGACTGTTAATATAATTTATATCGCAATAATAGAAGCAAGGCCGTAACCTAAACACGTGAAGACATGCCACGATTACCTACAATAACGATGTTTCTGGACACCTCACTTTCTAAGATACCTGTGTAATGCGATCAACTGCATAACATACCAGCGGTAATCTATGCTATAAACCACAAACCCCCAATTCACCGTGGATTCCGGGTCATTGTATTCTGCTGTTGTGTGACAAAATGCATTGCTGGCAAACACGCCCGTGCCTCGGTGAGACTGAAAGATCTCGAAAATGTGTACAGGGTGATTCAGAGGCACATACAAATCTACAGTCGAGATTTTCGATACGAATGAGACTTTGATAGGCTCAAAGTACAAACCAAACATTGATGGTGGTTATCTGCTCGTGATATTATTAAAGAGAGGGAAACAAAGTGCAAAGGCAGCGAGGCTACCAAGCTTAGCTTGGTTAGATACCCTATACGAGTGGGGGGGGGGGGGGGAGGCATAACGATAGATGTGAAACTATTGAAGTGCATGCAATAGCTAAGGTGGGCACCACATGTGTATTGCCTCATATTTGGGCCTATCAAGACAAGAGATGGAAAGTATATTGATGTGCGTAATGCTTTTTGAAAGACGTACCTGTGCCGACAGCATGATGTATTTTCTGCCGACAACTCTGTCTTTTTTTATTTTTGTCGAGTTATACATTCTTCATGCATTTCTCAAATAAGAACCATTCGGAAGTCAGCCCTGTTTTCGCTGCTTCTTTTTTGCTAAAAACGCGAAGCATGCCTTTGATAACTTCAGTGACTTTGAGCATATCTATCTATCTATCTATCTATCTATCTATCTATCTATCTATCTATCTATCTATCTATCTATCTATCTATCTATCTATCTATCTATCTATCTATCTATCTATCTATCTATCTATCTACTGCCTACGACTTCGTGCTCTCGAGACCATATTGTTAATGGGATGTATACCATAATTGGTATGCCATAACATGACTGCATAACGACATGCAAGACTAGCCATATCATGAAAATAATGGCCACAATGTGTCTTGAATGGTGTGGTTTACATGCCATGGCTGTGGTGCTCCTGCGCGTGTATCCTTAACTTGATACATCATGAACGATTATGGACCAAAATTATAGACCATTTGCCCGAAGGGAACCCTGATGGGATGCGAAGCAGCAGCAGAGCACACGGCGTTAACCCAGTTGAAACGGGTGTCGACTCGGGGGCTGGAAGAATGGTTTGAAGCGAAACTTCGAGTAAACGTTTGTTTGAAAAGCAAAGACACGAGAGGTGGATTGGGTTTCTTGTGAGTTTTATGGCAGATAAACGAGCTGAAAGAGTTTTTACTTGTAGTGATGTCGAGCGTTGAGGGTGGTGGAAAGGGGGAAGCAAGAGAGAAGTGTGATGTGAGTGGGTCGAGGAGCCGGCAGCTGCAGAAGCTGCGGCAAGCGTGCTGCGGGTAAGAGAGAGTGACGTCAGAGCGCAACTGCGATGAAAGCGTGCGAGGGGAGCGTGACGTCAACGCGCATCTACGGCGTGGCCTACTTGGCACTGCTCCAACACCTTCGGCGAGGGGAACGCATTGTGGCGCGTTTGTACAAACGCACGTACGTACGGCGTTACACGGGTTAGTGAAAGAGCTGCTTCGCATCTAAAATATCTTTATTGAGACATTCTGCGTGACCAGCATAAATAGCATGTGGTAGGATTGAAATCATCACGTGCATGACCCGTATATCATGATTTACATGCCACTCTCAGAGTGTGGGGACGGCCTTTTCACTAGCTTGGTATACACCAAATTCTGTATTGCGTGATATGAGTGTATGATAAACAAAATTACTAGTGGTAATATCGAAATCATGATGTCATGTGCAACATGAGTGGCATGCCATGCTCATGGCACGCTCGCGGCCACTTCGCTTGCTTGATATACACTAGCTTTCGCACTGCGTGCCGCTACTGTAGGACGAACATAAATCACAAGTGGGGATACTGACATCATGAAAGTCATGGGCAACATGACTGGCATACCGCGCTTATGGCCTTCTCGTGGCCAGTTCAGAAGCTTGTTATACTATAAAATTCGGTATTACGTGACCTGCCTATATGACAAACATAAATGACACATCATAAAACGAAAATTACGAAATCCATGTTATATACAACATGATTTTCATGCCACGCTTATGGAGCGTTCATAGCCGTTTGGCTGACTTAGTATACAAGTTTGGCATTGCCTTACGTGACTGTATGACAAGTATAAAAGAGAAGTGGTAATATAATTATTATGACAGTGTCGTGCACAGCATGATTTACATGCCATGCTTAATGCGCTCTCGCAGCCGTTTAGCTAGCTTGATATACACCAAAACTCGTTTTGCGAGGCGTGACTGAATGACGAACATAAGTGGCAGGTGGTAACCTGAAAATCATGACATAGCTATCATGTACAACGTGATTTACATGCCGCGTTCATAGTGCACTTGCGTCTACGTTTCGTAGCTTGATATACATCGAAACTGGTTTTGCATAACGTGACTGTATGAATAATTTATATAGCAGGAGCTAACATGTAAATTATCACATGTTATGCAAAGCATGATTGGTTTTTTGTTGGCTGCTTCGCATTACATCAATTTTTGGGATGCGTGGGATCTGCTGTTTTTTATGGTTATACACTTATTGTTATATTTGTTGTGATTTAACAATTCTCTAAACGGGGATCGGAATGAGAGATAATTGTAATAAACCAATTTTTATTCCACTTTTTGCTTCTATTCATGTCCGCTTCCCGTTCTGGTGGAGATCAAGGAAAGTGCAAGCTGGTTAAGGTCCATCTTGGTAGGAAGCGCAGCAACTATTACACAGAGCACACAACACAAGCGCTTCTGTGTGTTCTGTGTAATAGTGTTCTGTGTAATAATTGCTGCGCTTCCTACCAAGATGTATTCATACCAACTGGCCCGATACAATTGTTTATTGGTCAAGGTCCTTGACATGCTTTTACTCTTTTGGTCTTTCTTCGCTATTCTTTCGTTTACTCCACTGTATTTAATTCCGTAACACCTTTCTCCCAACACTTTTGTCCCATTAGATAGCGGGTGTACGTCGACATTAAAATGCATGTCACTTAATTATGAGATTAACCTGCTCAAGCTGCAAAAAAAAAAAGAACGCCAGGCATGCGCGGAACGCTCAGTACAGTCACAGCAAAATGTGGAAGATCGACATTTCTAGAGCTTTTTAAACACTCTTTGGGCAACTACTACAAACATACTTGCTGGGTACCGACCACGCCACAAACTGACGACGATGAAGAATAGCGACTGAGGATTTTGTAATAATGGGCTATGGCATTCTATAACACACTCGTTTCGCAATTCACATTGTGTGACGCCTGGTTGTTCCGTTACTGTTCTGAAGCGCTTCATTACACATATTAACGCGATTTCGTATACCGAAAATGAAGCCTGCCTAAGGTCAGTTTCAAGCATCGGTGAAGCTGAGTGGTAGAATACTGGGCGGCCATGCACAGGACCCTGGTTCCATTATCATTCTATTCCCGTTATTTCTCAATTATAAAGTTTTTTTTTTATTATTCCACGTGATAGTGGTTACGGACGCCGGCGGCGGTGGACAACTTCGGCGCCAAAAACGACTCTTGTTGTTATCACATAGCAGCCTTCACTGAAAAAACAGATCGTTGTCTCCCTTCTCATAAGAATCATTTCACGAGAAATGACTCTATATAGAAGTATAGTTCCAGCTCTCTTCGACATTAAGAAATGGTTGGTTGGTCGATGCTGTTTAAGGTCCCAAAGCAACTCAGTTATGCGATGCGCTGTTTCGCAGGGTTACATGCTGTTTCGAGCACCTGTTTTTTTTTTTAACATGAACTGAAGTCGCATGGTGCTCTGGCTACGAGTAATAATTTCGCCATCATCAAAATTGGCTCGCTGCGACCAGTGTAGAAGCTGCGTAAGCCAAGCACCGTAACAACTGGGCCAACGCGGTCACCATTTCGACCAGTGTGTTTTGCTAATGGGCGGCCGTGGCAGCCTTGCACGTGTATGAAACCCTGTTGATACTTCCAGCCACATATACGCGAGAATTTTGGACCTTCTGCGTAATGTCCTCAGCAGCCCGGAACGTCGCAAAGCGCCCATCACGAATGTGAGAGGCACAATTCATAGAGTGCGCCTTGAACGCGCAAAACGTTTACAATGCAAAACAATTTGATGTACTACACGTTTTTCATCAAGGCTGCTCGACTTGAAGCCCTCGGTTTGCCATTATGCAAAACGTGTAGTATATGAAATCGGCCAAAAATATGACGTCGGAAATATTTGTTCGAGTCAGTGTCTTGCCCGTAAAAGCGAGGTAATTTACTGAAGTGTACGGCTGTCTATTAGTTCCACAAGCAATACGCAGCGAAGTACCTTGATACAGTGTACATAGCGCTTCTCAGGTATGAGACTTCGAGTAAGTATTCAGCTAAGTAGTGAATGAGTTTTTTGTAACTATTTCGAAGAACACGGGCAACAATACAGCGTTTTGAAAAAAAAAATTCACGTGAGCAACAGGCTCTGGAAAATACGCCTTGCAGCTCATTGCTTTCGTAATAAAACTAAAGTGGCCTGGTTTGCCATATGTATACCATGGTTTGCCATATGTATAGCAGTTTTTCCTAACCGCAAATAAACTACGTATATAATTTATTCGACTATGATGGTTTATTTATAACCATCACTCGCGTAATTATTGCTGTGAGGTAACTAAGAATAATTTATCCAACCACGAATTGAATTCGTTTGCAAACCATCGGAAGGCTAAAAACAAGCGGTATTACTAGCTTCAACAATAAGCGAAGCATACTACGTTGTGCACCGACAGTGTATACAAAATAGAACAGAGATTAGCCCAGACTGCCGACACAGCGATCACAAGAAACGCGGTTAATTAGCTCTGAATGAACCTTTTGCAGAGTGGCACATCTGTTAATACACAACCAACAGGAAAAGAAAACAAAAACCTTGTTTAGTACTCTGCGACGCTGGATTTTGTACTAGATTTTGCGGGGATTAGATGTCGCTTTCGGGTGCAAGGGTAAAAAGAGGGGAAAAAAGTGGGGCTTTGGTGCTTCCTTGCAACTAAATGAGGAGGGGTGAGCAGACCCTGCAGAGGCTAATCAACGAGACACGGGTGCAGCAAGTGACGAAACGCAGTGAAAGAAGCACTCATTCCATTTCCGTCGTGCAGTCCTTGTAATTCTCCCATCTGGCTTCGCTACTAGATTACCCGCGTTTTGTCTTTGGACATCTTAATGTAGCGTGGTGCACGCGCGGCTGTGCGTGCTATTGTATTACCTTTTTTCTCTTTCCTTCTCTTCTTATTTATTTCTTTTGTCCCATTTACCCTTCACCAGTGTAGAGTAGCAAACCGGATGCAATCGGGTTAACCTCTCTGTCCTAGCTTTTTTTTTTTTTTAATGTTGCCATGCAGGCTTAGGTCGGCATTGTTTTTTTACAATTAATAATTCCTTTCTAAAACTAATTCTCTCGCCTTTCTTTCCGTTGTTTTCAATTTGAGTAAAAAAAACACACGAAGGCACCGTATAGCAGTGCCCTTAGAATGTACGTACATACATATGGTATTGTTTATTCATCGCAGAGCGCGTCCCACGCCAACATGAACAGCGTAACTACTGAGATAACTGATATCGCTGTACAACATACTTCTCTACTGCAGGTTTCTTTATTGCTTAATAAAATGATGGTGGCACAACAGATGCTAGCAAGGAACAAAGAAGGAGACAGAATAGAGCGCCAGACTTTCAACTTGTTCATTTTCCTCGCAACACCCAAATATATATGCTTCCAGTATGCGCACAAGGAGGGGGCGTAGCACAAGTGACTATCATTTTGCACACACGAAAACCTAAACAGAAGAAAGCTATCTAGAAACAGGTATTCCTTCTTGTACAAAGTGATCGACAGGACACTGACGCATTCGTTTCCCTTCCTTTGTATGTGGTATGCTTCCAGTACTTCACGTGCTAACGTATCCCTGCTTCGTCCTAACACACGTGTCTCTCGGAATATGTGTGTGCAGCCGCACGAACCACAATGTGACGGCAGGTGTGAACCCACGCTATTCTTAATTGATAATATATGCTCCCTAAGGCGATCAATAAGACAGCATCCTGTTTGGCCTATATATACACCTTGCCACAAATCAACGGAATGAAATAAGTAACGCCCACTATGCAACGCAGAACTGGCCGGGCGTGCTTCTTTTCGCATGAAAGGTTAGCTTTCTGTGAACATGCCGGCTCAGAGCTTCGACAGCTTGTTGGGTGTCGAGAAGACCACTATAACGTTATGCCTGTTTGCAACTTTTTTTCAAATTTTGGGCAGTTTTGTAGCCCTCTGTGCATGTCTTATCATTTTATTAAGCTATGCAACAACTCGCCCAACTATTACTCTCAGGTTCCGCTTTCCAATACGGGCGCTATCAAATTCCTATGCTGTTACTTATTTGAAACTGGTCTTATAGTGGGACAAACCAATTCTGCACTTAAGAAGAAAAGCTGAAGTAACGATTACATTAGTTATTTTCGTTTGCCGGACAATGCGTACATATTTGGCGCATGCACGTAGCACCGTGTTATGAACTACCGCTAGCTGCGTTCTCTCTCTCACGAGCAGTCCGCACCGAATTCCCAAATCCGACAGGTCTCGCTTGAATTTCCCTTGAATCCCATCTGTCAAAAATATTAAAACAAAAGCAAATAAAGATAAACAAGGGAGAATGGAGCTCTGTGCAAGTAGAGCAACCGGCGCCAAATAGAGAGCGGAAGGGAGGGGAAGCGAAGGCGTCACTGTAGCGAGAGCACTAGCAGCGGGACTTCATGTATCAGTCAGCAAACCCTCTGTGCGTGTCTCCCCGGTTTTCGGGCTCAACTGTATGCGTGCCGCATGCACCGAGACGTTGTTATACATTTGAAGCGACAAGAGCAACCCGCGAGCGCGGGGTATACACGGTTGAGCCACCACACTGGCCGGCGGCCGCGTCGACGTTGCGAGCCGGTAATGGAGGCCGACAGGGCACCCGTGATCCGCTAATTGCAGAGTTTGCCGCGGTGGCGTGGCCCCCGCGCGAGATCGCTATCGCACGCACGCGCTCTCCCCGGGTGCGCGCGGCGCGAGTCCCCCCCCGGCATGAGTCCCCCTTCGACGCGACACGCTGGGGGCGAGAGACGTGTTCGCCGTGGGCGACACTGATGCGCGACTAATGCGCCGCCGGGCGCGATGAATGCGGCGGTGGCGCATTTGCGCCGCTGGCTCCTCTTTGCCATCGGTTTCTGCAAGGTCTCAGACGGACGCGCCGACTAATGTGATAACGAGGCTCATCCGAGCTACACCCCCGACTTCTATCTCGACGCATATAGTTGAATCGAACGATTCATAAGTTCCGTGCGAGTCTTTCGTGTTTGTTCTGCACCGAAAATCGGCCGGTACCGCTGCAGGCTACATGTGATCGCTTTTTCATCTCGGCTTTTGCATTTCACGATTGTCCCTAGGCGATGAAAGTCGGTGGAGGTTCGCATGTAAAGCAATTTCGACGTCGATGTTCTCACCTTATTTTCATTCATGCGAAGAGACTGGCAACAGAAGAGTCCCCTCTGATTGTACTATCACCAGAAACTCAGTTGCTTGATCTGAGAATTTACGCCGGTGGCAGGTATTCTTGCTAACCCGCTAAATAAACACCCTCCTGGCATTCCTCCACATATGCCCGCCCTCTTTCAGTTCTTTTTTCTTTTCTTTTTCTGTTCACAATACAGTCATTACGAGGACAGGCAAATCCGACCCTGTATTCAGAATGTCGAGGGAGGTAGAAAGAATATATCGAAAACAGGTGGAATACAGGAGGAAGTGACAAGCGTTCTGGAGCGGCTCGAACGAAAGAAGCGCCCAAAGGCAGAATGAGCCTGGGTGCGGAAGCAAGACAGAACCGACCTCTGTTCTCCACTTTTTGCTTCCAATCATTCTTCATTCAGCTCCTGTCAGCATTGGAATGGAGCAGTGCCACCATTATCACGACCATTTTCCGAGTGACAAACGGTTCGAGAAGCAAGGTTCGGCGCCGCCAGCGGCGGTGCCCCATGAGCAGCAGTACGCGGCGACACTTTTGCGGAAGCGACCGTCAGGGAGGCACGAAGCCCCGCGACGTCTGGCCCATTGTGCTCTCTCGGTGAAGCAAAGGCTGAGAGGGACCTACCGAGGTGTAAGCTGAAGCATTTGTATATGTGCACGTTTGCCGCTCACTGTGAACATGTGGGAGGCCTTAGGTTAGTCTACTTGTGGCTTTGGCATTGTATTAATTTACACTCAATACTAAAGACAAACAAGGCACATGTGTCGAAGGGATGTGCCAGAGAGATTTTGTTCTTTTGATCCCTACCGATAGCCTTGCTAGGACGGCAAGTTCATGCGTTCGATACACAAAGTCAATAGCGTAAATGACATGGATTGGTAGTAATGCAGAGTATGTTTGCTTTTTTGTTGTGTAAACGCTATTGAATAGTGGACCGAATTATTTTTCACCAGTTAAATCAGGACCCATAATGAAAAAGTCACAGCTTTGTCGCAAAGGCGAAGCATTGAATAGGAGAGCAACAAATCGCAATGTCAAGCGAAGAATAGCAAGCAGATCGAAACTAGCCCCGCGTTGCTCACGCACAAACGACGCACGAAACGTACTCACAGGTACGGATGAACGCCAATAATAGTCTCAGTTGTCGCTTTGCTGTGTCTGAAAAGCGCGCCTTTTTCGCAAACGGAGACTGTGCAGCGAGTGCAGTGACATTTGTGCGCCCGGTAACTACAACAGAATCGTTCCGGTGAAAGCCCAATGCATACCATTCTCCCCACCGCGGCCCCGCCGCGGTGGTCTAGTGGCTGAGGTACTCGGCTGCTGACCCGCAGGTTGTGGCATCACATACCGGCTGCGGCGGTTGCATTTCCGATGGAGGCGGAAATGCTGTAGGCCCGTGTGCTCAGATTTGGGTGCACGTTAAAGAACCCCAGGTGGACTAAATTTCAGGAGCCCTCCACTACGGCGTCTCTCATTATCATATAGTGGTTTTGGGACGTTAAACCCCACATATCAATCAATCTCCCCACCACGATATAAGCACGCGCACGCGTGAGCGTCTACCGTCTACCCCTTCAGGGGGGCAAAGTACGCGTGCGAGATGAACGCATGAGCACGCGTCGCGGCGTCGTGGCGTTCTGGAGATGCGCGCTTGTTGCGCCATCTCGCTGTTAATGCTGAAAACACAATAGTTCCCCCAAGATCGACATTTTCAGCAGTAAGTGGTAGATACAAATAGCTTGCCGTTTCAACGATGAAGGAGGTGCTCCTTCGTGGTTCAGTAGCTAGCGCCGCGCACTCACAGACAAGAGGTTGGGCATTCGATTCCGCGCGCAGGAGTCTTTTTCTGGATATTGACAGATCCAAGCATAATAATCGCGACATGCGTGTCATGTAAAACATGACTACATGATATGCTGATAGTGCGCTTGCGGCGATCTCGCGCTTCACATATACCAAATTTGGTATTACGTAACGTGAATAGATGACGGAGGTGAATGACACGTCCAAACATGATAATCATGATATGCGTGTCAAGTAAAAGTTGACTGCATGCTACGGTCATAACGCCCTGGCGGCCGTTTGGCTAGCTTCTCATATATCAAATTTGATAATACGTGACACCAATGGACCACAAACACAAATGCCAAACGCAACCATGCATCATAATCGTGACTGGAAGTCAAGTACGGCATAATTTACGTCTGCCTCGTAACGTTGTTCTAATTTTAAAGGGACATATCCACAATCTTTATTAGCGCATTGCATATCACCAATTCCCACTGTACGTGGGATGTGTCGGTTTTTTTATCTTCAATTCATTGGTACATTATCTTTGCATTTCAGCTAAGCAAATCGACGAGAAAAACAACGCCCAAACACCACCATCAATAAGGCGCTCTTCTCTAGTGCTGCTTCGCCCTGCTGTTTTAGTCTTCAGGCGTCTACATTTTTCTGAACGTTATGCATATACTGAGAAACTCAGAAACAAGTAGTGCTAAGTACTTCATTGAACTTACACTATGCCTCATCTTGCTTCATTTGCTTAGATTGTATCGGTGTGACAAAAAAAAAAAAGACGCAATTTCGCCGCAAGGGCGATCAAGAATGCAACAGAAACAAATTTGAATGCTCTATAAGGTAAGACCTTAGCAGATCACTCCTTTAGCACGAAACCTGGCGTAACTCAAACAATATGCTGACGTGAAGATACACAGTCACTACAGCGAAAAAGCTACACCTTCGTGCTGTGCGCGGCAAACTTTGCGATGACACAAACTTACAATAGTATGAGCTGCAAAGATACGGTGAACGCGTCCACGCCCGGCTAGTCAAAGTATATGCATTTCCAGCCGAAGCCACGCAGCTCAGCTCCATCCACCTCCGCCACACCTGCACGCTCCCTCTTCGCGCGACGGCTACAGCCAGCTTGTTTCATCTCTGCTTGAGCCGCATTCGTCGGCAGCGCCCGAGCTCGCACGGCTATTTTCTCCGTTTTATAAATTTTTACGGCGTGCTTTTTCCTCCCATTGAGCACTTTTTTCAAGTCACCAAAATTCATTTGAAGCACGTCGGTGTTGATAAATGAACCTACAGGATGGTCATAGCTTGTTACGATAAAAAACGAAGTTCACAAAACAAATCACTAAATAAAGGCATTACGGCTCGTGCTTTTATTGGGAAGCGGGAGTGAAGAATCGTACAAATCTTGGCGCTGGTTACTGCACTTCAATACGGTCATATATATCGAAGTAACGGGCTTCAAATTATTTTCTCCTGTCATTTGCTCTGGTAAGCACTCTTTATCATGTTATACAAAAACGCACAATCCTACTGTTTCTATTCCCTCCACATTGCCTGCTTACACACGCTGCATGAACAGCAAATTGAACACAGCTCATGCTGCACACCCTTTTGTCACAGCTCATGTTGCACACCCAGGCAACACAAATCAAGCTGTGCCTATCGTACATGAGCGTTTTTGGATTCGGCTAAAGTAGGAATGCTGTTACCATAGCCGTAAAGTAACCTGCGACCTGGTGATCTGCCGCACTGGGCCATATGTATACCCTGAGCTACCGTGGTGCATGGGAGACGAATAAAATGAAAGTAGTATAATTATGTTGAATCGTAACTGGATGCCTTTGTGCCATGTATAACGCACGCGTTTACGCATATATGTGAACTTGTCAAAAATTCCACCATCCTATTACAACTGAAGATTCCGTGTAGGAGATGCTGCACTGCCTTGGATTGCTCACTGCGTCACTAAATGCAGGTCGGTGGTTCATGGCTAACGAAAATAGCCTTTTGCAAACAGCTCTACCGGTGCTCCTCAGAGAAGTACCTATATCCTTCAGCGGCCTACACGGATTGCGATTCCGCGTTTCACAACAGACAGGGTTGACCTTATGCAAACAACCACCGATGCTCCCTTGCGAAGAAACTGTATACTTCGGCAGCCGATACGGCTTAGCGAGACAAGAGAGTGCGGTGGGTCACAGCCGCTCCCGACGACGCACACTGAGTGCCATTCTGTCGACGCGGTAAGACCTCGGGCAAGTCTGCTCGACTAAACTCTTGCGCGTGCCCGTATGCAGATAGGCCAGGCGATACGCGGAGACTCTGTTGGTGGTGCTTGTCTCCGGAGCACACTTGTCCGCTTTGCTAGAATCATTTGCATGTGGTAATGCCACTGCAGCGAAGTAGACAGTGGTCCCTTCCGAATATAAAGCTCGGGTGAAGAGGCGCCCGCTGGCCGCCGCTGTAGCTGCGCAGCGCGGACCTCTTTTGGTACTTGCTTGCTCAAGAGATAGGTCGAAGCAGAAGAACCTATATAAGGGCGCTCAGCACGCGTGCCGAAACGACGTTCCACGCGGAGCCTTTAAACGCTGTGGTGGCTACGCTGAGGGGAAGTAATGTAAACGAAAAAAAGGAAGTTCGCAATGATGTTTTGTTTTGAGCACTTGCGTTGGTGTGCAAGTAAAAAGTTTTTTTTGTTTTCTTTCCACCTAAACCAGATCAGTGAAGACGAGAATACAAAAGACAATGATTTATTTATTTTTATTTAGTTTTTTTTGCAAGACTGTGAAGCAGAGTGTCTTGGCAATCGTGTTGACGCTAATTTTTCTTTTTGATACCGAGTATAGACATGACTGAAAGCAATGCAAAAGCTGTTGGCCTGAATTAGAGGCTGGCTTCATTGCAGGCCCAATCTTAATGTGAAAATCGTGCGAAACCAATATCTGAAATACCATCTTTTTGCTGGTGCTGACATTTCGATTGAGCATCTAGAGAAAACGTTGACGGGGAGCTCATCTGAAAGGCTGACTTCACAAAAAGTCGACGAATGGAAAGACGAGCAGCAAGTATTTTAATGTGATGCTGCTAAGGGCCATCGCATTGGGCCATGTGTGAATTTTTCTAAGGGTGTACATATGCATATGTAAGGGTTTTGGAAAGCCGTTTTTCTACCCACGATATTTCGACCAAACGGCGTCGCACAATTTTGTGCTTAGCATTGCTGACATTTTACACCCGCATTAAACTTGATTTCTATGCATGTGCACGTCGATGAAACCTTTGAATACAGCTTTGTTTTTTAATTAACAATAGCAACATCACACAGGTGCATCTAAAGCGCAGACCTTCAATCACCCTTAATACGTGGATTTGCTGATTGATTATCGGAGCCCTACCCTTGACCGAAAGAGCGTGTAGTTTGCCCGTGTCCCTGTCTTCCGGCCCGATCATATTTCTTATTAATAAAAGCAGTCTGTATTTCGTGTTACTCATCGCAGGTTGCTAATGGCTTTATATACATCACTTCAGCTAACGTGTGTTACAAAAAGCGGTGTTCGAGAACATGCTGCATTTTGGAAGCAGGAAAATGGGCACCTATATACTGTCGGGTATCTTGTGTCCATCTCTGTCTGACAAGTAATGCTCTGATGCACGTGGCTATATTAAAACATTTCCGTAGAAAGCGGGACTTAGAGTCGAGAGTTCTCGAGTTAATTTTTAATGGTGAAACTAGCTGTTTAGAAAATCATTCTGTGTAAAACGAACCAAAAGATCAGTCGGGTATGCGCCAC
The DNA here is from genome assembly GCF_043290135.1 of Rhipicephalus microplus. Classification (NCBI taxonomy): domain Eukaryota; kingdom Metazoa; phylum Arthropoda; class Arachnida; order Ixodida; family Ixodidae; genus Rhipicephalus; species Rhipicephalus microplus. The sequence continues at coordinate 179,994,992 of NC_134710.1, forward strand.
GCGCAGGAATTGGCAGGGCCAACTACCGAGCAGAAGCGATAGCTAATTTTTTTCGCTAACTTGAACTGCGTCCGTCGTGCAAAAAACTGTCGTCATCATGAGCGTTCTCTCTGTTCTCTTCTTGGTCTTTTGCTTGGCTCTCAGAAAGAGTGCACCAGTTTGCCCGCTCAGGGATGCAATGAGTTGGATGGGCAAGAGAGTGAGTACAATGTGAGAGAAAGAGAGAGGAAGAGAGAGAGACAGGCACATGTACAAAGAAAATGGAAGAGAACAAACGAAAACAAATAAAGAAAATAAATTGAAAAATATACAAAGATATCGACTGAAATAGGCAGAGGGAGAAAGAAAAACAGACACAGAAAAAGAGAAATATAAAGAAACAAAGAACGAGACAGAAATAAATAAACAAATAAATAAAGAAAGAAAAGGATATGAAGCGAGAAATAGAGAGAAAGAAGTAAAAAAGAAAGCGTGAGATAATAAATAGATGCTGAGAAAAAGAAACACAAAGAAAGTGATCAAAAAGAGAAATAGAAAATGAAACAGCAAAATAAATCGAATCAAAAACAGCCTCCAAGCTGCCCTTAACCTTCACTTGTGGGAAGCTGCCTTAAATATTTTTGATCAGACCAATGGTAAACTGTGAATTGTGATCGTTTTATTTTATCCCCTTTAGCAAAGCCCTGAGCGACAATATGGAAGACTGAGGGAAATCGGGAAAAAATGATCGCTTGAAGAGACACCAATGAAGTTTGATAAATTCAAGACGCTTGGGCCCGGACGTCTGCATAGGCAATACAAGGAACGCAAGCCTCCGAAATGAGTCTTATGGCTCTTTTGAGGGTTAGGTCACGGTTGTTAAGGTTCGATAGGATTTCGCTACTTTGTTTGCTTAGAGATCCGAGATTGAGTGGTTGCTTGATTGATTGATTGATATGTGGGTTTAACGTCCCAAAACCGTCATGCGATAATGAGAGACGCTGTAGTAGAGGGCTCCGGAGATTTAGACCACGTAGGGATCTTAACGTGCACCCAAATCTGTGCGCACGGCCTACAGCATTTCCGCCTTCATCGAAAGTGCAGCTGCCGCAGCCGGGATTGGACTCCACGACCTGCGGGTCAGCAGCCGAGTGCTGTATCCACTAGAGCACCGCGTCGGGGGCTTCGTGATCCGAGGCAGACACGAATGTTCATTACAATGTCCATGTGCGCGGAGCAGAACCCCGTCGAGGTCTTTTTGGTCAGTACGAGTGTACTGGCTCGCGGAACATTCCTCGCTGCATGAGAAACCCCTCGAACTGCGGTAATTCTTCGGGGTGAGCGGTGAAACGTGGCTACAGGCCTGCCGAAGGTGTCAGCGCAGTGTGCTTTCTTGCGCACTGCATCGCGCTCAGTATTTCGCCCTAAGGCAGTCGGTGCACGCGGCGGCACCGATGTCCCGGAACTCGTGAAACAAAGTTGGGTCTATTCCCTGCTTCTAGAAGGAAGCACGCACAAGCAGCTCCAAGAAAAATAAACGAGAGGAAGAGTGGCGCTAGAGCGAGGCGCGTCTATCTGTCCGTGCTTGTGCTCGACAGACGATCGGAAGCTGCGAAACTTGCGGCACCGCACGCTGCATTTTGAACAGGGCTCCCAAAAACCGATAACGCGGCTCGCGTAAATCACGCCTTTTTGTCCCACTTCTTTTTTTCTTTTTACCTTTTTTTGTTCTTTTTTTCTAACACTTCTCGAGAGAGAACACCAACGAAGGGGCGAAAGCTATGCTGCAGCTTGCACGGAGATGGCACTCCCAGCAGCAGCATGTCGAGGAAAAAAAAAGAAAAAAATATATTGTAAAATTGTACTGACTTACACAGCCTATAAATAACAGTGGCATGTGAGGTGAATTTTTTTTATTGAAACGATATATAAGAAGATGTTAGCGCACAAGTAAGGCACTGGCTACTCCTTAGCCTTGGTTGTAGGCGGCGTAGCCTTTTCAATTTGTTCGAGACATCGTCCTAACTTATTTATTTCTCTAAATTTTTGGTAGCCACAGAAAACACGTGGTATAGGAAATCTGTTTTGCGAAAGGCGTGACTGTTCACCATTTGAGACCCCGAGCGTGCTTCGGGTTTCGAGTGACCGTTGCAATTGAAGTACACTTCTGAGCTAGCCTCATATTCGTGGAATTAGGGGCTATTCTTATGGAGACGGTACGAAGTCATGCCTTCAAGTTTGCAAAGAGTGGTGTAGGACGGTGTCTGCCGCACCTTTGAAGCATCTGAAACTGTACATGCATTTGCTTCTTTCAAGAAGTTGCTGGTGGTAGTTTACGGTAGCCCTTCTATTTATTTGCGTCATAAACTGTACTTCTATAAGGATAGGTACAGCCACTGCTGAAGTGCCACGTTCAATTTTTTCGTGCTTCCGTGTGGCACTATAACAAATAAGAGGCAAAGATGCACAGATGTATAGACATCCAATGTTATAAACGAAGTTCGTGTTCGCACTTTATTAGCTGTTTTTTTTTTCATGTCTTGTTTTTTTTTTAATTCACTCTTCATCGCGACGCATTCAGTCGTGCTTTTTGTAGCTACAACGTAGGCCGTATACATGTAATCTCTGAGATATACGGAAGTACCCCAATATGTTATTTCTTGCTAACTAAAAAAAATAGACGAAGTAGCTCCGGTTTATGTACTGTGAAAAAAAAAGATATATGTGTAGCGTTGGCTTATCAAATGTGCCGGGACTTCCCGGGGGGAGGGAGAGTTAGATGTCTGTCGAACTCGGGGATTTTGTATTCTGCGACACACCTTTGCTGGGATGGTGGTAGCGTGCATGGGAAGAACCGCTGAAGAAGTGGTTTCCTTGGAAGCGTTATACAACATGTTCTTTCCGATCGCGTCGAGAACACTTACATAGAAGGATAAACAAGAAACAAGGGCGACGCTACTTCAGCGCTTCACCGGCGTCGGCGTCGCACCCCTGTTTTCTGAATGATTTTTTTTGCGGTTCATTTCACTTTATTTTTTACTGAATTTTTCGAACGAGGCAACATCGTTCATTAAAAAATATTATGCTTTTGTTTTGTGCCTTGTTGTAACAGCATTGATATGTATATTTTTTTTCTATTTGCGATCTCTTTAATGCCTGAAAGCATACTCTACACACAAAAAAAGTTGGCACAGATTATCATCTAGAGCGCTGTACAGTCGTAAAAAGGATGCCTAAGATTGTTAGCGGTATATGCGTTAACGTGGCAGGACAATTAATCTTCGTTACGCTCGAAGTATTCAAGGATGGGTAACTCAGTCCCGAAGCGTTAAAGCACGTTTAAGAAGTGAACGGGCAGCGGTATAGTAACGCACTTAGGATATGGTTTAAAGTACGAAGTCGCTTCGAACCATTTTCCCTTCGCAATACATTATAAATAGAAGTAAAGAGAAGAATTTTATCAGGTACAGCGACATCGCCATGGAATAAAATAGAATTTCAAACATGGTCGCACCTAATAGGCCTCACTAGTGGACATACATTCCGCATGACTTTTTATGCACGTGTGATTTTTTATGACTGAAAAAGAGCCTTCTTTTACTAGAAACGAAATCCACAAAAATGTCGTTTAAGTAATGTGTAAGCGCATCATTAAAACGTTTTCATGAAATGCCTATTACTACGGCCTTCCCTGCAATATTGTTATCGGGTGGAAAGGGCATCACGTCTTTCATATTCTTTTCGTATTGGTCGTCGGTGTCTCAAACAGCCTCATGAATGGCGCCTCCCGCGACCACCCAAAATGTGTGCTGGACATAAACTTTTCACAAAAATCGAACATCCCCTGATAGGCGAAATCCCCATGTCGGCTCTACATGGTGTCCTAGAGTACTTTTATGACATTGCCACGAAATTCAACAAAGCCTTTGTAGACACTGTTCACCTCTTACATTTGCCTTGCATCGTGGTTACAGATCGTTTGGGTGGTTATGTAGGCCCGTGTGTTGAGATTTGGGTATGTTAAAGAACCCCAGGTGATCAAAATTTCTGGAGCCCTCCACTACGGCATCTCTCATAATCGTGTGATGGTTTTGGGACGTTAAACCCCCCATATCAATCAATACATCAACGGATGGTTGAGGCTTTCGGGACGGAAAGAGGGTAGGAGGCCTGGGTTCAAAGTTGGCATCTCCAAGAAAATTGTTATACCATTTCGTGTCACGTGACAGAGGCCCAGACAGACAGTTTTCTTTCGACTGTACACATAGAAATCCTTAGGCATATAAAAGTGCGATGTGCCGCGGTGAAAATGGGGGGGGGGGGGGGGGGGGGGTTGCTGAGTGCGTAAACAAACTGGCTGTGCTCTAATTTCCGAACAAGGGAAATGGCATGAGCTCGCGAATCAGCTTGACACGTGGTTTATGTCAAACTCAGCGTTTACCTTGATCATCGACTACAATGAAACCAGATGCATACGGAAAAATTATGCAAGCTTTCGCAGGGACAGGCACGCTTCGAGGTAAATATATGCAATTTTGGTTTTTGTATAAGCGGGTAAGCTCAGCTGTATTTCCCATCAGTATTTTTTTTTATTGATCATCAGAGAGAAGAGGTAAACGGTGGTGTGACTTTAAGCCTGCATTATCGTATAGTCGTGGGGTGCTGAGGGCAGCACGGAGTAATCAGGATGAAAAAAACATTCAGCTTTAAATAAAGGTCGCACGACCACTCTAATAAGGACACTTCAAGAAACAGCTTCGTCCTGAAGTAATTTTAAAAATGGGAAGTGGATTATGAATACACACACACACACACGCACACACACACACACACACGCACACACACACACACACACACGCACACACACAGAGAGAGAGAGAGAGAGAGAGAGAGAGAGGCATTCATTTGGTCCGGAGCGAAGAGTATGACAGAGTAAGGGTAGTTTTTTATGAAGTCTAGATTTCTTTATGAGCAGATTTTTTTGCAGGTTATTATGGATAAAATCGTTTTTTTTTTCCTTTGAAATAGCTTATCGTTATATTTCACGCTGTCCCAATCTTCTTCTAAAAAAAGAACATGAAAATATCACTGACATTCACGCGCAGTTCTTGCGTTCAGAGGAAGGCAATAACATGAGATATTTGTATAGGTCAATATTAACTGTATTAGCTTGTGTTGACAAAAGAAAGGATCTGCGTAATAGGCTAGAGAACATCTTGCACGTCGCAGATATCGTTGACTTTTCTTTTTGTGCATTTCGCAATATCCTCAAGATAATCTGATTAATCAGCTTAAGGCTTTCGGCTGTTCCTCGACGTTCAGCAGGTATTGCGAAAGAGGAAAGCCAACAGTGGACAGGAGCAAGGCACAAGAAAAAGGCCGCGCTGCAGGACGGCCAAACAATAAGACAGGGCAAATCTTCCATCATGTCCCGGCGTAGGCGCACGAATGAAAGGGAGACAACTTCTGTAAGACTCTCACCGCGTCTGCTGTCCGCAGTGTTACGAGAGAACAAAGATCGCACCGTGAAGACGCACCCGGATTACTGGCTGACAGTCGCGAGCGTTGGGGGCAGCTCATGACTTTTGCACCGAGCTACGTTGCTGGCATGCAGGTCGCTCGTGGTCTTTTGTCGTCGGGGACCTTGTTCTCGAATGACGCCGGGAATCGTCTCCCTCGCTTACGCTGACAGACGTCGCTCCCCTAGCGCCAAGCGCATGAGTCGACAGAACTGCTCGTCCACTGCTTCGCAATGGGTATAGAAGAAGAGCAATGAGCCCCAGCGGGTGGTTTGGCCTTCTTTGAGCGACAGCGCAGTTTCCGTAGACTCGTCTTTCGCTTACCGGAATGATGAGTAACGAATGACCACAGGGAGTTTTTTTTTTTCTGCGGGTAGTATTTCAGAAAGATGGGACAACTTGTCTTGACCAGGGCATATGCATGTTTTTTTTTTCAGTCGTTTTGGTCACTTAGCTAGATCATTCATGCGAATCCACACCATCATGTGTATGAATGTGACGACTATCTTTTTGAGGACTTGTATACAACTACTGGCAAATTTAGAAAACGCACTGAAACGTTCGGTGAATAAACCAACAATTATCACAAATTAAGCCGCAATGAGGTCGCTCTTCCAGCTAGACTCATACCCTTCTATTCAACAGTTTTGTTTCTTATAGACGTCTATATTTTTAATGACTATGTGCCGCCCGTGGATGTACACACTTGATTCTGGTCTTATGATTACAATAAAGGTGATGTTAAACTGCCCACTTGAACTCCTTCACAATCTTTTTGCTTATCAGTTTCATGACGTTACTCTCTCAAACCCTTCACTGAGCTAATATGTCAAGTTTCTATTGTCGGCTATTTGTTATAAGCATATATCATGTTCACTGATACTAAGTGTAACTAAGAGGCCGAAGAGTGGAGCTCTCTCATTCCGCAAGCTAATGTGCGAGCTTTCAACTTTATCTGTACTGGTTCTTGTCATGATTGATTGATTGATATGTGGGGTTTAACGTCCCAAAACCACCATATGATTAAAAGAGACGCCGTAGTGGAGGGCTCCGGAAATTTCGACCACCTGGGGTTCTTTAACGTGCACCCAAATCTGAGCACACGGGCCTACAACATTTCCGCCTCCATCGGAAATGCAGCCGCAGCAGCAGGGATTCGAACCCGCGACCTGCGGGTCAGCAGCCGAGTACCTTAGCCACTAGACCACCACGGCGGGGCTGGTTCTTGTCATGACTGCCGGTGCGAATACACATGTTAAACATACTTTGCCAAGAAGAGCAAAGTATCGTAAAACAAAAATAGGGGTCATAGGTATCGCGCTTACCTAATATTCTGTTGCCATTGCAAATGTGAATGCCTGCAGATTAAAGACAAACTTTGTGTGCTAAGTTCACGCTGTCGCGATGTAGAAAGCAATATCATCTGTACACCGTCATAAATAATAAGAAAAAGAAGCTGGGAAACAGGTATTGTCGACATCAGAGGGCATTCATTTGCATGCTGCGCTATTGGAGAACTGTAGAGTCAGCGCATCGCACACATTCAGACCTGTGCGCCCGCTTGTCGGTGCAGCCTCGTCTTTGAATGACGCCCAGCGCACGCCGACTTTCCACGAGATGCCGCTATTCTACCTTGCAGGCCTGTTAAGCTTCCGTGTCGGCGACCAAACATAGCTAATGCTCTCTCACAACACCCGTTCGGGTGGAGCGGGAGTTCGGCCAGCCGGTGTCTGAGCGTACGCAAACTACACAGGCGTGCTACAGGCCGGAGGCCAATCGAACGCACACGCCGGCGGATGGGTCGTCACGCGGCAAATATTGCCACGGCGCCTGAGCAACAACAGCAGCACAGGCGGCGGTGGTGACTGGGCCAGTCGTTTGCAGCGCAAATATTTGCGCCTGGTGATGTGGTCCCCCAAGACGGCCGGATACGTGCGCCGGGAAAAACGCCAGCGGCGATGCCTTGCGCCTCCGCGTGCAGCCGCTGCTCCTCTTTTGGCTGACTCTTTCTCAGGTTGGCTTCACATTTGTGCGCGGGGCCGTGCACAACGGTGCGTTGCACGACTCGCGGTCTGGCAACGAGGGCATGTTTTTTTTTTTCGAAGCAACGGCCGCGACACTCCGCTGGCACGGAAGGAGAACCGAAGTGGGGAGCGTTGTTTGGCCAACAGGCACATACACGCCTTTAGAGTGACGCTTGAGTTTACATGTCCTCAATAGTTCAGTCGAACGAAACGCACCATGTAAGGAGATATTAAAGAACGTCGTGAACAAACAACTTCGGCTGATATGCAATCTAAAACATGAAAAAATGAATTATAATACCTTGTTTAAGTGTGTACGCAGTGCCACGGCGCACATCCAACCTGTCGCCACATGCTCGATGTGCAACTGCTCGAGCACAAGTTTTCGTAACAATGAGTGATCCTCAAAACAGCCAAAGGTACGGCGACATGTGTGGTTGAGTGAAATATTTGTTGTCTACTCATTCATGCACAATTAACGAGCCTCTGTCGGGAGAGGTTCGTTTATAGAATTCCGTGCTTTCGAATTTTCTAGCACGCTAACGAGTCCGGAACATTCCTTCGGTATTTATGTGCTGCGCTGACCTGACAAGATTGATACGTGTACCTTAGCACTCACGTGTGTGTGTGATCTGTGCGTAATGTACTATGTATACTTTCTCCACTAAGTGGAACATATTGCTTTGGCTTTCTTATGTTCACACAACGCGCAGCCTAGATTGTGAGCGCAATACTGTGCTTTAGGTTGCGAAGGAGATGAAAGGGTCCGTATTCAAAAGCGAGAACTTCACCAACGACATTTTGACACTTCTCGTATAAGAACTGCACACAGATGGCAAGGTACGTTTCAATTTAGAGATTGCAGTCCCGATACACAGATGAGACATCACAACCACTAAGTTCTCTGTATATGTCAATACTTTCCACAAAGACAACAAACATGAACAAGCCAAACCTTTGGGGAATTTCAATACTAAAAAGTGGTCCACGCTATTTGCCTTTTTATAAAAAGTTTATTCTCTACTGTATTCAAATAAAGCTTTGCTTGCGTGCTTTTAAAGCTACCAATAACGTTTCCCCCAACGCCAACTTGAAGGTGCTCATTCCAGATATATTGTGTTCGTCGAAGCAACTCCAAATAAACGGCGCCAGGAAGTGCCAACAGATGCGACAAGATTTAGAATTGCTGCTTTTAAGCAAACCAATTGAGGTGAACTTCTATATAAATTATCAATTTTAATAACAACAATGACGTTACATGTTTCGCGGCTTTATTGACCTTTTTCATTTTGGGAGTTCATCTTCAGTTTCACCATATGTACACGTATACCCGAACAGCTTTCTTCTACATTGTCACTTCTCGGTTCTCACTGCGTGGCCAGCATGGGCGATCCATTTTCCTCCTTGATACACGAAAATAAACTGCTTCCATAGGAAGCTCCTGGGTCACGGCGTCATCAAATTTCTTTGATTCAATTACTCTGTTGTCTGAGAGCGCATGACCCATGTACTCAGTTGTGGAGAGAACGGATAATATGAGAAAAGACTCAGTATGGGCCGGCGAGTCCTGCAGAGTGGGAGAGAACCAGGACTCCAGTGATCGATTCGTAAAACAGAAGTGCGGCATCGTCTCAACCATAACGGCAACTAATCGGGCTTCATGTCGAACAAAGGCGACCATCGGCACAACACACAGCGCCGCCTAGAGGACGCTTTCGTCAAGAAAGCCCCCACTTCGGCGCTGAGGTAAAGTCACTCAGCCGGTGTGTCGACCGCCGGACTCACCGATCGTCTTTACCGGTGCAATCATTTCTCAAGACAATGAACGCAATAGTTTGAAGTTGTACGGTTGTAAGGAATGGTCCTTATTCAACATATCGAACACCCTACTGGAGAGAATATGCACATAGATGAACCAACAATTGATTTTGCTTTTTATTTTTTATTATTATTTTTTGAAGGTGCGTATAAACAATGCACTAATGGACAAGCGAGTAACGCACAAATACGCAGTTACCAATTGCTCAGATGATTAGCAAAACAAAACAAAATAAAACACTTTGCAATGAAAACTAAACGAATCAAGAAGGTGAATATGAACAACAAAAGTCTGAAAGCTTTAGTCTAACATTCTGGCGATAAATTGACATCAAAAACAGGAACAAAAAAAGATTGGTGCCAAATTACAAACTGTCTAATAAGTCTCAGACACAGATAGACTTCCGCACGTTCAGGTATGAATTTCTTAAGTTTTTTTAACATATTTAGACTGGTTCATAAGCCGTATAGCTGCACTATGCAGCTAGACGGCAGCGCGAACACCAAAAGCTGGTTTGCACTGCCTCCAGGTTTGGGCACACCTTCGATGACTTTTTGGAATGATTTCATTACATGACGTTATTATGGGGAATAATAAAGAGGTCCTAATGACTTCACTAATTTGGTAACCTGTGACGCCCTCTGATGAGAGATTACGACGGAGAGATCAAGTCGTAATCTCTGATGCCCTGTTGAATCGCTTTTTTTGTTTGTTTACGCCTCCGCCAACGGTCACTTTCCTGGAGGCGAAAATGCTTGAGGCCCGCACGCTTAGATTCGGGTGCACGTTAAGGAACCGCAGGTGATCGAAGTTTTTTTGAGTCCTCCACTACGGCGTCCCTTGTGATCATATCGCTGTTTCGAAATGTAAAAGCCCAATGCAAAATGAAAGTATTTGAACAACTCGCACCGATGTTTGACAGGTTGGTATTGAATAGCAAAGAGTCTCACACGGTACACGTGCCGCTAAAAATGCGCAGCAGAGACGATATATTGCCCTGAAAGTGTATTGTGATATTATTCCATGGAGAAAACATTATGCTGTCAAATTCAGTGGGTTTGATGCGTCACTGACAAAGAAGTTTCTTATTTGTTATTGCAAAAAGCTTATTTAAGTTCTCTGGTAGCTCGAACTTATTTTTTTTAGTTTTTTTAGACTCGAGACTTTTGCAATACGAAGCGCATGTAAGCATGATTTACAGGACGCAGGAAAACGCGTCTTGTTTGTCTAATATACAACTTTCCCTATCTGAGAATATTCAACGCATTGTCTGTAACGTATGGTGTACTTCGTCCGTAATCTTTTGTTACGGTTTATAGTGCGAATAAGTTTACATAACCAGCTATTTGTAACGGTCTGCATCATACTTTCTTATACGGATACCACGGTGATATTGTATTGCTTTGTCGGCAATCAAAGCATTACCTCCTGATGTGAAATATAACCACTCTCATACAGTCTAAATATAAAGGTTACGCTCGTGTGCATAGATTTCGCAGCAAAATGACAAGTTGGACCAGTTAGTTGAGAATAATTGTTTTAAAGACGATAGTCTTTCTTGGGGACCTTTGACGCAAAAATTTTGGTCTGTCTGTCTGTCTGTCTGTCTGTCTGTCTGTCTGTCTGTCTGTCTGTCTGTCTGTCTGTCTGTCTGTCTGTCTGTCTGTCTGTCTGTCTGTACATTTGTCTGTTTGTCCACTCTTAACGGCATCGGGTACTTGAAACGGCCGACCCCCATCCACAGCGACCCCCAATGTTGCTCAAATCTGAGCGCTCATGCTTGTGCAATTGTCAATTAAAAAGCATATATTTCTCATGCCTGGGGCACCATAACACGCATATATTTGCAAATGCATCTCTTACTAAAAAAGGCATACATAGGTAATTTTAAGGACGGTATAGCGCTTATCACGCTGCGCTTACCATGCAACGCTTGCACGGAACAGGGCGTGTTTTCAACGCTTTGCTAAGACGAGATGGTGGTGGCACCTACCCGTGGCCTCGCGTTCTACACCTTATCACCTCTGAGATAGTCGCGCACACCCGTCTCAGAGCCACGCGCTTTGTTTTCTAAGAAAACTGCCAGATGGCACTCATAACTCACGTGCGACGTGCCTTGATGCGCTCGTTCGCCTCCACTGCACGCTCGAGGCCCTCTAACGCAGCGCCTCCACAATACCACTCACCGATTTTTTGTGCAGAACAAGAAATAAATGTGTTGTTCACTCCGTCCACACGCAAGACTATCGTCTTTCGACGACATTTGCAGAAACATGCAGATACGGGGCCAATTTTTTCACTTCGTTACAGCGCAACACTCGTGGGTACAATAGAAGGAAAATGGGCAACCTGGCACTGGCTCGCAACTGACATTTTATTTGAAAAGAAGGTGAAACAAATATGTACTAAGTGCATACAAGTTGACATGTAGGTAATGTGGTTGTCACCCCTTTCTTAACAAGACTACCACCATTTTGAAAGCAGTCTAACTAATTGAAGAAAGAAATTTATATAATCTTTCTGGATAGCATGTGTATAAGCGAACCATTAGTCGCACTTCATTGGAAACAGTTCAGATGCTTGTGCTATTCTTGATTATCTAAAAACATTTTTTTGTCAACGCTTCTTTGATGCTTCTCTTGTTCTGTGCATGTCGAGTTTATGCACTTAGTACATATATGCTTCACCTTTTTTTCAATAAAATATCAGTTGCGAGTCACCGCAATGCTGTCCTTTTTTTTTTGTATTGTCCTCGTTAGTGTTGCGCTGTAACCGAGTGAAAAAAAACATAAATTTTGCGCGCTAAAAAAAACCCACGCAGTCAATATTGTTCCCGAGTTCCCCACTGCGGTGTCTCAAATAATCATATCGTAGTTCTGGTGCGTAAATTCTCAGATATTAATTATTTATGGGTAACCTGGTGGGCGCAAATTCAGACGAACGACGACAGAAGAGAATTTGCTCGTCTGCATTTGCGAACACCAGGTTACCCAGAATTATGAACCAACTAGCCCAGCAACAAGTTTTACTGAACCATATAAATTATTTCTTGTAAAGACTTGAGCGTGATTGACGTGTTTAAGCTGGAAAGGTTGTATTGTGTATTGAAAGTATTTCTTTGATTTTTGTACTAGAAACGACTGGAAACCTTCAACACTTGGCACTATATCCGACCAGACTGACTAGTGAACTGTATAGCACCTATGGTGCGCAAAGTCATATACTGTTTTCTTTTTTTTTTTACTGTTTACGCCTCACGGTGTTTTACTGAAGCGATTATATTTTTTTACTGAAGGGAAAAGAAATATTCTTTCCAATTTACGCTGCTGATTTCAAATAACCCACGTAGCAAGAGCTTACAAAGGCTCCAAACTAAAGATGATAATGAAATGTTAGAAAAAAAGCACCTTGTCATTAATTTGAGAATCTTAATTATTCGCACTGGTAATGTGCGTGTGTTTTGTGGTAATATAAAAATTATGGCAGAAATTGAAGCGGCTATGCGAGCAAATATATTAAGATAAAACTATTACACGTGCCCACAAGCATCACAACTATTTTTTTCTTGTTTTTTCCAAGCTCTTAAGTTTCGGGGCTGCTAGAATAGAGCCATTGTGAGAGTTAGCTGCAATAGCGGTTATAAATGGCGCCATCTAGTTTATTCTACTAGCCGGCACGCTTCTGTCATATTGAGGAAAAAAGTGAGCAGAAATAATTATTCATACTCTCCCCGAATTCGAAGATTATTCTTCGCAAGATGAGCTTTTTCGCTGTTTGCTGTGGTCCCAGATTTTTCAGTACTTAGTAGGGAGTATGCGCACGAAAGCACTGAGAAAATTAGCAAAGCAAATGCTTTTACTGGATTTGATTAATGATTTCTTATTAGTAATGACGCTGCGGCGTTCCTCTTTGCTTAGAGAACGTAACCATAACTTTACTATACGCTGCTTGGTTTTTCCATATATAAATAGTCTTCGCTATGTTCTCTTGCTATTCAGACATTGCACTTTTTTTTTTCTAGATTTCGTTTGGACAGAGTTTACCTTGCATCACATCATAACAGACTGGAATGTTTGCCTGGGTATGACATCTGTTATTTCCTTACCTTAGGTTTCCTTAAATTTAAAAAGCGCGAAAAAAACACAATTGACTGATGATCAATGCTTACATCAGCGTACTGCATTTAAGAAAAGGTGCTCCATATATGAGATTAAAAAATTTCCTCATCGGCGAATGCTGCAGGAATGGAATCAGCATGCCGTCTGTCGTTTCTTATAGAACGTCCAAATACTGTCTTTGATATATAAAAAATATCTGAACTTCATTAATCCTAGCATAATCCAGATTCATTGAATGCATGTAATTTTTTATTACCTCGTGGAGGCTGAAGCAAATCGTTTCGTCGAGAACACCTGAGCATTCATAACGAGGAAACATACTTTAATAATATTTCCTTCTGGGAAGTTGAAGTTGTTCATAATGATCGATTTGGTCTTTACACACGGCGTGTAATTAGTTCAAAATGAAGACTTCCGTAAGTATACTCGACAATGATCAACAACATAAGAGTCCATCAAATTGTGCCCATATGTTTTAGGGTTATTTCCTGCCGGAAGCACATTAAAATACATTTTTTTGCTATTGCAGATAGCAGTTCCATCATGCGTCATCGATCAGCCTTTGTGCACCGGAGCGCTGTTCGAGGCAGTTACCCTGACATTTTTCGGTGTCACTTCCTAAACTAAATGAACCTGCACACTTCATCGACTGTTAACTTGTTTACAGTATTTCACTTTCCAACCTTGCTCGTGCAACAAGTGCGCGATAGTCTGCGTTCAGCACTTGCAAGTCTTCTGTAGGGACTATTACTCCATTATCTACAGTGCAGCATGATGTGGCCAACATCCTGCGTTCACTACCGTAGAACGCAGCAGTGCTTTTCTGTATGCTTCCTTCTTTCTATCTCCTATCTTTTAATCTCTCATTCCCCTTTTCCCCAGTATAGGATAGCAAACCAGATGCGTGTCTGGTTAACTTTTCGCGCCTTTCCTTCCTTTTTCCTCTATTTTCCTTCCTTCACTTTTCTATTTTTTGTCTTTCTTCATCTGCCGTTAATTAGAACGCAGTGCCTGAATATATCATGGAAGATTAGTCATAGTGCAGAATAAGCTGTGACCAGTAAGTGTCTCTTCTTTCGTCGTCCGAGAACCTGTCAACAACAGAAGCGTTATGGCATGATTTTTTGCAATATCTCGCGCATTTTCGTAAATCAATCTTGAAAGGCTTTAGATATTATAATTGTAAAAGTTAATAGGCAATTGAAAATGCGTATCTTCATCGCTACAGTATGACATTTATAAGTATTTTATTTGTGCTGTTTCAGAAATATTATTTGTCCTGCTTTTTCTTCAGCTCAGTGCAGCCGATTCTGTCAAAATTAGCAGTCAGTATGTGTGCAGTGCTTTATATTTTTGTAAGCGGATACTTCAATGATGATTGATTGATATGTGGGGTTTAACGTCCCCAAACCACCTTATGAATGTGAGAGTTGCCGTAGTGGAGGGCTCCGGGAATTCCAACCACCTGGGATTCTTTAACGTGCACCCAAATCTGTGCACACGGGCCTACAGCATTTTTGCCTCCATTTAAAATGCAGCCGCCGTAGCCGGGATTCAATCCCGCGACCTTCGGGTCTGCAGCCGAGTGCCGTAGCCACTAGACTACCGCGGCGGGGCAAGAGGATACTTCAAATGAATTGTAATTCTCCTTTGAAACTTGAGATAGCCTGCAAAATACTATACGCTTAGAATGCATGAGCAATCTTCGAATTTCATTGCGCACATCTAAAATGGCACTATTATTTGCGTAACAGACGAGTCACTTAGAGAGATACAGTTTCGTTATCCTGTTGATACTTGCAAGATTTTTGAATT
Source organism: Rhipicephalus microplus (assembly GCF_043290135.1). Taxonomy (NCBI): domain Eukaryota; kingdom Metazoa; phylum Arthropoda; class Arachnida; order Ixodida; family Ixodidae; genus Rhipicephalus; species Rhipicephalus microplus. The sequence goes on from NC_134710.1 coordinate 180,010,266, forward strand.
TCTATAAGTAAGAGAGCTGCTGCAAGGGAAGGTGTAGGTTTATAGTTGGTGCTCTATTTTGACTTGATCAGCGAAGAAATGAGCACAAAGTTTTTGTTGCTCTTTTTTTGTGTATTTTCTCTGTGTTTATAAGCTGGTAATATAGAAAGAAGGTTTTCGAAGCTTCCTAAATATAGTAAGAAAATATACAGTACAGTGAACACATTTTCTTCGAAAAATTTTCTCCGTACAATTAGGCTGCCAAAACCTATAAATAGATAAAATAACCACGACGTAATTGCAAATGAAACATTGTGTTCAAAAAGTCAGGTAGATTGAAAAAAAACCGCCAGGCCTGCGTGGAACACGCAGCTTAGTCACAGATAAATATGGAAGAGGGGTGTTTCAAATCCTTTTTAAACACTTTTTGGGTGACGGCCACAACCAAACTTGTAGAGTATCCACTAAACCATTAATCATCATATTTTTGTGTAGTAGGCAGGCATTTACTATGCCAATCGTCATGCTCGGGAGAAGCGTGGTACCCACTACACACTCGCAGTAAAGTTTGTTCAAATTTTTATGCTGTCGCTTTTGCCTAAAGCTTACGCCTGGGCCTTATGCCGGGGAGGGGAGGGGATCATTCGATGACTCACTCGTTACGCAATGCTCATTGTGTGATGCATTGTGTGACGCTTTATTACATATATTAAGGCGATTCTTCTGCCGACATCAAGCCTGCCTAAGGTCAGTTTGGAACGGAGGTTCAAGCACTTGGCTCAGCAGTATAACAAAACTGGCACACAGAGGACCCGGGTTCGAATACTATCATGTTCTTGGTGTTTTAAATACTAAGTTTTTTTGTTATTTCGTGCGATACTGGTTTCGAACACCGGTGGTAATGGCGGCGGGACAACTACGGGGCACGCGACGCTTGTTGTAATCTGAGAACAGCTTTCGATAAGAATGTTTAAGAATACCAATGAAGTTCCCCGGGCACACTTGACAGGCTAATGTACATAGATGAATAGACATAGACTGCACATGTTAGGAGAACATCAACAATTCAGTACTTCAAGGTAATTGGGTCACTAATTGTTTAAATGCTGAATAAAAATAGATTTTGCCTGCTGAAGACACACAGTAGTGATTTGTCATGAACAATATGGCATGTGGCCAGCGTCTTCATTGCTTCATGGAAGCACCGGCTTTATGCAAGACACCCTTAACATCGATGGTGCGAAGAGAATTTTATGTCTTGGCAGAAGACGGCCTCGAAATCATCATCTTGGGACTCATTATATGAGGTATATCAAAACTATGCTCTCCTCACCACTTCGGGAAGCGTTGCTTAATTTTTTTGTTTTGTTTTTACCTTTGCGCAAAAGATTGGGAAGTTCTGCCTTAGAGGTGTACTGGATACGGCGCTCGACTGCTGACTTGAAAGGTGCGAGATGAAATTCCGGCCACGACGTCTGCATTTTCAAAGGAGACAGGAATTATTGTGGCCCGTGTGCTGAGGTTAAAGTGTCCTTTAAAAACCCCAAGTAGTCAAAATTTCCGGAGCCCTTCACTTTATACGGCATCTCTCATAGTCATATCGTGATTTTGGGACGCGAAACGTCAGACAAAATTATTAATCAGATTGGGAAGCTGACAAAATTGCGAATTAAGTGCTGTAAAGCCATCACTGAATGCCTCTAAGTGTCTTTTATTAAGAGACAAAGAAAATTCGAAAACTGTCCTTCAGCTGATCGAAAACTGACCAAATAATCATTTTCGCTAAAGAAAGGTACCAAACAAAAACGGGGAGAGGAGGGGGAGACGTTAAGTTTCTTAGTGCGTCGTTGCTATTTACTCGTTTTTTCATTAGTGCGCCGTTCTTGCTGCTGCGCTGCACTGAATGCATCAAAAGCGTAATTCTAGCTGCGATTGAGGCGACAATCGCGAAAGTGTACAAGAATCACGACACTTCCTTCTAAAAAAATGTTGTGGAAAATGTCATAAAACTTGAAGACATATTGCTTGGGGGCGAAAAAGTTTATGAAACTCTAGAAACAGCCATGTTAGGTCGCTTATAAAGTGAGTGAACCACTCTGCCTTCTGCGTGGTCTACATAGTGTACCGACGTGTGGAACGGTGTTCTTAGAATAAGCAGTATGTTCAAATTAGGTTCGTATAATAAAGCATTCGGAGCAGCGAAAAGATAAACAGTCCGGTTAGGGGGAGGGGGGCACGACATGGCCAAGTAAACAGAGTTTTGAATGTGCGCTTGCACAGAACTCAGTACGAGCAGTATTAATTTACGAAAAATTTGGCTGGAATGATACATACTGTAGGTTCCTCATCTCTTTCTCTTTTTCCGGACAACAGCGAAGCATAATTCGTTAGCTCGAACGATACGCTGACTGTGACTACGTTATAATTATTACCCTGTATCTTTCTACAACGTGCTTGTTTTTCAAAGAAATGTAAGACGCAACCTCCTTGGTTGCAGGTCCAAAGCATCTTTAGAATTATTAGTTATTCGATCAATTCATTTGATTCAAATTGTGGCGAGTTCTGTTGTAAAAATATGAGCCCTAACTTTACAGTCCCGGAAAACTTGAACAATGTTAGCTTGGCGCTGTCGCTTTGTTCTGTTGAATCATACACATACACTTTTGAACTGTGTCGATACATTGCTTAAGGGGCTTGCAATAAAAAAACACCGTATTTATCGCTTTACAGCAGTGGTATTTTCGATTCCACACAGGCTTTTCTCAGCCTGTGTGGAATTATGTTCCTTCGCAACTTTCGGGGCCATTAGTCTGCTTGTACTGGTGCCATCGTCGTTGTCATCATATATATTCACTTTAATTTTGTGAAGCTTGATGACATGAAAAACGAAGTCAAAAGTATCGCTAAAAGACGTATAAGTAGGTCGAATCAAAGCTAACGAAGTAACTAAGTCAAAGTAAAGAAGCATCAGTGGAATGTGCCGCTTTTGTTCATCTCGCCAATTATTCTTATTCAGAACCAAAAATATAATTTCATATTGTAAGATGTGAGGTGGTAAACCAACGTGAAGCTGCAGTAATTTCTTGTTTTGTTTTTATTGCGATAGCAAATATATGGAGACTCTCGGCTGGTTGTTGCCGCCGGCGTCATTTACCGTTTATATATGAAAAATCAAGAAAGAAGAATAATCCAGGACATGATTCCGGCGCGCGGTATCGAACATCTGACCTCTCGTTTGTGAGCGCGAGGCGTTAGCCACTATAGACCATGATAAAGCCCCTACTTTTCCATTGAAATGGTTAGCTATTTATATATACGACTTACCGCTGGTGCTGCTGATTTCGAAGGAGATAACGTGCTTTCAGCATTACCAGCGAGATGGCGCAATAAGCGCTCGGCGAAGCTCGGCGCCCAGCTCGGCGCCCAGCTCGGCGCCCAGCTCGTCGCGACGCACCGACGCGCTCATCTCCCACGCGCTCTTTGCACCACGGGAAGGACGGAGGGTAGATGACTGTGTGCGCGCGCGTATACTTCGGCGGGGGGCAATCGTGCGCCTGCTGTCACTTCACTCGCTACACAAGTCCCGTTTTCGGAAAGAGCACTCTTTTCATACACAGCGGAGTAACAACTAGGACACTTGTTAGTTTGCACTCATCTGTACCTGTGCTTACGTATCGTGCGTCGTTTTTGATTAAACAGCACGCTAAGTGTCAAGCTGCAAACGTTGTTAGTTTGATCTCATCCTGTCTGTGTGGTTCTCGTGTGTCATTTGTGCGTGAGCAGTGCGCTGCAGGTTTTGATCTGCTTGCCGTTCTTGCGTTACATTCGAAGTTGTTGCGATTCCATTCATTGCTTCGCCATTGCGGCGAAACTGTGACATGTTACAGCGAAAGCTGTTATGAGATCACAACTCAGGTCACTCGCAGTTGTCAGCCGCCACCGCCGGTGTCCGTAACCGCATCGCGTGAAATTAGAAAAAAAAAGAAACAGTACCAATGACAAAGTGATGCTCTAACTCGGGTCCGCTGGGTACCAGACCAGTTTTATACCACTGAGCCACACCGGTGCTTGGGATTTGTTGGCGAACTTGCCTTAGGCAGGCTTGATGTAATATTAACGCAATCGCGTTATATTACTAATAAAGCGTTTTAAAACAGCGAAAGAACAAGCAGTCGTCGTACAATGCGAATAGCGTAACAAGTGGGTCGCCCAATGCTCCAACCCATTACAAAGGCTTGGTATTGTTCCCCCATTAACTGTGGCGTATACCCACTTCAGCCATAACTCCTCATCGTTGTCACTCAGTGCATGAACAATTGGCCCGAAATTCCTGGCAAGTGTTTAGCGGAAAAACGCTTCTCAGAAAAAGGACGAAAATTAGCATAGCAAACACCAGCCTACTACCCCCAAAATTTATTATTAGTGCTCTAGTGGGTATCAAGCAAGTGTGCTTGCAGTAGTTACCCAATGAGTGTTTTTAAAGGCTCTGAAAGGCCGCTCTTCTAGCTTTCACTCAGGCTGGGCTGCGCCTTCCGCGCAGGCATGGCGTTTTTTTTTTTTTTTCATGGGGGCGAGGGATGTAACATGCGCAACACGAACAGACGCTCTTGCCACTAGTTTTGTTTACAACACCGTCAAAAAAAAATGAAAGATGTTTCATACCAACCCGAGCAATTTCTCTGACACTCGCTTCAAATCGTATCAAGTTTCAGCGCTTACAAAGTGTGGATGCTCATAAAATGTTCTCTCACGATCAGGTGCAAAGAACGGTGTTTTCCTCAAAGCACGAGATATTTTCGACTGCGCCGATTAAAGTTAATGCTCGAAGACTGTGTTACATTCTTCTGATTGCAACATCTTAGATTTCTTGTGCTGTTGTGTAGTTTCCCAAGTTAGTCTTGTGTGTGAAGGATTCCATTGAAGAAGACAGCGTCCAAAACTCGTCTCGCTTTCCTTATTTGCTCCTTGGTAACTCGTGCTTCTCCTTTTTCTCATTTTGTTTCCGCCTCCCGGTTGTTCTTTTCTCTCTAGCGTGCCATATAGGGGGCATCTCAAGTTCAATATAGCTTTCGGGGACTCCCGCCCCTCCTTTGCTCGAGACGGCGGTACCCTCCTTCGGCACGTAATACGCTTTACTTTTCCACCTCGTTCGCCTCCCAGTTTATGGGGATTGCTCCCTCTGGCGTTTATTTAGTTTTTATTCGCAGCTTCGCAAAAGACCCGTCCCTCTTTTTTATGCACCTCCTGCGGCAGCGTCTAACGCCCGCGCTCGCGCCTCTTCTGGCATGCAACAGCAGTCGCGGCCGTGTCAGATGGCCGGAAAACTCTGGTGGCGGCGGTGGCAAGCAAGCGAGACATGGCCGCGCACAACAAGGGGCAATACGTAGCGCCAAGAAAGCGGCGGTGCGACGAGACGAATGCCGGCAAAAGTGTGAAAGGGACCCTGCCGGCGGGTGCGCTTGGGGGCGGCGAGCTGATATTAACGGCCAAGTGAGGCACCGAGGTCTCCCCTTCCAGAGCTTGCCGTCTACAAAGGATGTCCACACACTCCTCAATCCGACTCACAGCGAGCCTGTATCTTGGACTCCGAGAGAGCACGAAGCAAAAATATGGCGGAAAAAGGGACGAGGGGATGAGGGGAGAGAAATAAGGTACAGAAAAGTACGTGCCTCCCGGGGTGGAAGAAGAAAAGGCGATGAGTCGGCTGGGCCTGCTCCCGGAAGCCAATATCGCAACACAGGCTGCGAATCAGAATGAGAGGCGCAAAGCAGCAGCAGAATCGCGGGGAGCCTGTACCCTGGGTCCGGGCACCGGAGCGCGCGCGCTGTCGGATCCATCAGGAATTGGATCGTTTCCAAGCGAGGCGTCGCCGATGTCCTCGTTCGTCGCGAGATTCCAACAAAGGACGCTCGAGCGGCCGCTAGTTGATGCGAAAATTAAAATAAAAAACGAAAGAAAAAGATAACGAAGGCGTGCGCGCACTCGTGGTTCCCGCGGAGGAGCGGCGGGCGTTCATATTAAGCCGTGCACGCGCTGTTTCTCGCTACACCCGTGTCTCGCGTTTGATTCCCCACCTTTTCAGTCGCGATGCACACGCGCCTCCTGGCTCGAGCCGCGAAATTAATAGAGGCTCCTGTGGCAGAACGTCTTAGCGCGCTCTTTCGACGGTGTGTATAGAGGGCAAATGTCGAGGCAGCCTTTCGACGCTCGAGCACGTCTCACGCATCTGACGTTGCCGCACGAGCGGACCGAAAAGGGCCTCGTCGACCAGGCGTGGGCGAAGAACACTTTTCCAAGTTTCTGCTGCCGACGGCGTTTGTGCTCTAGACGTGACGTACAGGGCGCAAACTATCGTAATCACCACTCGGCTGGCTTCTTGTTGGTAGAAAAAACAAGTGTAATCAGACAATAAAAAAAGGGAGCCTGGATGCTGACGACTGCCGTTGAGAAATCGCAATTGTTAAAACCTAGACCGGCCTAGATTTATGGGTGAATCTTAAAACGCTGTAAAAAATTGTAAGCTTTTTAGACGAAAGTAGATTTGCCCTGTTGGATGAAAGGCGTAAGAATTTGACATCAAATGGTAGAAGCTCACATCAGTGCACGTAATAAGAGTACACTTTTAAGAATGCTTATGCTCATAAAGTGCTTATTTTTCTTCCCCACACACAAAGTTGATATTTATTGAAATAGAATATAGGGGCATGCAGCGTCGGCCACTTGACACAGTGCATTGTGTTACAGGATATAATCGTAGAGAATGTTGTCCAAATATAATCCCCCCTACCCTTCAAATATTTTCTGATAATTGTGATGGTTAAAAAACATCAATAAACTCGTTGTTTTTTTGCCCTTATTGACTTTATAATAATCAATTTTAGCACACAAACTTTCATTGTAACCTAAAATTCTGAGGGCAAAATTTTAGTCATTATCCTGTTGAGAGTCGCCAGCTTCCTGTCTAGCTTGATCACATGGCGTCCATATCCTGCCCGTGTGTGCCGTATATGCACTGCGCACACAATAAATGCGCGCGAAAATGGGGAAAAAAACTGCAGCATGCTATGGCATTCGACAGCGACTAGTGGTACAAAGGTACTGACAAAATGATTATCAGTGTATGATTTGTTCCCAGTTTGACCGTTATCTGGTGGTTACAGGCAGATATTTTCAACTGTTCAAGGATTATATACCTAGATATTGTCCTGGTGCTCTCTTTGTACCTTACTTTTGCCAGCTGCCGTGATGACCAAGTGGTTACAACTGTTTGCTGCTGATATACAGGTCGTGGGTTCGATATTTGCCACGGCAGTCGCATATTTCACTAAAGTATTTTAGTGTGCTTCAAAGAACCGAAGCTGATCGAGATTATCCGGAGCCCTTCAATAAGGTGTCTCTGATATTTATTTATTTATTTATTTATTTATTTGTTTATTTATTTATTTATTTATTGCGAATACTGCAGGCCAGTTTGTGGCCCAAGCAGGAGGGGCAATTGGCAATACACATAACACTGTTACACATACATACAAAGAATAAAAATATTAACAATAAAAAGGAGTACAATGCAGATTGGTCAAGGCATAGCACACCATACAATGCATATACTTAGCGACAGATGCTTTCCTGGAGCGCTTGGGAAAAATGTTTGGCTTGTATCACTGCTTCCGGGAGCGCAATCCATTCGGAAATTGTACGTGGGAAGAAGCTGTGCTTAAACTGATTAGTTTTGGTGAAGATAGGCTAAAAGGAATGAGCATGCATGTGACGGGTCCTTCTTGTGCTTAGCGGTTTAATCATAGTTGACGGAGTTATTTTCACCTTAGAAGTAGCAATATTGTTGAGGAAGAGTAAACGGGCCAAGCATCTACGAACTGCTAGGGTTTGAATGCCATTATCAGTCATGAGCTTCGACGGAGAATCGTAACGCCCATATTTGTTAAAAATAAAACGCACTGCTTTTCTCTAAACGAGCTCAAGCATGTAGATATCTTTTTTAAAGTACAGATCCCATAACACGGAAGCATATTCAAGTTTAGCTCTAACAAAAGTTTCATAGGCTAAAACCTTAACGTGACTTGGAGAATGTCTTAATTTTCGTCTAAAAAACACAACTTAGTAAATGCAGCAGAACAAATACGTTTTACGTGGAATGACCAAGATAAATTAGAGTTCAAAGTGAGGCCCAAGTACTTGTACTCCCCAACATCTGCAATACAAGTGTTCTGCAAGAAGTACTGGGAGTTGAAGAAATGTTTTTTGTGCGTTATTCGTAGAAATGCACATTTTCCGGCATTCAACATCATTCCCCACTGCTCACACCAACTCTCTATTGCAACCAGAGATTCCTGCAAAACTTCACAGTCATCAGGTGAGCGAATTTCTCTAAAAACAACCCAATCATCGGCAAACAGCCTGATGGAGACAGTTTCGTGAACTACGTTGGCTAAATCATTTATATAAAGAAGAAACAACAGCGGTCCCAGCATGGGGTACCCCAGAGGTAACAGTAAGAAAATTATAGAAACAACCATTAATATCAACATACTGTTTTCTGTTATTTAAATAAGCTCTTATCCAGTTCAAAAGGCAATCAGGAAAGCCAATGTGTTCAAGTTTATACAAAAGCTTATAGTGTGGCACTTTGTCAAAGGCCTTGCTAAAGTCGAGGAAAACCACATCAACTTGTCCAGGCTCGTCCAATACCACAGAGAAGCGATGAACAGTAGTGACCAATTGCGTAACAGTGGACATATTTTTTCTAAAACCGTGTTGATAGAGCGACAAAATGTTCCTTTCAGCCAGAAATTCATGAATGAACCCTACAATAACATGCTCCAACATTTTACAACAGCTACTTGTGATGGAAATGGGTCTGTAGTTAAAAATTGAAAGTTTCTCTCCCGTTTTAAACAGTGGTTTGACCCTAGCAACCAAAAAGTCATACGGGACTTCACCTGATGTGAGAGAGATCTGAAAAATGTTAGTTAAAAAGGCAGATAGCTGATCAGCATACCGTTTCAAAAATCCATTAGGAAGATCATCGGGGCCGGGACTTTTTCTAGGCTCAAGCTTTCGTAATAATGCCAGTATTCCGAGATCCGAAATAACAGGTATATTTGAATAATCCGTTGGGCGTTTAGGAACTGATCTGCCTGGGGAAAAGACTGATTAAAAGTAATGATTGAATGATTGAGCTATTTCTTTGTCATCTCTTACAATTTTATCATTTACAGCTATTTCTTTCAGAATATTTTTCCGTTCACCCAAAAACCGCCAAAACTTTGAGGGGTCATTTTTAATGAACTCAGGAAGTGTTACGGTAAAATAATGAGCTTTCGCCGATTTAACCTTACATTTCAAAGACTGCTTCGGGCTTTGTAAATGTTGCTCCGCTAGACTCCTCTTTCTCCTAAGACGTTTAATATTACGCTTGGCCTGAATGATATCTCGGGTGATCCATTCATTGTAACGCTTGTTTCTAACCTTCCTTAAGGGTACAAAATGCTCGATGCAGTATTTTATTGTTTCCTTGAAGTGCGCCCACAACGTGTGCACATCATTGCTAGTTTGGATATCAAATTTTAACTCTAAGTAATCAATGATAGAAGCGTCATCGGCACGGTCAAAATTTTTGACATGGTTGACCGGTTGGTCTTCAACACTGCCAAACCCGGTAGAAGAACAATAAAACGATAAGAGCCGGTGGTCGGAAATACCAGGATCTACATTTACTACACCACTGGAAAATACGTCGCTAACAAAAAATAAATCTAGAATGGCGTCAAGACGGGTAGGTTCCAAAACTAACTGTTTTAGACTTATAGCCAACATCATGTCTAAGAGAGTATCACATGGGTCACTCTCTCCATATGTAGGCCGATTCCAGTCAAAACTCGGCAGATTAAAATCGCCTGTTACAATAACCGGGCGACCACGGTAATAGTAACGCAATTTCTATTATTGCTAGCGCAACAGAGGCGTAACGTGGCTCTGCTTGCAAGGATAGTGTTGCCTTGGCAACAACAGCAAATCCGATTGTGGATTAGAACGTTGGGTACTTATGAGCCCCAGAGAGCCCAAAAGCACTGAACGCGTGTGCTAATAATGTTCTGGCAGATACACACTATATACTTTTCCCGGGGCAATAAATGACCTGCTGATGTACTATGTATATAGGTGGCCCTACCTAATTATGTCACGAGGAGAATATTATCCATATTATTACAACGGTCAGCCTGGCGCACTGCGGTAATGTGACAGAAGGACACAGGCCTTATATAGTAGCAATTGCTATCTTAATCGTGTGGCGCAGTAATGCTATGTAACTATTTGTGCGTCGTCTTCACAAACATAACGGCAACCAAAACCAGAGGTAATCCCTGCAAACACGTGCGGTTCACGTGAAAAGCATTGAGACACCTTCAGACCTCATCATCCCGCATGCTGTCGTGTTATCTGAAGTACATTGTGAATTATATGCTATTCAATATGCACACCGGATTATAAAGCTTGCTCTTTTCTTATTTATTTCCTTACAAATACGCTTGCCTGAGTTGTTTTCCAGCACATTTATTGCTGCGACACCGTTAGAAAAATTGATTCATTTGATGATTGATAAGTGGGTCTAGTGTCCCAAAACCACCACATGAAAAAAAAATAGATCAAACGTTCGAAATAAGCGCTGCGTCCGTGTCATTCTTCTATCTAATGTCTAGTAAAATAAGTGAATGCCAACCTGAAAGGCGTTTTTTTTACGCATAAAAGTTTAAGTGTTGAAAACCGCCGTGCCTCCGTTCACTGACCATTACTTAACTTCCAACCCCGAAAGTACTTTTGATTTGAAGCATAGAAGTGGCCTTCCAATTTTTTTTCATCACCAGCTATTTATTTGAATTTATATAAATAGTCACCCTCCAAACGTCTGCTAGGTGTGGAGCACTTTCCCGAAGTAATGCCGCTGTTGCATGTATATGCATGGCCATCGCGTGTAAAACGATAGCAACAAGCTTCGGATGTTCTCTCACAATAGTACGGACGGCCATATCCCTCCGGAGGTTCGTGCTCCTGAGCACTTCGCGATGGTTTCTGTCGGCCAGGGCTTGAAGTCGGGGTTCGAGTAAGCATCCATCTTCCAAGATGCTTTTACTCAAATGCACCGAGGTGCGAGCAAAAGAGATCGAAGAGATGAATCGCTTAGAATTCCGGAACTCCCAGAATATACTTCAGCGCTTACTCCTTGAAGGACACGAATGCGTGGAACGCAGCAAAGCCCTTTTCCTGGAATCTTTTGCTGTTGCTCCGCAAGCGGCCCGGCAAAATGCACATGCTCCTCTCTCATGGCGTGTCGCGCGCTACGAGAGGGCGGGTGGACGCCTTCGCGGGCCGCCAGCGCAGCAGCACCGAACTGAATCCTTCGTCCCCGCACAGGGAAGACTCATCGGCCATGTTGGGCTAGGGAGCAGCGCAGCTGCCGAACGGCGCGTCCCGTATCAATCTGCATTATTTATGGTGGCCGTCCGCGGACTGTGGGTCGGTCGGCAGCGGCGCGTAGCGCCCGGCGAGCCTCCATTAGTGGACCGTAAAGAGCGCGCTTCATTAGGCAGCTCCCGCGCGACGCACGCGGCGGAGGAGCTCGGCGCTTGCGGGCCGATCCGTCCAGGCGCCTTCAGTGGATGGACAAGCGAGTGGCGCCGAGATTGTGCGCCCTGCCACGCGGTGTGCGATGATAGTCGGCCATCTATGGGCTTCGGCATAGATAGTGCTACCTGAGATGGGATGACGTGTGGGGCGTGAGGCGAGCAGCGAGTGGCTCGTTTTTCCATCCGCGGCGCCTATGTGATCTAGCGGGCAACAATTAAATCAATGCTTCCTTTTCAAGACGCCATGTACGCATGACTGAATGGTGAGAACTGTTACATTATGGCCTATCACCGTATAATCTCATTTGTTCAAAACTGACGTGTAGAACATGGTTACCGTTTTGATGAGTAGGACACATGTCGATAACTAATGTTTACATGTTGTGAAGAGGGAAAATGTAGCCGCGAGTTCAATGAACTCTGATGTAAAGCAGCACGTCTTACGATGGATACCCAGATGTTCTGCTTAGTTAGTCGCCTGCAATTATTCTGCTATTTGAATTGCGCAAACGTGGTTGATTTGACGCGGAAGAGTGGGGAAATGCTGAATGAAACATTGGGGCTCCTGCAGTGAATGAGTGATTCTAATTATAATGAAAATTTGGGCTTCGCACATTTATAATCCTTAGTCTTTTTAGCTGGTGTTGCGCATGATATTCCTAATACACAATGTCGCATATGCCGCTAAACACCCTTTTGAAGTTGTAGCTACTCCGGAAAAAAAAACAAATAACAGTATATATACAAAATTTATATAATGACCTTTGGTAAAAATGGTTTGTTGGGCCTAACGCAAATCATTGCATTATTTCACAGTATCGCAAAAAAATGCAAGCAGAGGCAGCGCATGTCCTGCGTAGGCAGTTCCCTACTATTTGTGGACATCTTGTAAGCCATTTTCTGAGACCTCTTTGAGGCCCCCGTTGGATGTCTTTCGAGGTGTCGTATTAGTGTATACTTTCAGCATATCGCTGTGCTCTCAATCGGTATGAACTGTATGATGGTTTTGTAAGAGAATTTCTTCCCCAAACGAAAATTCGCTGCCAGCAAGTCACGTACATACATGACAGAGCACCGTCCTTGAACCAGCGCCCGGGATTTCACAAGATCTTGACACACATGACACACGCGTTAATTTTTATCTAATAGGAAAAGGCCCCCGTTTTGTCGCGAGCAGTGGCTTCTACGATAGCTTGCATTAGCCAATTTTTGCATAGATGGCAACTTGTTTTCTGCACTTTGGTAAAAATATTAGTCCGGGTATCAATTTATAAGTGGGTTGAAATGTTCGGCATAAATCTTGTGCACACGTTGCGTGTTTACGTATGCAATATTTACAAGTACAATAATAATTGTATAAACATTTTCAGCGAATGTTCACTAATGCTATTACAATACCTCGGGCACCTAAACGCTCATCAGTAACAAAAAAAAATCTGCAGCTGTTACACGCTTGTAACACAAGAAGCTGAAATCCTTCCTTTTGAAGTGAAGTGAGATGAGTTGCAATGAGCACAACATTTGCTTGACGTTACAGTGGGCCGTTCAACGCCTTACGCGAGCCCCTTTTCATGTTGTATTCACGTGTTTACATTTGAATTTACGTATTTTACTCGTCGTGCCCTTCGTTGTTCCACTTTTTGTCTCCGCTTTTCGAGATCTCCTTGTCATCATCATTGCGCTAACACTGGCGCAGCAACATGATCACAACATAGAAATCTTCAGATGTGACCCTTACGCTGCCATCCCTGAGAACCACAAGGTTGTACAGCGCTAGCCTCCTCACCGCCAGCCGGCGCCGCAGGCAACGCCGCAGCGACTGCGTTCGCTTGAATAAATGTGTGCGGCGCACGCCCATATTTTTGCGCAGCAGTACCCGTTACTTTGCATAGTACTGCCCTAGATGATTCAATAGCGGCACGTATACGTTTTTTAGCAGAGAAGTTGTATAAGCTAACCGTAATTTCTGCGGGCGGCCTATAGTAAAACACTCATAAATGGGTATGTGCCAGAGAAATTGGATAAACCCCACTGGTCAGCACTAGACTACTGAAAAAAGGCAACAGTTTATCCGATAAATGGCTGTGAAGCGATGGCAGCGAGCTGAAGACCGTGACTGCGTATGAGAGACTACTTATGGTTGCAGCGCGAGTTTCTGTTTCTAGAGTTTTGACATTTATGCGGTTTAGCTCAAGCATCTTTGGACTTCTGTGGACATCTCTGACCTCTCTGCGCTGAGAATCAACGTAGAAATAACCTAGTCTTACCCAGCTGAAGCTGATGAACGCCCTAGAAGCAACGTAAAACTTGCATCACTTTGCTAAGGCCTAAAAAAATAGAAGCAATTAGATTAGTCTCCAGAACTCACTCACAGTTATTTCCGCATGAATCGGCGGAAGCACGTGGTGCTCGGCTTAATCGATGCCGTGCACCTCTCAGGCCGCCTCTAATCCCTCCATTAGAGCTACAACTAAGACTACGAAACTTCTGCTGCTTTACAGCTTACTTTTGCTCTATTTCTATATTTTTTGTCGTTCCCCTTAAGTCGCCCGGTTGTGTTGTCTTCGCGTGAGAGACATTCAATGCTCTACCACGGCCTTATTTTCTTCTTTTCCCTACAAGAAGCTCTGTGACGAATTCTTCGGCCAGCAAACGTTTCACGGCGGAGTCACCAGCTTTCCTAGAATTCCTCCGACGTATACACCCAAGGCTTTTTCGCCGCAATATCATGTGCACTAGGAGCGTCATTCGCAATCGTCATTGACAGGCTCTTGAAGGTCTTCTCGACCATCCGCGAAAGCTTTGTGCCGCTCGAACATTCTCGATCTGCAAATTGAGTTATTGCTGCATGCCTTCTTGTTCACATGACATCTTCAGCGAAGGTAAAACAGCTATCAAAGGAAGCACTCGCAGGTGTCGCAGATATCATTGATAGAATTAAACCAGCTTCGGCAGTTCATGAAGCTTTAACCTGAAACAGAAACGCCGATTTGTTTTTATTATCACTCCAACTAGATGTCCAGGAGTTGTCCAAACTCAGTGAAAATAAAAAAAAAGTTAAAATGATGATCCAATTCAAATTGTTCCCTTAAAATATTTTATAGACGTCGTAGCCCCGGTCGTTGCTCAAATTTATATCTTTTTCTCTCTTTATTTCTGCCCCGTTGCGGTCGATAGTCTAGTGCCTAATGAGCTCGGTTACCGACCCGCAGGTCGCGGGATCGAATCCTGGCTGTGGCGGCTGCATTTTTTTATGGAGGCGAAAATGCTGTAGGCCCGTGGGCTCAGATTTGCGTGCACGTTAAAGAACTCCAGGTGGCCAAATTTTTGGAGCCCTTCACTACGGCGTTTCTCATATGGTGGTCCTCGGACGTTAAATCCCACATATCATAATTTATGTGCTTCTTTTCTGTCTCTCTATTTTTTTTATTTTTTTGTTCTTTCTGTCTGTCTCTCTATTTTTGTCTGTGTTGTCGTTCTATAGCCTTATTTTCTTTCTTTCCTTGCTTTCCTTTCTTTATATCTACGTGTCTCTTTCTTTTTATCCCTCTCTCACCTTGTTCTCACTTCCTCGTATGTCCTCCTTTCCCTCGTCCTCACTCCCATTTTCCACTATCTTGCTATACTATGCTATACAAGGCCAAGCCCGCAGCCAGTATTTTTTCGAGGGGGGGGGGGGGGGTGGCACCTGCAAAGGCCTTGACAGCTATTTTTATTAATGTACTCAGTAAAACACTCACCTCCTTCCGAATTTCGAAGGATAGGGCATGGTGCTCCAACCTGGCTACAGGCCTGTATACAAGGCTATATAAACCGAGTGATTACGACGTTTGCCTTAGGGTCGTGGGCACGCGGCTTCGAATCTCGTCTTAAAAAGAATTTTTTTTTTCGCCAAGAACGTGTATTTTTGTCTGTCTCTCTGTCTGTCTGTCTTTTTTTTACTCGTTCTCTCACCCATCTGTTTTGTTGCATCTAGCTCATTATGTTAATGGCACCAGCTTTTTCTATCTACAATGCACGACAAACTTCTAACATAACAGATGTGCTGTAAAATACTGGTTAACTAGCATTCTATTGCTTCAATGTGCATCATACGCTAGAATTAAGATAATACGCTATCGTCGCATTTAATCGTTCCTTATTTGTCACTGGGAGGATGCTTTCTTTTTTTTCTGTTCTACTCTAATAGTTCACCTGCTCCTCGTGCTATCCACTTATGGCCGTACAAACACTTCCTGCCCGACCATTTGCTGAAAAGTTCGTACGAGGCCGGTCACTAAGACCGCAGGTGGCAAATAGACGGTTAGCGCTGTGTGGTGGCGCAAGCTACTCCCTACAGAACATATAACCGGTATATCAATGTCTGTGAATTGTGACAAAAAGGGAAAAAAAACAGAACAGCTTAGCCGCTTTTCAGGATTCGATGTCACGCGTTATTCTTGTTGCAATAAGACTGCTGCAATAAACTTCTTGTCAAAAATTAAGCCAGAAATTTTCGTACTTCGCTGATCAGCACAGAGATAAAAATCCAAATTTGATGATACGACCGAAAAAGTCACAGCTTTGCCGAAAAGACGAAGTAATTAACGGGATGGGAACAAATTGGAAAGTCACGCGAAGAATGGCAAGCACATCGAAACGCGCCCCGCACTTCTCACGCACAAATGACGAACGAAACGTGCTCACAGGTACACGTGAACGCGAATAATCATCTCAGTTGTTACTTTGCTGTGTCTCAAAAGCGAGCCCTTTTCGCAAACGGAGACTGTGCAACGAGTGCAGTGACCTTTGTGCGCTTAGAAACTACAACTATACTATGCCTAAAAATATATTTCTTGACTCTGTACTGCGACATATTTGGCACGGTGAAAGACCAAGGCGTACAATTCCCCCCACCACGAGATAAGCGCTCGCACACGTGAGCATTCACTCTCCCTTTCCGCGGGGCAAATAACGCGTGGGAAATGAGAGCGCGTGCCACCGCGTCGTGACGATCCAGCGATGCGTGCTCATTGCGCCATCTCGCTAGTAAAGCTGAAAACACGATAGTTCTCCCGAGATGCCCATCGCCAGCGGTAAGTAGTCGATATAAATAGCTAGCCTTTGCAACATTCAAGGAGGTGCTCTGTTATGGCTCAGTGGCTGACGCCTCGCACTCACAAGCAAGAGGTTGGACATTGGATTCCGTGCGCCAGAGTTTTTTTCTTGATTATTTTTTTAGTTGTTTTCACACACACACACACACACACACATATATATATATATATATATATATATATATATATATTATATATACGCATTCACATATGATGAATGACAGCGATGCTGGCGAGAAAATCCAGCCCGTAGTGTCTATATAATTCCTAGCGCTATAAAACGTGGTGCTAGAAGTGTTGAAGGCCCTGATGGGGCCCTATGGGAGCCCTTAGTGAACTTGCGGAAGCATTTAATATTCCGGAAGGGCGGCACCGCGTCGTGACAGAGTTGGCGGCGTACAGTCGCATGCCTGGATCAACGCCTCCTTTATTTCATCAATGCCAGCCAGATGCGCCCGATGCAGCTGGCTGGCATTGACTTTCACTTTCTTTTGGTTTGGAAGGCTACTGGATTCTCGGTGCGCAGTTGCCAAGGTATACGTAAACTGGTAGCGTAACTTCCATAGCAGCCCATGGGACTAGTAGTCAGCGGCTCGTTGCCACCGTCGCCTTCTTTTGGTTTGGAAGGCAACTGGATTCTTGGGGCGCAGTTACCAAGGTAGATGTAAACTGGTAGCGTAACTTCTATAGAAGCTTATGGGTCCAGTAGTCGGCGGCTCGTTGACACTGTCGCCCTCTACGTGCGGAGCGGACAACGGCATTGACGTTTCGCATTTGCCCTCCATGGCGTGAAATTGAAATTTTTCTTCACTGCTGACCTTTTACGTGCCGTTATTAGTACGTGACTTTGGGGAGCTTTAGAATACCGTTTGCAAGCGCTGCGGGCGTTGCGGGCGCCATATGAGTTTTAGAATAGCGTTGGCCCTATACTGCGATCCGCAACGCACGATTGCAACGACACCATGGCCTCGAAACCAGCGCTTGCGGGCCACATGCGGGCCGCCATCACCGCACGCAATTTCGGATTTTTCGCGTGCGGTCTGCGAACGCGAACGCCGGCTCGCGTTACGACGCATGCGCAGTGGCAGTGACCGCACTGCAAGGGCTTGCGGTGCGCTATTCTAAACTCCCTTTTATTGCGCCTTGTGGCTCGCTAAAGAGAGAAAAAAAAACAAGGATTGAGGAAGCAAAGTTGTTTTATTAGCCAAATGATTAACTCACATATGCACAAATAACTTCGCAGAGGCGATTGTGAGAAATGTTCATGATCAGCCTTGCCGTGGTGTTCTATATAGTGGCTAAGGTACTCGGCTGCTGATCTTCAGGTCGTGGGATCGAATCCCGGCTGAGGCGGCTGCATTTTCGATGGCAGCGAAAATGCTGAAGATCGTTGTACTCAGATTTGGGTGCACGGTAAAGAACCCCAGATCGTCGAAATTTTTTCAGCCCTTCCCTACGGCGTCTCTCATAATCATATGGCGGTTTTGGAACGTTAAAGCCCACAAATGAATCAAATTACGTTCACGATCACAATAAAATAATAGTTTGAAAAGTGACGTTGCCCAATCGTCAAGAACCACTGCAGCGAGACAGCAGCTTTGAAAACATATAGCTTTGGCTGCCGTAGAGTACTGTGTCTCGTTGCTTATCGTGTCGCGTTCACCGTCACCAAAAGCGAGGGCACGCCGACCATTCGCAGATGAAAGTAATCGGCAATCACCAGAGTGGCTATCGACACATTATGTGAGCTTGTTGAGCTCTGAAATGTCACACCAGTAGACAGCACAAACAAAAATAACTACTGAAGTTACGCACAAGACATGCATGGCAAAGTGAGCGATGCCTAACTGACCTGACAATGAGCCGAACCAAACAACACGTCGAACTAAGCCCAAGCTCTGATAGCAGATTGCCTGGATACACCCCCTCCCCCTTCGACGAAAAATTGAAGCAACCATCCATTTAGCCAGGTCTTAGATACACCGTCAATAAGTCTATAGTTAACTTTGTCATATATAAAATTGCGAAAATTTTAAGCAAAAATATATTAATATTTAGTTTTGGTTGTTTGTTCCCTCACTACCTAGTTGCGCTTCAATCGTCACGTGGTTGTAGATGACGGTCGCAATAAATTTTCAACTACTTTTTGTTGCGACTTTCGTGACCCATTTAGGTTGACCTTGCAGTTGCGGCTTACACTTCGCCACCCCGGCCTGTTCTTGCGCCCCGACTGCTACGTCGGCCCGGCAGCATGAATTCTCTCACGGATCAGCTGTCAACGCAGGTTTTGGAAAGTGGTCTGGTATTGGGGCATTCGTACGATCCGTGCCCTCCCAATATGGAAGTTGAAAGTTTAGGCGTCCGTGAGCGTGCTTGGTGGCACGGCTGCAAAGAGATGAATAATGTTACTAACGGCACAGCGAATGGCACGCGGGCTAGGGTACGACGCCGAGAATGGTGTCGCTAACTGCGCTGCCAATGGCACGCTTGGATGCCATGCAGAGAACGACGTATCAGATGGTGCAGACAATATAGACCGTTATCAAAAAGCTTGATGAACGGATTTTCGTGTAGTCTAGCCATATACAGCTTTCGCTATAAAATAATTAACCATAGAGATGTTCAGAAAAAGTGAGTGGCCAGAAATTCCGCTTCATGGGATGTTGACTCAAATGATAGAACAAGAGGTTATCGATGATGGGGTAGCGAAAGTATCCAGAAAGCGAGTCCGTACAACCGAGATTGTGTCAGCCGCTTCACCTTTTCGAATGGTCATCGTCGTTATTACATAGGCGCCAGAAAGAGCCGCCTCACTGACGGGACAAGGGTAATCTTGTGCTTTCTTGAAGTTGCAGCCCGTAACGTTGGCGGGACCTTCCAGCAGTGCACGGTCGTTTATTTCGAGAAGAGGACACAGAGCGCAGCCGATCTGTTTCAAGTGCCTCCGTTGTGGAGCTTATGCCGTGCCTCTGTCCTTCCGCAGCCTCGACTTTCATTGTTGGGGCGCGATGCGGCGCGCGCCTGGGGAGTCCAGCGTCCTGACGGGCTTCCCCGGAGACCGGCTGCTACGGGCGCCAGGAAGCTTGAGCGCTCGGGGAAATCAAACGTCCCGCGCCCCGCATGATTTCGACGAGCGGGGTCCATCTGCACTTCCTCAAGTGCTTCATGCGCGCGCTTCTCCTACCCGCGCGAGACGCTGCACCGGACGAGAGAGGGAAAGAAAAGGAAAGGCGGAAAGATTGGCTTCGTTTGATGCAGCTGTTTGCTTTTTTTACATCAGCGCAACTAGCTTTCTAGGATGTGATCGTTTGTATACCGCGCACTCGCCTCGTCCGGCCGGTTCCTTGATACGGTTTCAAATCGACGATTTTCCCATTCTTTTCTACAAATGTTGGATTTAGTTAAGGCAATCTGATTTATTCAAGATGGGGTATAAGTTATCCGTCGCTGTGCAGTTGCTGTGTGTAGTTTTTTTTTTATTTTCTGTTGTCACTTGCGTATTTCTGCAGCACCACCGGCTTGTGCTTCTTTGTCCTTGTCGAAAAGGGTGTATCTTTGGAAAGTGATTGGACAATAGCCGGCCTCGTTTTTTTTTCTTGCTGGTTGTACACTTTATATGGGCCACAGGAAAAGAAAAAAAGCTGACATACGAGGTGGAAGGGCGAATAAGTACTTATAATGTGAGAGAGAGTGAGAAATGACTAAGTATTGAACGACAGTGGGCTTCATTGCACAGTAAGTGTTTGGTTGGCTGCGCTTATACCGAAGGAAGTAGAAGGCGTATAAAATACACAGAGAGATGTATGAAGTTTCTGCGGTAACTGTCAGCGAATGCACGCGTGGTGAGGTTCCTAACAATCTATGAAACATCTTACGTAGTCGTGGTGCTTTTTGCGAAGTTTTTTTTTTGTTTAGGCGCTCGAGACGTCGTGAATCTCCAATAATTTCGGTTTTGTTACTGTCAGACAGTATGTAAAGCGCGGTTATAGAGCCATGAAGAATAGACTAAGAAAATTCGTGCAGCCATCACTGCACACTTCATCGTCACCTTTCCACTACCAAGAAGATGGAAACAAGCATTTGTTATTCTTATTTCAATGCATAAGTTACTCTAAAGTCGCTGGATTCCTTCTAAACCAGAGAGCAAGATGAGCCTGGAGGTAAGAAGATAAAGGGACATTCCATGCTAAACATCCCAACCATCTTGGGGATCATCTCAATATTATTCAAAAAAAAGTCATGCTAATTTCTTTCTTTTGAAAATATTGAAGTATTGGAATAATTTTAGGGAAAAAGTTTTTTCACGTAGAAGCCTTCCGAATTCCGCAGAATATTGTCTGAGTGTAAATCAAAGTTACTCTCAAATCTCGTTTAAATACTAAATATTGTTTACATTATAAGCAACTGCTTTTCTGAAACGTGCTCGATGCTCAGTATGCAAAGTTTGCACTTTACCCATTCTTGCAATATTCTCCTAAGCAAAAATACATGAGGAATGAATACTTACACTACGGAAGGTGTAATTCTGTAGCAAAAGTAATTAAACAAGAGCATGTTTTCAATATTGGAAGAAAAAATGGCGGATTTGAGAAAATTGTCATTTTGGTTCACATTGAGATGCAATTCACATTGAGATGCATTGAGATGCCAATCGAAAACCGTTTTTATACCTCAGAGAAAGGCAAAAAAACTTCTTTCATTATTATTATTATTATTATTATTATTATTATTATTATTATTATTATTATTATTATTATTATTATTATTATTATTATTATTATTATTATTATTATTATTATTATTATTATTATTATTATTGATAAACTTTCAGTGATCTAGTTTCACAACACCTTCAGCGATTGATTAATTGAAATTGCCATTTTAAATATGTTTATATATTTTAATGCTCAATTAAAGCATAAAGTCACTTTTCTGCACTTGAATCACTGCATCGGAAAAGTTCATCATTTTCGGTGGCGCTAATTTGAAGCTCTTCGCATGTTAGCGCGGTGGCTCCTACGGCATAATGAGGATGCCTCGCGGATAAAGTACGCGCGTTGTTGACGCGCTATCGGCTGCAGCTGAAAGGAGGCGTGAATGGGGCGACAAGGCAAAGTATCCCCTTGCTTTCTTCCGCGAAGCCAGTGTCAAGCAAACGCACAGCTCGACTCGGCCCATTCTTCGCAGTCATACATGCGTGCACAGAGGCCGGTAAGAAGAAATCAAAATCGAGCAGCATGCTTGTCCCGCAGAGGGTGTCAACAATGCCGCAACACCCGTGCAACGGACCCTTTTATTTTTTCTCGCTTTGTTGCGCGAGCTGTGTACGATGCCGAGCCATTTGCGCGCCAGTGCCCAGAGAGAAGCCTGCGACAGATGGCGCGTCTCCATGGCCTCAAGTCGGCCCTCCGTCGGGACGAGCGATCAGCTGCAACTAATGAAATGGCCGGTTTCCTACTCGCTCTCGTATTTTCTTTCTCGCCGTTGCTGTTCTCCCTTCCAGTTGCGCTCCTTAGGGCCCTCCAGCTCGCGTTGTCGCCGCGGTTTTCCTCTTTCGCGCCTCGTTTACTATCGTGCGGTCCGATGAAGCTGTCGCCATCGACCTGAACAATGTTTGGTGGTCGGCGACCTATGGGCAGGATGCCTAACGTACGCGCAATGCCAGCAGCTGCGAATTTATTGGTTAACTACAAGCGAGTGCTCATTGGTTATCGCAGTTCTATATGGTGCTCTTCCCGCATACATTGTTAAAAAGCAACTTGAGATATGCTCGAGCCCTCCATACGATAGTGCGTGACAATTACTATAATATACACTGCAAGTGACTCTTCAACAGAGCACATTAAATCAATAGTTATATGAAGACGATTATATTATTATTATTATTATTATTATTATTATTATTATTATTATTATTATTATTATTATTATTATTATTATTATTATTATTATTATTATTATTATTAATATTATTATTATTATTATTATTATTATTAAACCGCCCATATTCTTATTTGCCAAGCGCTTTAAGCCGTTCTTAATCTGTATTACCGATGGCATCACTCCAACATTCTAGAAGCTTATAGAAATATATTTGCCCGAGTACTGACTACGATATTTAAGAACTACCTGAATACTTCCACATACTCTGATAACTGTAATTGCGTAGAAACTCTCGACCATGCCCTGTGACATTGTTTGTCCCGACTTTGGACAAGATTGCCGGACTTTCCAGTGTGCCTTGAGAAGACTGGATCGTTGTCTTTTACTGAGGAGAAGATCTTGAGTGTGTGGTCTTCAAGTACACCAGCCCACAAAGCCACACAAGCCCTTCTACAATGTTTGAAAGCAGCATAACTGAGTGACCACCTGAGAAACCCTCCACTGTGTGTGTGGTGTACAATGTGCATCTCCGCTTCTTTTATTTCTCTTTTTACTCCCTTATTGTCCTCTCCCCATGTGTAGTGTAGCGAACTGGACGTAGTCCAGTTAACCTCCCTACCTTATGTTCTTTCTCTCGCTCTTTCTCTCTCCACATACCGTAGCACTATTAGGGAATGTGCTAGTGAAATGTACTAGGGAAGAGTACTATAGTGTTTTTTTTTCTGATGAATTGTGGTTGTCAATGCCTACAAAAAGTCTCAGAGTTGTTTATGGATTTGACGAATGGGAAGAGCAAGCCATTTTATTTTCCTGCTACTTCGTTTTAATGGGGGTCAATTGTGTTGCGACAAAGGCTGACAGGCGACAAGGATTACTGCATATTATGTATGATTTTTCTAAAACTCATATGCCTTCATAATAAATAGCAATAATATGTGAGGTTTTACGTGCCAAAACTGCGATCAAGACTTAGTGCTCCTACAGAATGAGGACGTCGTCGTGCAGAGGTGTGCGTTTACATTCAAGTATTCTCCACGACTTCCTACAGTAATCATGGATGACGATGTAGACGGTAATTACATGATATAAGTACAAAAGAACTCCGACGGCGCGAATTCGAGCAGTGCGCTGCAAGCAAGCCTAGATTGTTGTTTCAGCAACGCACACATGCACTGGTTTCGCGCCCGTGTACTGATGCGCGCGGGGCGTTTATCGCGGCGTGTTTTACGCCAGGGCTGCCTGCTGGCCGAGCCCAGTATTCTTACCGCACGAGTCGGACTGGCGGCCCGGTGAGCCTGATGGGCGCCTAATGCGTTCCGCGAGGACGCGCCGCAGGACAATGGACGCCCTTGTCCTTTCCGCGCACGCACGCCGGCGGCAAAGGCGTGGTTCTTGATGGGCGCTAACTAGGTTTCATCAGGATCTCCGGAGCGTGTCACTTAATTAGATTCTAGAGAAATATAGGAACGCTGGCCCAGTTTTTACGGTAAACGAGTTTGGCCCGAGCTGCAAGACATGAAGAATTTCTACTCCTTGGTGCTTAGTTTATCCCTTGCCCCGCACTCTCCCCTAAAGCCACCGCGCACGCTCTCAGCGGCCAAGAAAACAGGGAAGGGCACTTTATTTGCTTCAGTGTCAGACTTGATTAGCAGGAGCAAGCAGACAGTGGAGTGAAAATATCATTTTCTCTTTCTTTTAATGAGAAGGAGGGCGACGGCGAGAAAGTATTCCTCGTGCGGAAAAAAAAAAACGTCTCGCTTCATGAGATGAAAAAACGCCGGCTCTGGTGTCTATCTCGGTGATAAGTTATTCGTCTCGAGCACCTTGAGTGCGTAGCACGGCCTGACCAAAAAAACTTTGCGCAGGCGCGAATTAGAAAATGTGGGAGATGCAAACATCTAATTTTCTAATGCTGAATGAGCGTTTACATTATTCACGGGATATAAACGAGTTTATTTTCGACGTCTTAGCTATATTTTGCGCCGTGGGAAATGAGATAATGTACGCCGTTTATGTTTGCTTTGGCAAATGTACACAAGAACTCATCCGAGGTAATTTACGGATGGGGATAATTCACGAATGGAATGGGACTTGTGCCTCGAGTCGCAGGGCTTGTGCCATTTTTTCTCCTTCCCGGGCCATGGTGAAGGCAATATATCCCTTGTATTTTTGTTTGTTTGTTTTTTGTTTGTTTGTTCGTAGGTATCTTTGGCACAACCACTATCTTAAATTATAGCCACCATCTTACGATACTATCACAACCGAATCGGGCCAAAACGTTGCTGTTACAGGAGTGTTACCGCGAAACGTAAAAGTGGACACCTTTATAGTCATGTATATTACAGCATTTAGACAGCCACGCCCCGCCGCGGTGGTCTAGTGGCTAAGGTACTCGGCTGCTGACCCGCAGGTCGCGGGTTCAAATCCCGGCTGTGGCGGCTGCATTTCCGATGGGGGTGGAAGTATTGTAGGCCCGTGTGCTCAGATTTGGGTGCACGTTAAAGAACCCCAGGTGGTCTAAATTTCCGGAGCCCTCCACTACGGCGTCTTTCATAATCATATGGTGGTTTTGGGACGTTAAACCCCACATATCAATCAATCATTTAGACAGTCACAATTCTGCGATTGCCTAAGGCTATTTGTGTGAATATTGACAGTTTTCAAGAAAAAAAATTGACGTAGCGTGAACGACAAGCTAAAAACGGTGATTAAAAGGTAGCATAAAATGCGTGAAATGCGAGTCATGCTAGAATATTGGCGGTAAAAAGAGGAGAAAACACGAAGTTTTAAGTTGTGTACACTCCTTATGAACTTTTAAAGCATGTGAACGTGAATACTTCACCACCCCTCTCTTCCCCCCATAGCGCTGTGTACTTGCAATCTCTGAAAGAAACTCACCAGAATATCCTCGAGAGAAATCATGTCAAGCCTTCACAGCGTGGGAAAATGAAAAACTGTAACTATTCGACACGTAACAATAATGGTGCACTGCATCTCACATAAACGGGACAATAACAAGTTAGGGCATTGGTTCGTTTCCACAGTCGCCAGTATACGCGTTATCTTATGTCCAGTGATGCAGTTATTACTTCACCGTGATTTTACGTTAGCGTTTCGTTTATCCATGATGGCACGTGCATTCGAGGTAAATCTTTTAACAAGCTCAATCATAAGCTCTTTTTCTATTTGTTTTAAGTGTGCTACGGGACAAGTCACCAGAAAGGAACAAGAATAGACAAGTGCTGGCTTAAAGCTTAAATTGTCGAAAACACCTGTGCACCTTTAAATGTCGTCCAGGAGGAGAAGCGTGTCTTAGTAAATGTTGGCAATGAAAATTGTAACAAAATATGTGAACATTTATGCAGCAATATGCGTCAATCAACACGTGGTGTAATGCGTGAACTATGCCCAGCTTTTAACCTTATTAGTTTACATCGAAACCACGCAATCAAAATGAAGATTTTTCACTATTACGACGTAAACTATTATGAGCTCATCAGTATACGACTAATTGTAGTGGCGATGCTGTCCCCCGCCGCTCCCACCGGTGTCCGATGCAGCTGTCGCGCGCATTGAGTAGGAAAAAAAGAGTGAAGAATTGACGGTTCGAGAAGAAATCAAAGCCAGGCATTCTCCATGGCGTTCAACCGCCCTTTTAAACAGTGGTGTCTCTAAAGAGCCACACCACTGTTTAAAACGGTGCTGCAAAAAGACCCTCAGAAGCGTCTTGTCGGGTGAGAAGTGATATTATAGTCGTTGCGCAAATATTGTGTGGCAGAGGCATAGGATTGCACCAGGCATCTCACCATGTAAATTGCTTAACGAGTGGGTTGTTTAACAATAAATGGTAGAGAAGGAAAGGCATGGAGGTTAACATGTGCGGAAAAGCCGGGAACAGGATGGGGCACATTGAAAGATGGAAAAGAAAGAGTGGTAGAAGCAGAAAGACAGCAGATAATACAGCACACACGCAGAATTATGCAGTCATTCACATGTTCATCATGTTAGCGTGGTAAAGACATGACTGTCACAGGCGCTTGTCCAAATTAGTTTTTTTGAAAAACTTCAGGAGTTCCTTTGTCGCCTTCATCTGCGAAGTCCTCTCAAAAATACATTCAACAGACATTTATTTGTCTATTGTCACGGTGCTCTAGAACAGATGTCCGTAACTCTCTGAACATCATAGACTCGACAATCGCACAGGATGTCGCATAGCGCCCATGCAATACATAAGGCTCTGCCATAATCCTCATCATCAGCAAAGGCATCAGCATTGCTTGTAGCTACGTAGGTGTACGTGGCGCCTTACGGAAGCGTAGTGTGTACTTCGCTACTTTGCAGAGTGAATGAAATGTTTTGTGATGGGCTTAGTGGGTGTTATTGAACTGTACTTGCAGTATGCACTCTATAGGAGTGTTAGCAATTGACCCTGAGACGGCTATTCCTCCAGCTTACGCTGTGAGTGTGCCGCGTGTTTCACGCAGCCCTGGAATTTTTATTCATATACGCATTGGCTCAACTTTGGTATTTTCTATCGCTCGGGGAGCACGGGCACAACCGACAGTCTTCCAGTACTTCAGTGGATACTCGGCGGAATAAATTGTCGTCACAGATAACAAGCAGCCTAACGAAACGACGTGCTTTCAAGTGCATTGATTTCTTTCTCTATTTAATGCAACTCTTAAACTACACACATATAAAGCACGACTTCAAATATAATTTCAAACATTTTTCTGCAACAGAGTTGACGATGCGTTAAAAATATGTTTTCATCCTGCATAGCTTGAACAAATTAAATCATTTTCACGCAAAAGGCGAAATACTGGGAGCCATAAAATGCACTAAGCAATTGAACAGCTTTAGAAATGGTCGTAGTTCTATTGGTCCTATGCATTGCAGCAAGCGTTCGCGTACTGATAAAACTACATCGAACACGTCGTCATGCACGCACAGGCAAACACAAACGAATTTCACTTAATCAGCGCTAACACTGCCGTTCCCAACGCTGGCGTGACTAACTACGCAACAATGAGAGAGAGAGCAAACGCCTCACGCTGGCTCGATACGAGATTCGTAGGTGTCAGCAACGACAAGGGTGCACGAAGCAATCGCTGATCTGGGCTCGTTCATGCTTTCGAAAAGCTGTACATTACACAATAAAAGTTAGGTTTCCGGATAACGTAGCAACTCTAGTGTGAAAGGGCTCCTACGCAAGAGTTAGTAAAATCGGTTTCCGTACATTCTGTATAAACAGCGTTAACTACGGGGAAATTCGTATCATGCGAATTCAGAATATATTATGTGTCTTGTTTTGTTCCATCGTTCCTGCTCTTTTACCGCAGTGTTTTCTTTTCCCTTGAAAAAAAAATTCACGAAATGCACTGCTTTTTTCTACGCTTTTCTCGAACTTCAAACTTTTGGTAAGCTTTTGTGGATTTGAGCATGTGCCATACTTTTTATTAAAACATCTACAAATTATAATCATTGCAGATGCGAAAAAAAAAACTTGGGGGAAATGCTCGCTTGGCATACGATGATCAATAAAATTAGAGGCAAATGGATAGAGCTGCTGCCAAAGAAAGTGACAGTGGCCTTAGGAAAATAATTTTTCTGCGGTTTCTTTTCCTTTCGGGAATATAGCATTTAGGGTCACCCTCTGTCAGCTTTTCCGCGCCCCTGAGGCCACTTGGCTGTCGAATCTCTGTCCCATCGTAAACAGCACCGGAACGATGAAAGGTAATACTTCTCGGCCGCAAGTGGTCTTCTTGTTCTTTTTTTTTTCTTCTTACGCACTGCCGAGCTCTCAGCACCGAGCGCGACCCATCAGAACGAGCTGTCCTCAAGCAGTCGGCAAACAGGAAGCCAGCTTGGCGGATCACCGATGGCGGCTGCCCCTTCTTTCTCAATATAAACGCTTCTGTTTGCGTAGGACGCTGCTTGCATGGTTCGCCTTGTATTATACGGCCAGAATAGCACCGGACCTAATAAGAGAGATAGACGAGAAAATGTATGTTTACTTAAAGTGGACAGGAAAACATGATTAAAAACACAGCGCAAACAACGGCAGGAAGAAAGGAAGAGACAGGACAGAGCGCTGACTTACAACTGATCTTTATTAGGAAATGCGAACAAATATATATCATGGCAGGCAAATAACACGTGTCCACCACAATATCAAAAAATTCGCACAAGCGTCACCATCACCATATCGCTACTGTCTCACCGCACACGTGTTCATCCTACAGATAAGAAGTCCATCTCTTTTTGAGAGAGGGTTACAGATGCCCTACTTACACATTGATCTTTCAGACGTGCAATTTCAGCCGCTTCCATTATCTCCCTAGTTTTTCTTTCTTTGTGCCTGGCTAGGATTTTAGTGTCGCGAAACTGCGGTGTGCACCCACAATCCCTACAATGGATGCCAAGGTGGCCGCTAATAGTATTTTTCACGTTGTACTCGTGCTCCTTCAATCTTGTGTTTACGCACCTTCCTGTTTGGCCCACGTATATCCTTCCACAGGACAGCGGGATCGAATAAACTACATTTTCCGCGCAAAGTATGTAGCTAAATTTATGATTTACTGCGCAGAGCTGCGGCACTCTTGCGGGTTTATTCACTTGCGCACATATGGACAACAGCTTTATCGGCGCAGAGAACAGCACTCTGACGTTGGCATGCTTCCCTATCTTTTTCAAATTGTGTGCGATCCCATGCATATACGGCACAACGGTACACTTTTTATTTCTGTTGCACTCCGATAACGATAGCCGGCCCTGGGTATGCTTTAGCTTTTTTAAAATAGATTCTGCGACAGAAATTAACAGATGTGATGGATAAGCTGCTGCCTTAAGGCGTTCAAGTTGTTTACTGAAGCTCTCTGAAATTAAGTGGCGACAAGACTTCTTTAGGGCATTAGTAAAGCACGTAGTGGCAATAGACCTCTTTACCAATTTAGAATGGCAGGAATCAAAAGGTAGCAATGGTTTACTGGCTCGTGGCTCATACTCCCAGCAAATGTGATCTGTTTCAAATTTAAGCTTTAGATCAAGAAACCTAATGACCTGCCCCACTGGTAATTCATGCGTCAAAACAAGTGGCTGGAAATGCTTTCGAAATTCATTTAGCACTTCTAACATTAGTGGTTGTAGGCCTGATTCGTCCGTCTGAAAAATAACTAAGAAATCATCTACGTAGCGGAAGACCTTGGTCAGCCTTAAAACATTCATGTGGTCGTGCACTTGCCTATCTAGATGCGCTAGGAAAAGATCACTTAATATCGGAGCTATGCTAGATCCAATGCAGACCCCATTTGTCTGGATGTAAACCCTGTCATTCCATGTTGTAAAAGTCGAATTAAGGTACATGGTTAAAAGCTCTAAAAAACTGCCAACCGCTAACCCTGTGTCGTTCTGAAAGGCGGTTGCACCATGCTTATCTATACACTCTTCAATACACAGCATAAGTCGACTATGAGGCAAAGAATAGTAAAGGTCCTTTACATCCAATGAGCATGCCATGTAGCTTTTGTCGTTACAGGTATCTAAAAACGCAATCACATCGTCAGATTTTCGCACAATAAAGGGGTCATTTACTTCCAATTTCCTTAACTTTTCTTGCAGAAACGAAGACAAACATTTCTGCCACGTACCATTTTCCGATACTATTACCCTTAATGGCATGTCCACTTTATGGGTTTTTGCAGTGAAAAACATATGCAAGCTCCCACCTTTGCTTTTGTCAATCGATTTCACCAAGCTCTCAAGATTTAGTTTTTTACATAGCTTCTTGGCTTTTGACTTAACCTGCTGAAGGGAAACATTTTCCTTTAAGGTGAAAGCTGAAGATATCGCTACCTCAGCTTTTGATATAAACGTGCCCTCCTTTAAAACTAAGAAGCCACCTTCTTTATCGGACGGTAACAAAGCCAAAGCGTTAGTTCTCAAGAAGGACACCGTCTGCCGAACTCGAAAGTCATTCTCCCTCTGACCGCACTTCACCAATACATCAACACCTTCAGACACGCACCTGTCAGCGTCCGCCTCTGGAGCCAGTTCAGACACTTGTCTCACCAAGGTTAGCAGTTCAGGCGCAGTCTTTACAGGTTGTATGGCGAACTTCGGTCCTTTGTTCAGAACTTTGCGAATGCCGTCCGGAAGAGACACATCCCCGAGGGTCTTGACACCGTCGACGTTTGCCCTTGTAAACTTAGGTTCAGAAGCACGAAGTTCAGCTAAAGTTTGCATCCACATAAACTCAGCTGTTGAATCCGCCAGGCTACTGAATTCTCTCCATTTTCTAATTGGTCGAGGTTGTATATTTGGGCCATGTAGGCGCAGGAACAAGCAATCCTTGTAAAACCTTGCCTGCCTATTCCACTCTGCACGTATAATTTTGCACATTCTTGTTCCATGTCCTTGCGATGGAAAGAAGCCACCAAAAAGCACCAAAACTTCTGGCGGCAGCCACTTCTTCTTTAGATAAAACGACAGGGTACGTGCTCGGCAGACAGAGACGGCGAAGAGGGTGATGAGGATGTAAGGATCCACATAGGAACAGTTAAAAGAGCCCTGTGTACTAGAAATGAAACTTGCTAAGGTTAAAGCTTGGGCGAGTTGGTTCAAATACATGATTAAAAACACAGCGCAAACAACGGCAGGAAGAAAGGAAGAGACAGGACAGAGCGCTGACTTACAACTGATCTTTATTAGGAAATGCGAACAAATATATATCATGGCAGGCAAATAACACGTGTCCACCACAATATCAAAAAATTCGCACAAGCGTCACCATCACCATATCGCTACTGTCTCACCGCACACGTGTTCATCCTACAGATAAGAAGTCCATCTCTTTTTGAGAGAGGGTTACAGATGCCCTACTTACACATTGATCTTTCAGACGTGCAATTTCAGCCGCTTCCATTATCTCCCTAGTTTTTCTTTCTTTGTGCCTGGCTAGGATTTTAGTGTCGCGAAACTGCGGTGTGCACCCACAATCCCTACAATGGATGCCAAGGTGGCCGCTAATAGTATTTTTCACGTTGTACTCGTGCTCCTTCAATCTTGTGTTTACGCACCTTCCTGTTTGGCCCACGTATATCCTTCCACAGGACAGCGGGATCGAATAAACTACATTTTCCGCGCAAAGTATGTAGCTAAATTTATGATTTACTGCGCAGAGCTGCGGCACTCTTGCGGGTTTATTCACTTGCGCACATATGGACAACAGCTTTATCGGCGCAGAGAACAGCACTCTGACGTTGGCATGCTTCCCTATCTTTTTCAAATTGTGTGCGATCCCATGCATATACGGCACAACGGTACACTTTTTATTTCTGTTGCACTCCGATAACGATAGCCGGCCCTGGGTATGCTTTAGCTTTTTTAAAATAGATTCTGCGACAGAAATTAACAGATGTGATGGATAAGCTGCTGCCTTAAGGCGTTCAAGTTGTTTACTGAAGCTCTCTGAAATTAAGTGGCGACAAGACTTCTTTAGGGCATTAGTAAAGCACGTAGTGGCAATAGACCTCTTTACCAATTTAGAATGGCAGGAATCAAAAGGTAGCAATGGTTTACTGGCTCGTGGCTCATACTCCCAGCAAATGTGATCTGTTTCAAATTTAAGCTTTAGATCAAGAAACCTAATGACCTGCCCCACTGGTAATTCATGCGTCAAAACAAGTGGCTGGAAATGCTTTCGAAATTCATTTAGCACTTCTAACATTAGTGGTTGTAGGCCTGATTCGTCCGTCTGAAAAATAACTAAGAAATCATCTACGTAGCGGAAGACCTTGGTCAGCCTTAAAACATTCATGTGGTCGTGCACTTGCCTATCTAGATGCGCTAGGAAAAGATCACTTAATATCGGAGCTATGCTAGATCCAATGCAGACCCCATTTGTCTGGATGTAAACCCTGTCATTCCATGTTGTAAAAGTCGAATTAAGGTACATGGTTAAAAGCTCTAAAAAACTGCCAACCGCTAACCCTGTGTCGTTCTGAAAGGCGGTTGCACCATGCTTATCTATACACTCTTCAATACACAGCATAAGTCGACTATGAGGCAAAGAATAGTAAAGGTCCTTTACATCCAATGAGCATGCCATGTAGCTTTTGTCGTTACAGGTATCTAAAAACGCAATCACATCGTCAGATTTTCGCACAATAAAGGGGTCATTTACTTCCAATTTCCTTAACTTTTCTTGCAGAAACGAAGACAAACATTTCTGCCACGTACCATTTTCCGATACTATTACCCTTAATGGCATGTCCACTTTATGGGTTTTTGCAGTGAAAAACATATGCAAGCTCCCACCTTTGCTTTTGTCAATCGATTTCACCAAGCTCTCAAGATTTAGTTTTTTACATAGCTTCTTGGCTTTTGACTTAACCTGCTGAAGGGAAACATTTTCCTTTAAGGTGAAAGCTGAAGATATCGCTACCTCAGCTTTTGATATAAACGTGCCCTCCTTTAAAACTAAGAAGCCACCTTCTTTATCGGACGGTAACAAAGCCAAAGCGTTAGTTCTCAAGAAGGACACCGTCTGCCGAACTCGAAAGTCATTCTCCCTCTGACCGCACTTCACCAATACATCAACACCTTCAGACACGCACCTGTCAGCGTCCGCCTCTGGAGCCAGTTCAGACACTTGTCTCACCAAGGTTAGCACCAAGGTGTCTGAACTGGCTCCAGAGGCGGACGCTGACAGGTGCGTGTCTGAAGGTGTTGATGTATTGGTGAAGTGCGGTCAGAGGGAGAATGACTTTCGAGTTCGGCAGACGGTGTCCTTCTTGAGAACTAACGCTTTGGCTTTGTTACCGTCCGATAAAGAAGGTGGCTTCTTAGTTTTAAAGGAGGGCACGTTTATATCAAAAGCTGAGGTAGCGATATCTTCAGCTTTCACCTTAAAGGAAAATGTTTCCCTTCAGCAGGTTAAGTCAAAAGCCAAGAAGCTATGTAAAAAACTAAATCTTGAGAGCTTGGTGAAATCGATTGACAAAAGCAAAGGTGGGAGCTTGCATATGTTTTTCACTGCAAAAACCCATAAAGTGGACATGCCATTAAGGGTAATAGTATCGGAAAATGGTACGTGGCAGAAATGTTTGTCTTCGTTTCTGCAAGAAAAGTTAAGGAAATTGGAAGTAAATGACCCCTTTATTGTGCGAAAATCTGACGATGTGATTGCGTTTTTAGATACCTGTAACGACAAAAGCTACATGGCATGCTCATTGGATGTAAAGGACCTTTACTATTCTTTGCCTCATAGTCGACTTATGCTGTGTATTGAAGAGTGTATAGATAAGCATGGTGCAACCGCCTTTCAGAACGACACAGGGTTAGCGGTTGGCAGTTTTTTAGAGCTTTTAACCATGTACCTTAATTCGACTTTTACAACATGGAATGACAGGGTTTACATCCAGACAAATGGGGTCTGCATTGGATCTAGCATAGCTCCGATATTAAGTGATCTTTTCCTAGCGCATCTAGATAGGCAAGTGCACGACCACATGAATGTTTTAAGGCTGACCAAGGTCTTCCGCTACGTAGATGATTTCTTAGTTATTTTTCAGACGGACGAATCAGGCCTACAACCACTAATGTTAGAAGTGCTAAATGAATTTCGAAAGCATTTCCAGCCACTTGTTTTGACGCATGAATTACCAGTGGGGCAGGTCATTAGGTTTCTTGATCTAAAGCTTAAATTTGAAACAGATCACATTTGCTGGGAGTATGAGCCACGAGCCAGTAAACCATTGCTACCTTTTGATTCCTGCCATTCTAAATTGGTAAAGAGGTCTATTGCCACTACGTGCTTTACTAATGCCCTAAAGAAGTCTTGTCGCCACTTAATTTCAGAGAGCTTCAGTAAACAACTTGAACGCCTTAAGGCAGCAGCTTATCCATCACATCTGTTAATTTCTGTCGCAGAATCTATTTTAAAAAAGCTAAAGCATACCCAGGGCCGGCTATCGTTATCGGAGTGCAACAGAAATAAAAAGTGTACCGTTGTGCCGTATATGCATGGGATCGCACACAATTTGAAAAAGATAGGGAAGCATGCCAACGTCAGAGTGCTGTTCTCTGCGCCGATAAAGCTGTTGTCCATATGTGCGCAAGTGAATAAACCCGCAAGAGTGCCGCAGCTCTGCGCAGTAAATCATAAATTTAGCTACATACTTTGCGCGGAAAATGTAGTTTATTCGATCCCGCTGTCCTGTGGAAGGATATACGTGGGCCAAACAGGAAGGTGCGTAAACACAAGATTGAAGGAGCACGAGTACAACGTGAAAAATACTATTAGCGGCCACCTTGGCATCCATTGTAGGGATTGTGGGTGCACACCGCAGTTTCGCGACACTAAAATCCTAGCCAGGCACAAAGAAAGAAAAACTAGGGAGATAATGGAAGCGGCTGAAATTGCACGTCTGAAAGATCAATGTGTAAGTAGGGCATCTGTAACCCTCTCTCAAAAAGAGATGGACTTCTTATCTGTAGGATGAACACGTGTGCGGTGAGACAGTAGCGATATGGTGATGGTGACGCTTGTGCGAATTTTTTGATATTGTGGTGGACACGTGTTATTTGCCTGCCATGATATATATTTGTTCGCATTTCCTAATAAAGATCAGTTGTAAGTCAGCGCTCTGTCCTGTCTCTTCCTTTCTTCCTGCCGTTGTTTGCGCTGTGTTTTTAATCATGTATTTGAACCAACTCGCCCAAGCTTTAACCTTAGCAAGTTTCATTTCTAGTACACAGGGCTCTTTTAACTGTTCCTATGTGGATCCTTACATCCTCATCACCCTCTTCGCCGTCTCTGTCTGCCGAGCACGTACCCTGTCGTTTTATCTAAAGAAGAAGTGGCTGCCGCCAGAAGTTTTGGTGCTTTTTGGTGGCTTCTTTCCATCGCAAGGACATGGAACAAGAATGTGCAAAATTATACGTGCAGAGTGGAATAGGCAGGCAAGGTTTTACAAGGATTGCTTGTTCCTGCGCCTACATGGCCCAAATATACAACCTCGACCAATTAGAAAATGGAGAGAATTCAGTAGCCTGGCGGATTCAACAGCTGAGTTTATGTGGATGCAAACTTTAGCTGAACTTCGTGCTTCTGAACCTAAGTTTACAAGGGCAAACGTCGACGGTGTCAAGACCCTCGGGGATGTGTCTCTTCCGGACGGCATTCGCAAAGTTCTGAACAAAGGACCGAAGTTCGCCATACAACCTGTAAAGACTGCGCCTGAACTGCTAACCTTGGTGAGACAAGTGTCTGAACTGGCTCCAGAGGCGGACGCTGACAGGTGCGTGTCTGAAGGTGTTGATGTATTGGTGAAGTGCGGTCAGAGGGAGAATGACTTTCGAGTTCGGCAGACGGTGTCCTTCTTGAGAACTAACGCTTTGGCTTTGTTACCGTCCGATAAAGAAGGTGGCTTCTTAGTTTTAAAGGAGGGCACGTTTATATCAAAAGCTGAGGTAGCGATATCTTCAGCTTTCACCTTAAAGGAAAATGTTTCCCTTCAGCAGGTTAAGTCAAAAGCCAAGAAGCTATGTAAAAAACTAAATCTTGAGAGCTTGGTGAAATCGATTGACAAAAGCAAAGGTGGGAGCTTGCATATGTTTTTCACTGCAAAAACCCATAAAGTGGACATGCCATTAAGGGTAATAGTATCGGAAAATGGTACGTGGCAGAAATGTTTGTCTTCGTTTCTGCAAGAAAAGTTAAGGAAATTGGAAGTAAATGACCCCTTTATTGTGCGAAAATCTGACGATGTGATTGCGTTTTTAGATACCTGTAACGACAAAAGCTACATGGCATGCTCATTGGATGTAAAGGACCTTTACTATTCTTTGCCTCATAGTCGACTTATGCTGTGTATTGAAGAGTGTATAGATAAGCATGGTGCAACCGCCTTTCAGAACGACACAGGGTTAGCGGTTGGCAGTTTTTTAGAGCTTTTAACCATGTACCTTAATTCGACTTTTACAACATGGAATGACAGGGTTTACATCCAGACAAATGGGGTCTGCATTGGATCTAGCATAGCTCCGATATTAAGTGATCTTTTCCTAGCGCATCTAGATAGGCAAGTGCACGACCACATGAATGTTTTAAGGCTGACCAAGGTCTTCCGCTACGTAGATGATTTCTTAGTTATTTTTCAGACGGACGAATCAGGCCTACAACCACTAATGTTAGAAGTGCTAAATGAATTTCGAAAGCATTTCCAGCCACTTGTTTTGACGCATGAATTACCAGTGGGGCAGGTCATTAGGTTTCTTGATCTAAAGCTTAAATTTGAAACAGATCACATTTGCTGGGAGTATGAGCCACGAGCCAGTAAACCATTGCTACCTTTTGATTCCTGCCATTCTAAATTGGTAAAGAGGTCTATTGCCACTACGTGCTTTACTAATGCCCTAAAGAAGTCTTGTCGCCACTTAATTTCAGAGAGCTTCAGTAAACAACTTGAACGCCTTAAGGCAGCAGCTTATCCATCACATCTGTTAATTTCTGTCGCAGAATCTATTTTAAAAAAGCTAAAGCATACCCAGGGCCGGCTATCGTTATCGGAGTGCAACAGAAATAAAAAGTGTACCGTTGTGCCGTATATGCATGGGATCGCACACAATTTGAAAAAGATAGGGAAGCATGCCAACGTCAGAGTGCTGTTCTCTGCGCCGATAAAGCTGTTGTCCATATGTGCGCAAGTGAATAAACCCGCAAGAGTGCCGCAGCTCTGCGCAGTAAATCATAAATTTAGCTACATACTTTGCGCGGAAAATGTAGTTTATTCGATCCCGCTGTCCTGTGGAAGGATATACGTGGGCCAAACAGGAAGGTGCGTAAACACAAGATTGAAGGAGCACGAGTACAACGTGAAAAATACTATTAGCGGCCACCTTGGCATCCATTGTAGGGATTGTGGGTGCACACCGCAGTTTCGCGACACTAAAATCCTAGCCAGGCACAAAGAAAGAAAAACTAGGGAGATAATGGAAGCGGCTGAAATTGCACGTCTGAAAGATCAATGTGTAAGTAGGGCATCTGTAACCCTCTCTCAAAAAGAGATGGACTTCTTATCTGTAGGATGAACACGTGTGCGGTGAGACAGTAGCGATATGGTGATGGTGACGCTTGTGCGAATTTTTTGATATTGTGGTGGACACGTGTTATTTGCCTGCCATGATATATATTTGTTCGCATTTCCTAATAAAGATCAGTTGTAAGTCAGCGCTCTGTCCTGTCTCTTCCTTTCTTCCTGCCGTTGTTTGCGCTGTGTTTTTAATCATGTATTTGAACCAACTCGCCCAAGCTTTAACCTTAGCAAGTTTCATTTCTAGTACACAGGGCTCTTTTAACTGTTCCTATGTGGATCCTTACATCCTCATCACCCTCTTCGCCG
This sequence comes from Rhipicephalus microplus, assembly GCF_043290135.1. NCBI lineage: Eukaryota > Metazoa > Arthropoda > Arachnida > Ixodida > Ixodidae > Rhipicephalus > Rhipicephalus microplus. The sequence goes on from NC_134710.1 coordinate 180,048,270, forward strand.
TCTCTGTCTGCCGAGCACGTACCCTGTCGTTTTATCTAAAGAAGAAGTGGCTGCCGCCAGAAGTTTTGGTGCTTTTTGGTGGCTTCTTTCCATCGCAAGGACATGGAACAAGAATGTGCAAAATTATACGTGCAGAGTGGAATAGGCAGGCAAGGTTTTACAAGGATTGCTTGTTCCTGCGCCTACATGGCCCAAATATACAACCTCGACCAATTAGAAAATGGAGAGAATTCAGTAGCCTGGCGGATTCAACAGCTGAGTTTATGTGGATGCAAACTTTAGCTGAACTTCGTGCTTCTGAACCTAAGTTTACAAGGGCAAACGTCGACGGTGTCAAGACCCTCGGGGATGTGTCTCTTCCGGACGGCATTCGCAAAGTTCTGAACAAAGGACCGAAGTTCGCCATACAACCTGTAAAGACTGCGCCTGAACTGCTAACCTTGGTGAGACAAGTGTCTGAACTGGCTCCAGAGGCGGACGCTGACAGGTGCGTGTCTGAAGGTGTTGATGTATTGGTGAAGTGCGGTCAGAGGGAGAATGACTTTCGAGTTCGGCAGACGGTGTCCTTCTTGAGAACTAACGCTTTGGCTTTGTTACCGTCCGATAAAGAAGGTGGCTTCTTAGTTTTAAAGGAGGGCACGTTTATATCAAAAGCTGAGGTAGCGATATCTTCAGCTTTCACCTTAAAGGAAAATGTTTCCCTTCAGCAGGTTAAGTCAAAAGCCAAGAAGCTATGTAAAAAACTAAATCTTGAGAGCTTGGTGAAATCGATTGACAAAAGCAAAGGTGGGAGCTTGCATATGTTTTTCACTGCAAAAACCCATAAAGTGGACATGCCATTAAGGGTAATAGTATCGGAAAATGGTACGTGGCAGAAATGTTTGTCTTCGTTTCTGCAAGAAAAGTTAAGGAAATTGGAAGTAAATGACCCCTTTATTGTGCGAAAATCTGACGATGTGATTGCGTTTTTAGATACCTGTAACGACAAAAGCTACATGGCATGCTCATTGGATGTAAAGGACCTTTACTATTCTTTGCCTCATAGTCGACTTATGCTGTGTATTGAAGAGTGTATAGATAAGCATGGTGCAACCGCCTTTCAGAACGACACAGGGTTAGCGGTTGGCAGTTTTTTAGAGCTTTTAACCATGTACCTTAATTCGACTTTTACAACATGGAATGACAGGGTTTACATCCAGACAAATGGGGTCTGCATTGGATCTAGCATAGCTCCGATATTAAGTGATCTTTTCCTAGCGCATCTAGATAGGCAAGTGCACGACCACATGAATGTTTTAAGGCTGACCAAGGTCTTCCGCTACGTAGATGATTTCTTAGTTATTTTTCAGACGGACGAATCAGGCCTACAACCACTAATGTTAGAAGTGCTAAATGAATTTCGAAAGCATTTCCAGCCACTTGTTTTGACGCATGAATTACCAGTGGGGCAGGTCATTAGGTTTCTTGATCTAAAGCTTAAATTTGAAACAGATCACATTTGCTGGGAGTATGAGCCACGAGCCAGTAAACCATTGCTACCTTTTGATTCCTGCCATTCTAAATTGGTAAAGAGGTCTATTGCCACTACGTGCTTTACTAATGCCCTAAAGAAGTCTTGTCGCCACTTAATTTCAGAGAGCTTCAGTAAACAACTTGAACGCCTTAAGGCAGCAGCTTATCCATCACATCTGTTAATTTCTGTCGCAGAATCTATTTTAAAAAAGCTAAAGCATACCCAGGGCCGGCTATCGTTATCGGAGTGCAACAGAAATAAAAAGTGTACCGTTGTGCCGTATATGCATGGGATCGCACACAATTTGAAAAAGATAGGGAAGCATGCCAACGTCAGAGTGCTGTTCTCTGCGCCGATAAAGCTGTTGTCCATATGTGCGCAAGTGAATAAACCCGCAAGAGTGCCGCAGCTCTGCGCAGTAAATCATAAATTTAGCTACATACTTTGCGCGGAAAATGTAGTTTATTCGATCCCGCTGTCCTGTGGAAGGATATACGTGGGCCAAACAGGAAGGTGCGTAAACACAAGATTGAAGGAGCACGAGTACAACGTGAAAAATACTATTAGCGGCCACCTTGGCATCCATTGTAGGGATTGTGGGTGCACACCGCAGTTTCGCGACACTAAAATCCTAGCCAGGCACAAAGAAAGAAAAACTAGGGAGATAATGGAAGCGGCTGAAATTGCACGTCTGAAAGATCAATGTGTAAGTAGGGCATCTGTAACCCTCTCTCAAAAAGAGATGGACTTCTTATCTGTAGGATGAACACGTGTGCGGTGAGACAGTAGCGATATGGTGATGGTGACGCTTGTGCGAATTTTTTGATATTGTGGTGGACACGTGTTATTTGCCTGCCATGATATATATTTGTTCGCATTTCCTAATAAAGATCAGTTGTAAGTCAGCGCTCTGTCCTGTCTCTTCCTTTCTTCCTGCCGTTGTTTGCGCTGTGTTTTTAATCATGTATTTGAACCAACTCGCCCAAGCTTTAACCTTAGGACAGGAAAAGCAAGTCCGGCTTCACTCGTGCCTGGCTAATGTTTCTTTCTCGGTATCCTAAGCCTGCGAATTGGGTAGTCGATACCGAAACGCAGTACTTATTTGGAAATAAAGAGCTGGCGAATTACGCAGTATGTATCAACGACCCCTTTATCCTCCCTTTCAATGTCTCACTGCGTGCTTTATTATATATAAAATAATTGTTGCGCTTTTTTTTCCAAAGTCACAGTATAACGGATAGACGCCGTATGTGGAGGTCTGTGAGAATTTCGACCACCAGGAATGATTTAATGAGCACCTAGATTGAACGAATCATGCCTATGACATCTCGCCTTCATCGAAATGTGTCTGAATCGCGACCGTGATTCAACCTGCGATTTGCGTGCTTTATTGTAAAATAACTTGCTCTTATTTTCCTATATTTCTGTGAGCTCTGCAAGCTCACTCAATGAAATTTGCAGTGTTGTGTGCTTTACTTTCCAGATTTTTTTTTTTCGCACGGTAACCAGCGTTGGCGTTAAGCATGTCGAAAGGTTTGGGCGGAAACAAAATCCTAATGTGACCTCATTATTTAGCAGCTATACACCAGCTATTTGGCCAGAAGCTGCAAGAATTATAAAACAAGTAATGACTTTGCATGCGTGCGATTGAGGGGGGGGGGGTGGTTACGTCGGTTTCATCAATTTGGAGAAAGCATGATTTATCCCTGCGTTCATTAATTGTTTCATGATGGCACTGGAAAACGCCCACTGAAATTGCCTTACGTTTACGATCACGACAAAATTCAGCGTGCCCAGGCTGTGATCTTCTGCTATACTCAACGCGCTTGGGTGACCATCTGGTGGCATGTTCCTTGTTGCGATTACAGCGGGATAGCTATTAGCGCAGCTGGTAAAGCAGGGTCAGCGCGACGCGCTTTGCAGTCAATTATTCCAGGTGAGAATGTGAGACTGTGGTATATCTGAAGTCTTGCAGATCTTGCAAATCGGTGTCTGGCAAAACAAAACAAACCAAAAAAGCATCCAGCAAGCATACAGTTCTTTTTCTTATAACTGGGCTGTCTTTGTGACTTACTTGAAGAGCACCGCTGCTTTGTAGGATGCCAAGTAGCTTACTTGTTCTCTCTTCCTAATGTAGGGACATCTAGACAAAAAAAAAAAGTTAAACGCCACTTATTTTGCCGCCTAGTACACTGAGCGGGCAGTCACGTTCTATAGATACGTAAAGTCAGTGCAAACCTCGTGGCGTGGATTCCTCACGATTCACTTATTTGACCTCTTACCCAAGGTAGTATGCAAATATAAAGCTTGCTCTTCAAATCAATGAGCAGTGAGCACGCGTGTCCATGGCTTTTTGTAATTGGCAGCTCTCTGCGTGGCCCGTTTGTTGCCTTCGTAGCTATATCGCCACATGAAGTATTGTTTCCGGCGTATACATTTAGAGAGAATTCTCCCGTTGGTCGATGCATTGATTTCACGGCGCAGATATATACTGCACGCTTTCACAATGGCTCAAACGCATGCCGTGACACATCTCCATTAACCTCTTGCCATGTCAAACATACTCACGCCCGGATTTCTGCTCGTCCGTCACGAAAGGCTATGTGTAAACACGGATAATTGGCGAAGCCGATTCTAAAAGGCTTAAAAGCATGTTTTGTGCGAAATCTTCGTTTTATGCGGACAAAAACCAATCCGCCTCAGGAGATTGAAAGAAGCTCTCTTTTTTAGTAACTTGAAAGTTGTTTTTGTGTTCGGAAGGAAGGAATAAGCACGTGATGGTGCCCGCCGCAGCGCCATTGCGTGCGTCAGTCGAAACGATCAGAACAAAAAAAAGAAAATAATAATAATGCCTGCACATAAGGTGGACCGTGTGAGAGTCGAGAGAAAAACGGTGCACCGGAGAAGTGGACCGTGGCTGTTCACCTGGGACCTCATTTATCTTCGGCAGCGCACAGTCGGCCCTTTACCTTCTGAGGCAGTCGACCCTCTATTTCATGGCTTCGGTTTGTGCGGTAAAGGAACTGATGCGTGCCAGCAGCTGTGACGCTGAGAATGGTCCATCGGCTCACGCTTCTTGCACCCTCGGATTCTTAATCATGAAAAAAATCAAAACTAAAGCTCTTCAGGCTATCAAGCTACAACAAAATAATCAGTTGATACACCACATCGTTAGTTGCGTAGTATAGCTTCATTAAATTTTGGTTGTTGTTGTTGTTGTTGTTGTTGTTGTTGTTGTTGTTGTTGTTGTTGTTGTTGTTGTTGTTGTTGTTGTTGTTGTTGTTGTTGTTGTTGTTGTTGTTGTTCAACTCGCGAGGGCCGATGTGTGTTCAACTTTGGTTTTCCTGCAGAACGTCATAAACAATAACAGCGGATCACAGCTTCAGTGCAAGTGCTTAACAGCGCAAACGACTGGAGGGGATAGAAGAACGAGTTCTACGCCCTGTTCTCGTCTCTTCTATCCCCTCCTGTCATTTGCGCTGTTAAGCACTTTCTTCCTCTACCAAGTGTACCCTCCTTACACTAAATAAACAAGCGTTTTTATTACTTATTTACGCAAATAGACCTTACATACAGCATGAAAAGCATTAGCCGAGAGCTTGCAGCGTTGTTAGAAATAATCACACTACAGAATACAAGTGCACTCGTTTGCTCATGAGGAAAAAAAAAGTGGTCGTAACAGAAGCTATCATTTACTAAAACACACACTTATTGCTGATATTGAAAGGTACTGATAACATGTGTGTGAGCGAGAATTTATTAGAAGGCAGAGAGGTCGGCCTGAGCTAGTTCACTCTAGCCTGCTACTCTACACAGGGGATAAGGGAAGGGGGAAGGAAAGAGGAATGAAGGGTGATGATGGGGACAAAAAGATGTGGTGCGTATGTGCAGTAGCCACTTAGCGCAGTACGCTACAGTCTAGTATCTAGTCCAGTGCTTTTTAAATAGTCTAAAACAGCCTTTGTAGCAGTTTTTTACACTGTTTGGTCGTTCATTGCTGACAATATGTGGCTTTCACTTAATGGCGTTCGTCCGATGCTTGCCAACGTTGCAGTTAGCATTTTTCTTTGTGCCACGTTTAATGCACAGTCACAAAATATGTGAGCTAAAGTTTCACGCACTTGGCAGCGCTCAAAGTTCGGGCTGTCCACATGGCCGATTAGGTGGGTGTAGGGGTGCGTGAAGGCGACGCCCAGGTGAATCCGGTTCAGTATATTAGCATGTTTTTGGCTGATTATTTCCGGAAGACGAAAAGTCATACTGGGGTCTGCTTCCCGCAGACGCTTGCTCCGGTGATCTGGTAGCGACCAGTAAGTGGCAGCGCATTCGCGCATGAGCGATCTCAACAATGTGTTGACGTCACTTCGCGAATACGGTACTTTGACGTTCATAGGAGCGTTGTATATTGCCGCTCTTGCTTCGCTATCGGCTGTTTCGTTGCCAACCAGGCCGCAGTGTCCAGGAATCCATTGAAGTGTAATCAAGTGACCACTCCTGTGTGTTAGGTCAAATGCTTGGACGATTCCTAACGCTGACTCGTAAAATTGGCCTCTTCTTGAGCAAGTATGGATATTTTGAAGCGCTGATTTTGCATCAGACAGAATGGTCCATTAACGCGGTGCTTGGTCGTTCACAAATTTTATGGCTTTCTGTATAGCAACAAGTTCTGCAGCTGTCGAAGATGACCTGTGATCTAATTTGTACTGTCGGGAAATACCGAGTTGAGGGATCACGAAGGCTGCAGCTGAAGCGGATGAAGTTACGGATCCATCGGTGTAAATATGCACAGAGTCGCTGTATTGGTCATCCAAATGTGCCAAGGTGAGTTGCTTGAGGGAAGTATAAGAAACAGGCGACTCATACGAAATTCCACGTATGTGAAGGCACACCAGTGGTTTAGTCAATGTTCATGGAGGCACTGCAGGGATTACGGCAGGTGCAAAGACTGAAGGGATCATGTGTCTATGCGTATCGAGGCATAGCGAATAGGTACAGCCTGGTCAGTCCACTTGTAGCGAAAACAACGGGTGTTGTGCATGTCGGGTCAGCAGACGAAGGTGCACTCGACGAGGTTCACAGGACGTGTAGACCTGTATAGGGTAGATGCGGGGCTCCTCTATAGTGCCAGAGATTGACGTGCACCGGGGCAGGCCAAGTCATATTCTCAATGCTCGTGCCTGAAGGCTCTCTAAAGTACGAAGGCACGTTACCCGCATGCTGGAAAGTACAGGTGAACTGTACCGTATATAGCTCACAAACAATGCCTTGTATAACTGCAGAAGACATTTCTCTGAAGGGCCCCATCTCAGTCCTGCTATAACACGAAGAACATACGCAAAACTGATTAGTTTGTTCCACAGCACAGTCACATGCTTTGACCAGGACAGGTTGCGATCGATGACAACCCCTAGATAGCGGTGGTGCTTGACCGCGGGAATCACTGCTCCATGAGCGAAGATTGGGTACCGCGACATTGATTTCTTCGTAAATGCCAATGCAGCACATTTTGCTATTGAATGTTCCAGGCCCTGACGACGCAAGTACTTGGATGTTATTGATGTGCCTTGTTGTAGCCTTGCTCGCAGTTGTGGTCACGTTGCTCCAGATGCCCATATGCATACGCCGTCCGCATACGCACTGATTCTGACAACGTCGGGAAGCTCAGCTTCAAGGCCAATGAGTGCTATGTTAAAAAGCATTGAGCTCAAGACGGCGCCTTGCGGAACTCCACGGCTTACGAGGTGCCTGGCCATGTCACCATCAGATGTCGACATAAAAATGGTACGTCCTCTGAGATAGCTCACTATCCATGCGTGTAGTCGGCCACCTACGCCGATGTCTTCAAGTGCGTCAAGAATGGCCTCATGGTGGACGCTATCGTACGCGCCTTTTATATCTAAGAAAATGGCCCCTACCAATCTCCGACGTTGTCTTTCTTTTTCAACAGAAGAAACTAAGTCTACAACACCATCTATAGATGATCGACCTCTACGGAAGCCATTTACAAAATCTGGTAAGCCGACATTATTCTCCAGCAGCCATTCCAATCTTGCCAGCACCATGCGTTCCATCACCTTACCGATGCAACTGGCTAGGGCAATGGGTCTATAAGAAGACAACTCGTCTGAACACTTGCCTGGTTTCAGTAAGACCACTATGCGGCTGCACTTCAAACTCTCTGGGACAGTCGCTGTTTCTCACGTAGAGTTGTAGAACGACAAGAGAGCCTGCCTTGCTTCCTGGCTGAGGTGATATAGAGCCGAATAAGTAATTCCGTCAGGCCCTCGTGCGGACGACCGTTGGGACGCAGAAATCGCAGCGTCGAGTTCGTGCATTGTGAATGGTAAGTCGAGGTGATCGTCACTGGATGGCGGTGAGGCTAAACATGAAGGAGATATCGGTGAAGAGGACATGCCTACGAGTAAGTCGCAGTAATCTTCTGCAACCTCTACTTCAGGTTGACCTTGCCTTAGAGCTAAAGTTCTGAAAGGGAACAACTGTTGCGTGGGCGTCTGAAGGCTCCGGACAGTTTGCCATATTCGAGACAGTAGTTTTCTGGCATCAAGATAGCTACAAAATACTCTTCACCGTTGCCTATCGAGCTTATCGAGGTGTCGCAATACATGTCGTTGTGCTTGGCGTGCTGTAGATAGGTCAGATGGTGATTTCGTCCTCCTGTATTTTCTCTCTGCCCGGCGACGGATTGCACGAAGGTATTCATATTGTGCGTCAAGTTGTGATCTTGGTAGTGACACATTCACAAGTTTCGTATGCTTTGTTAAGGCTGATGCAATTTGGCTTTCTATTTCAGATATAGATTGAATGTTCCCACACTGAGCATTTACAGAAGCTTGGAATCTTGGCCAGTCTACGCTTTTCACAGGCCAGGGAGCCGAACGACGGAATCCTTTTAGCTGTATATATGTAGGGAGATGGTCACTTCCATGTGTTTCAACGTCTACGAACCAACAGGTGGTAAGCAAGAGATTTCTGCTCACAAAACATACGTCCAGACAGCTGCTGTATGATGCGCTAGGGAGGTAAGTAGGTGAGCCATCGTTAATGGACATTAGCCCTGATTGAGCATAAAATCGGCAATGTCCCTACCATGGGTGTTCATTGAGGCAGAACCCCACATAGGATGATGTGCAATAAAATCCCCAACTAATACATGTGGTCCAGGGCAAGCTTGGAGCACAGACAAGAGATGGGAACAGTCCACGTGGCTTTTAGGAGGAATGTATTCGCCAATGATTGATATTGAACTTCGCTTGTGCTTTATAGATAGGCAAATATAGTCGTTCGAAGCATGAAGAGCTATGGCATGTCTCACGTACGTTAAATCTTGACGTACGCATATAATTACTTTGCTCGCATTTCGATCATCACGTGACCACAAAGTGACGTATCCGGAAATACGAAACGACGACATCATATTCGGCTCACATATTACAACCAACGGAAATTTGTATTTAAACATCCGTTGTCGAAAAGCAGACAATCGGCTTCGCAAACCTTGTGCGTTCCACTCCATTATAGCAGAAGTGCGCACACGTTCATCGAAGAAATTTGCCATATTGTTTATGGAAGGGCCAGCAGTAGCGGTTCCAGCAGGTTGAGGATCTGCACTGCTGTTTTCGCCCCTCACGTGTGTAGCTCGTTGATAATGGCCCGAATAGATTTTAGTAGATGCTTCAGCATAGTTTGGTTCTTCTCAGTGTCTTGCCTATCGTTTTCCACCCTCTTTGAAATTGCAGCCCATGATGTGGTCTTTTTTATTGCTCCGGTTGGTAGCGAAGGCCAATCAGTATCTGAAGCATCGGCGTGCAACGTGGGCATTGGTTCATCTTCTGCATCCCTGGGACGTGATGCGTACAACATGGGTGTAGCGGCCTGATAATGCGCACGCGTATGTTCATCTGTTGCTGATGGTGATGCATCACTCCTATGTGCACTATACTTTCGCTGGTGCCTACGCAGTGAAAATTTTTACACCCTGAAGAGTGTAAATGAGCTTGTCCCATGGACGACACCCTAAGTGTGTTAATTCAGCACCTTACAAAAAGGGTGCTTTTCTATGCATTCTTAGAATCGGGTGTACATGTAAAAAAAACTGTAGGGTGTTACAAAAACACCGTTAAGGAAGGGTGCCTTCGATGTCCTTCACTTTTTTAGCCCCCTCTGAGGAGGGTGCGAGAAGGGTGCACAAGGATGTTGAGTGCCCATACGTTTCGAACAACGCCTGTGTCGGCGGATTGACGTGACAGCTTCTGTGTGTGTCGAGTTGTCTCTGACCATCTTCCGCAGGACACGAATTTCTTCTTTGATCTTCGAACAACCCTTCGACGTTGCTTCATGTGCACCAGAGCAGTTTGGACATTTCAATGGAAAAGCAGTATCGCAGTTTTCCACCTTATGAGATCCGCTGCACCGCTGGCAAGTTGTCTCACTTTTGCACACTGCGCTGACGTGCCCCAACTTGCAGCACTTGTGACACTGAAAAGGCCGTGGCACGTAAGGGCGCACGGTATGTCTCACGTATCCAACCTTCACGCTAGCAGGCAGAGTCTCAGAATCAAATTCTAGTTTGATGCAGCGAGACTGCCCGAAGCGGCGTATGGTCACGATCCTGACTGTCGACGTCACAAGATTCTGGAGGTCAGCGTCTGTGATATCAGCGTGGACGTCATTTATCACGCCAGTCGTTGTTCCTTTCCCATGAGCGAGGAACGCGCGAACTGAAATACTGCGGAGCTGCGTCACGGCCTTCAGTCTGTCAAGAATGGTTTTGTTTGTCACATCAACTGACATGTTTTTTCTGCTATATATGCGAATTTCATTCACTTGAGCAGGTGCAACTCGCTCGAAATAATTAGTCAATGACTGCCTGTTGAGTGAGTTCCGGTTGTCTGATGTAGAGATGGGTACATACGAGATGGTGAATTTTTGCTTGCCTTTGTCTAGCACCGGTTGTGGCTCCACCGTCGATGACGTCCTGCGAAGCTTCCTTTTCAACCGGCGGGTATGGAATGTCCTGAAGTCGGCTTCCGATTCCATCTCTTCCCCTGTTGAGCTGTCGGTAGAATCATCACAAGAAGTAGATGCGCCAACGCGGTCACCCACCTTCGGTCCATCCTTAGGCAAACGGCTGGGGCCCGCGGTCTCGTTGAATGGATGGTCCCCCGTTCCGGGGGGTGACGTCCTCTGTTCCGCTTGTTCAGAGGAAGTCAGGAATTCTGACAGTTTGAGAAAAAACGAAAGGTGTTCAAGGCAGAATTATGCCCAAACGCACTTCTTCCTCGTCTTCCGTCAATGTAGTGATAACATGAATTTTAATGGCACATAATGAAAGATTGTTCCTACTACACGCTGTATCATCATCTATAGAGTGTGCGTGCTGCTTTCTACCACGGGGAACAAGGCCTAAAATTTTGGTCATCATGCGAGTGGTGACGCCAGCTTGAAATTTCCGCGCAATTTGGTGTGACATCACATATCGTGACAGTGCCTACTGAAGCCTACGTAGTTCATAATCGGTGAAAACAGAGTGAAGTATCCTCTGATGGGGGCTGTGGGCTCCACATATTAAGTTTAAAAGAATTATTTGGAGCCAATAATGCCATATTACGATATACACACTTTGTAATCCTTGACGTCACGCGCGGAGATTGCGATGCGAGATTTAAAAATGAAACTATGAACTTAATTTTTTTTACCTTTTACTAAACCTATGACGGTAACATAAAAATTGTCAGAGTACAATTTGGCGACTTAAACCAACTCATTGTTTCTCTTTAGTGTCCGTTTAGACGGGGCTAACTAAATAGAGAACTCATTCCATAGTCGACGAATCAAGTAATTATTATTTTTGGGTGTTTTTCGCTATATTTATCGCCTATACTTTGTGTTTGTTAGACCTTCTCTGTTAGCTCCTATTTCTTGAGCACCACTTTCTCTTTCGCTATCTCTGTTGCAGTTTATCAAGGAACTATTTTCTGCATTATTTCGAGCAATAGGTCACGCATTGGTAATAGTAAGGGAATGGTTATGCTCTTCAAGCGCTGTCATGCAGAAATAAAGCGCAGAAAACACAGAAAGCATGTAGAAGCATGGAAACATGTAAAAATAAAGGGCAGAAAATACAGAAAGCGTTGAAAATGTCAACAACAAAAAGAGATGATTTGGTTGATATGTGGGGTTTAACGTCCCAGAACCACCATTTGATTATGAGAGACGCCGTAGTGGAGGGCTCCAGAAATTTTGACCACCTGGGGTTCTTTAACGTGCACCCAAATCTGAGCACCCAGGCCTACAACGTTTCCACCTCCATCGGAAATGCAGCCGCCGCAGCCGGGATTTGAACCCGCGACCTGTGGGTCAGCAGCCGAGTACCTTAGCCACTAGACCACCACGGCGGGGCAACAACAAACAGAGAGAAAAAAACAAAGATAAAACTGAAGAGAAACAAAAAGGATTGTTCAGGCTTGGCTCCAAGGCGAAGCCATCTTAATTTTCTTTTTTATTCCAAGGAAAACACCTTACGTATGGCTTAAACAGCTATGCCAAACAAATAAAGCTGTTTTTGTTAATTAGCCGGTCTATTGTGTTTCAAATTTGTTGCCATTATTTAGTAACATCGTTTGTTGACTCTTGTGAGCTTCTTTTAAGATTATATTAGAGATACTGAGTGGACTCCGAGCTTTGCCTGCAGGTAATTCTTCTAAAGGCCATCCAACTTCGTCATCTAAAAGTGCGTGTTCTATAGCACTGACTTGATATTGCGATAAGATGGAAAGCAGAAAAACCCCAGCACACTTAGGTTGAAGTCGAAGTTAAGTAAACGTGGTCTGAGAATGTTATTTTGTAGACTCCTAAGATGCACCTCATCATAGTCAATTGGTTAGTTCTATTACACGAAAACTCTCAATTAATTTTTCGTATAAAATTTTTACAAAAGTTTATTCCTTTATTTATTTTAACATCTTCAGGCTCTAATTATTGTAGCCAATAATCAAAGGATCTTGATATTATAATTCAAGAAATGAAAGGAGGCATTTTGTTGCTTTGCGGAAGTTACAGATATGAACGAATAGAGCAATGATTAATCTATTATGTCTATAATCTTCCTATGTTGTTGTCACTCTTTACCACGACAAAATGATTTGCCTGTGCGTTAATGACATTCTTATTTTCATATTGTTAAGAGTCTGTAAGTTATTCAGTTTAATTTGAGAGGTATATCTCTCCTTGAAAACGATTTCCTAGATGTTGTTTTTCAGCGCAGTTTCGTCTGTCGTATTCTGTTCTTCAACCTTGGTAGTTAGTATACTTGTCCCTGTCGTGCTACCTTCCACTATGCTTTTCCTTTGGGGGTTTTTAAGTTATTCCTCGCTTTTTTTTTTCTAAAATGCATTTTTTCACCTATTCAGGCGCTATAATTTTAACATCATTCGAAAGCTCCTCCGGTGCCTTCTAATCAGGAGCGAAGTTTTTGAATTGGTGGTTGACAGCTAGATTATGTTCAAAGGTCGTGTGCATTCAAAGTTGTAGTGAACATGCATAGGTGCACTTTTAGGGGCGAAGCTCCTTATGGCGCCACTCGTTCGTCCCGTTATCGTTTGTAACCACCGCTGGCACATACCCGAGAGAGCGGGTACGTGCCACAGTGGATAGATTTTTAGGGGTGAAGCTCCTTACGCCGTGGTTCGTGCGTCCTCGATGTATCTAGTTGGTAGCCACCTCTCGTCTAGTTTTTGGAATGTTTGCTATATAGCGGTACTTGTTTATAATCAATATATGAAGAAAAGATGCGAGATGGTGGTACTTGGAGTGTTCACAATGATGGACAGATGTACAGATAGACAGACGGACAGACGCTCGGATGGACAGATAGACCCGCGGTTGAACGGATGGATGGATGCACGAGCGGATGAACGGACGGATGGACAGACGGTTCGCCCCATTCATCATCATTCAGTCCGTGGATATGCTGTAATTTTTTTAAAATTTCTTCTTGTCTAACGCATTTCTCTTAGCAGTTCGCGATCTGGACTACAACTGGGCCTAGCGAATGACTATTCTAATACCGCTGCTCCAAATGCTCAATATTAATACGCAGTCAGTTCAATTTCTCTACTACCCCCCTGGCGTTTATGTGCGTGGCAGAACAAGAAAGTTAAATAAGTTATTTCCGGTTTCATTCTGACCACTTAAGCCAAATGTCTGTTGCACCAGTCGTTTCCTGTTTACCAGCATTTGAGCTGTTATCATCTAATGCACTATATTTAGTTCATTCTTTCTTTGCTCTTCTAAGTCTAGTAGTTTGGTAAAACAGTTTTTTTACCATTTAACCAATTATCTACTGATGTTGAAGCATAAAAATGTGGAAACTTTTATCCTAATTCCATTGACGTGGTTCCCATACCAACTGCGTCACAGCCCGCAGTCAGGACATCTTGTTTCGTCTGGCTTCATTTCTTGGATCCTGCCGAACATGGCTGACCTACCGGTAAGGGTGCCATTTCTATATACACCAGGAAGATGATTTTTAAAATTTGTTGTGACGAGTGTTCAAAAAATTCATTGAAGAATCACCGTCGAAATGAATTCACACGTCAGCAAAGTAGGCGAAGATCACGTTTTTGTTCTCCTTGGTATACATATATGTAAATCTTGCATCGGAAGTTTCTTCACCGTATAAAGAAAAGGCAGCACCGACCAAGACAGACATTTTACTAAGCTTGGTCGCAAAGCCATATAGCGAACTCGAGGCAGCTTAGCCAAATTTTGCTTACTGATCTCCGCAAAGCACAGAATCTTCGTGCGGGATACGGCTTACCACAGCGAAAAAAAAAAGCGATCAAAAACGTTTCGCCATTTTTTCGGTCTCTAACCCAATATGTACCCAAAAAGGACGAGATGGTCACTTTGGGCGCATCGATGTTCCGAAAGAGTGATAAAAAAATTAAACATATCCGTGCAAGTTTCTGCCAGAAGGGGCGGCAAGGATATTCTCGCCCGTAGAAACCGGCGTCAGAAAAGACGCAACAGCAGGGTAACGGTGAGGCTGAAAAGCCTGGGGGCATTTGTGGAAGTGCTCTTTACATTTTTGTCGTCTTTGGCCGAGAAACCAGCCAAGCGGCTATGGCTGCGAAGCTTAGTCAACTGTGAGGGACCATGTACGAAGTGGGTTCATCGCATAAATAATTCAACAGCCGAAGGGGGGACCTGCAGCCGCCGCACAAGTCTGCAAGGTGTCACTGTTCGAGCTACGAGGACCACAGCTCTGGCCCCATCGATCTACGCAGCTCACCTGGCGCGTCCATTCCCGCCGGCAAGCGATGGTTCTTCGGGCTTGGGATGGGATGAAGCCTTTCGCCCACACCAACGAGTGCAGCGGCTCGCGCTAAAGCCGCCCTTTTGGCTGTTTATCGGCTTTACGCGCAACCGAATGTGCCAGATAGTTGTTTTACTTCAGGTGCCGCTCTTTCGTCGTTCGAAAGAAAGAATAACTGCACGCGCACCTCGATCGTGCCAAGGTGTCTTCGTTTAGGCAATGACCCAAATATTTTCTGAAACGCATTGCATACTCGATTTCCGCATAGTTCAAGATTGCGGTCTACTGGCATAGTGTGTGACATCGTATCAAAGCGTGAACACAGAATGAGTGTTTTATTCGTTTCACGCTACACTATTTCTGATCGTATAATGCCGGCCCCATGTTTTAAGGTTCATTGTGAAGCTGCTGGCATGTAATTATATGCTAATTTTACAAAGAGAAAAAACTCGTGATATCAAAAGGCAACTTGTGCCAGCTGTTGCTGCGTCGCATGCTCACTTTCAACGTGGCTCTCGCATTGACAACAAGCCCGAGGCTATGCCTCCCTGGGAATTCACCACCATCACATCTAATAAGACAACAATGTTACGGCACTCCGATACATCATCTACAATTGACGAACACTCCATCATCAAGGCCCCATGCGCTAATACCTGCAAACTATATAGAGATGCTGCTATCCCACAAGACGGTGGAAGGACATCATTCCCGAGTACTACGCATGATTCTGTTAGTGACCACCAGCGTTATGCATTTCTGGAAGTCACTCCTCTTGTGACGGAACTTCAAGACATACATGACGCAATCTAGGATGCCATGCATCTCTAAGCTGCCTACAATTAAGCGGATTGACGTATGCACTGATTCCTTAGAAGCAATGAAGTAGCTCAAGAAAGTACACAAGGTGATAGATATCTGCGAGGCGATTCATAAGCTGAACCATAATACAGCTATATACTTGCGTAAACGTACATTGGATTCAAGCCCCCACATCATTGCGAGCCCCCACATCATTGCTGATGACCAGCAGGCGTACTGCCCTTCAGGCACGGACCTTACAGCCATTCCCCTTCCACATCAGCCCCTTAACTTACTCCATACCCGTAAAAATGTTCTCCGGCAGGATACACGTGCTCTCATTCCACCGTGTGTCTGCTCTCTGCCCCCTCACTTTACTAGGGTGGAGGAAGTTGCGCTGAAGAGGCTTCGGGCAGGGGTGGTCCTTACACCGGCTGGTGTATTATCATGAATGGGTCACATTTACTAGTTGGTGATAGGTGTCCGTATTGTCCCACTCCAGCGATGCAAGCAGATGCATACCACCTTATATGGACATGTAAAGGGTTGCAGCCAAACGCTCCCGTCACCTCCTTCAAGCCGGCCTTTGCTACAGCGACACAGCCAGTTACAACCGCTGGATACATGAAAAAACATTCCACAAGACACTACTTCACTTCATACACAAGACCGGCCTAACGGCGCACACTTAACAAACATACTCGCAAAAATGGTATGCCTTAAAGGCAAGTCTTTGTCGCAACCAAAAAAAAAAAAAAGTTATGTGCCATTGCAGAGAGAATATTTTGAGCGGGCTTCCTCAAACTGTTTACTTCTACTGCAGCCAAGCTGAATTATGCGTGCGTCACGACGAGGGAGACATCCGAGCACCTACCTTTCCCGAAGAAGCATGGTGCGGCAACACCAACATCGAACAGTTTCAGATGAATTATGCCTCTTCATTTGTCTATAGGAACCAGTCCGCCACGTTGGATCAGGTGCTCCGCTGCTGACCCGAAGGTTACAACCTTCGGCTCAGTATGATAGCCCTGATTGTTTCATAAATAGTGACCACTGTGGAAGTCCTCCACGTTAGAAGAGCACATTTTGATACCAAATATATTTTTGTTATATTGGCTGTTTTGACAATGCGCTCCTCCGGGCAATCAATCGCGAATACAGGGAAAGCGGTTATGAGATCACAACTCGAGTATCGCGCAGCGCCGTAGTTGTCCGCCGCCACCGCCGGTGTCCGTAACCACTGTCACATAATAGATAGATAGATAGATAGATAGATAGATAGATAGATAGATAGATAGATAGATAGATAGATAGATAGATAGATAGATAGATAGATAGATAGATAGATAGATAGATAGATAGATAGATAGATAGATAGATAGATAGATAGATAGATAGATAGATAGATAGATAGATAGATAGATAGATAGATAGATAGATAGATAGATAGATAGATAGATAGATAGATAAACTTTATTCGGGTCCGGAAGAATCTTCACCCCCTTTTTATAGGGGCAAGACTGCGGCCGCTCCCACGTTGGGACAGGGAGGCCAAGCCTCACCGCCGCATCGTTGGCCTTCGGACAACTCGGTGTTGGTCAAACCAGTCGTGGCTCGTGAGGAAAGCAGAGAAGCCTTCCTCCGTTAAGCCGTGATCACTAGCTTTGTCACACGAAATAAGTAAAGCAATAGTACCAATGACAAAGTGGGGCTCAAACCCGGGTACGCTGGGTACCAGCCCAGTATTCTACCACTCGGCAATGCCAGTGTTTGGGAATTGTAGGAAAACTTGCCTTAGGCATGTGGACACACGGCGACACTCGCACACATGTCCTGGGAGTGTAGAACGACTTCTCCCGACTCTACCTCAAACAATGCTCCCACTCATTACGAAACCTTGTTCTTGTTTTACTATTAAATGCGGCGCAAACCCACTTCCGGCATAATTCCTCTTCATAGTCAGCCACTGCATGAACAATGGCACGAAATTTCTTGCAAGTGTTTAGTGAACATTATGCTTCTCATAAAAATGACGAAAAAGAGCATAGCGAATGTCGGGACTACTGCCACAAAATTTTTAATAATGATGCCGTAGTGGGTATCAAGCAAGTTTTCTTGCAGCAGTTACCCGATGAGTGTTTAGAAGAGCCTCTGAAAGGCTGCCCTTCTAGCTTTCGCTGTGACAGTGCTGCGCCTTTTGCGCAGGCTTGGCGTTTTTTTTTTTAGTACTTAGTCATACGTCCCTAATTTCATTTCGAAAATCTGACTCTGTGTGTCTGTTTAACATTCAAAGATTTCTTGATGGTTGATTCCGCAGTCTCGAAGACTGCACCCTCATCAAGGCTCTCAGACTTGGATTTCGGAGGCAATAGGGCTCGATCGCATCGTCGGGCCTTGCCAATTTTCTTTCTGGACACCTTCTAAAAACATGCGAAACTCTATGATCCTGTTAGTCACAACCCATTTAAGTACACAGCTTGGTGTCCTTGGTACAGAAAGTGTTTTTACGCGGGAGTGGTAAAAAGGCTCGTTTTGCAATGAGTGGGTATATTCAAAGCTACCCACCCTTTTCGAATTGTGAATGTGCGCGTGGATCTGAACAATCGCAAAGTGGGTGTACATCGCGATGGAATACTTATGACGTAGGGGGCACTTCGCAACTGTACTTGCTGTAGGCATTCTAGGATAGTTTGAAAAAGCCAATGTTACGCGCGCAAACGTTTGTTTCCCTGCAGCTTGGTGGAAGGCGATGCGCACTGGGCCCGATCAAGCTATCATATTCTGCTCTTACAGCTGAAGCGCAAGTGACCTCCAAAATTTGCACAGCGGAAGCAATATATGACTAGTTGGAACAAAAAATCGTTCGCCACGAGAAATAAACGTCTTCATTGGTGGCTCCACCCTTTACGTCATTCTGTACGTTGCACCCAAGTGTGCGTGCGTCATTATCAGAGCCATCTGTTATGTCGTTCATCTCTTCGCAGCTGTGCTGCCGAACCAGCGCGCAGCGGTTTCCATGAAGTGGCTTTGAAAGAGAGAAAGAATGAAGAAATAGTGCAGCACTATAAGTGACTTTTTCTGTAGAGGTCACCTCCACAGCACTGCACTATCCAATAACAACAGCGAGAGCTGATCCATGAGAGAATTCATGTTCGCCGGGCCAATGCAGCAATCTAGGCACAAGAACGGGTCCTGGTGGCGAAGCGCGAGCAGTAACTGCGCACGGAGGATCCGTCGGCTTCCCTAGCCGAATGTAAACAGTGACAAGCCGAGGAAGCGGCGTTGCGGGCAGCGTAGCGTCAACGTAGCAATGACGGAAACGCGTTCGTGGGGCCAACGGCCACTTTCGCCTCAAGTTTCTCGAGCGGCACTCAGAATTCAGCTGCGACGTCTGCAACCGTCTGTGGCCGCACGTTTCAGCTATGTGGGTTAACCATCTGTACGGGGTGTTCCTGCACTGATTTTTAGGAGCGAACTTCTTGACCGCACCCCACCATCTCCATCGAAGCTCCCCACCGCATCCCCGCTCGCACCCATTTCCAACCTGTATTACTGTTTCTTCGTCTCTGCGCTTTCCCCTCAAACCAGCGAACGTCCCAAACCATCGCTTCGCCCTGCCTTCTTCTACCCCGTCACATTTTCGGAGTTCCACTCAGCCCGGTGGTTGGTTCGTTACCTGGCCTGGCTTGCGCAGCGCTGCACGCATCGCACACTCACTCACTCAGTCGTTCCCGCCAGAGAGCGCAGCAAACGCTCTTCCCGACCGCTCCCCACTCAACCACCTTCATGTAAGCCAGCAGAGAGATCAGGCGCGTAGTTTCTTTGCTCAAGTTTCTCTTTGTTCATTTGTTTTTTTTTCTGTCTGGCATTTTCAAAAGACATTATTGTGAAGTATCACGCGAACAAGCAACGGTAGAACGATTTTAATTGTTTGCTTGTACATAAACTCTGCATGGTTCACAAGCTCAGCCCGACGCAGCGGTCATTCTTGCGTTCGTTTATTTAGTGGACACTTTATTACGAGCGCTTTATCTTATTAAGTGACACCTATTAGGCTAGAGCTACACGCTATACCACTTGACCCCGTGCACAGAGGTAATAAAATTTCCGGCGCGTGCCCCTGCCGCTATTTGAGGCTTTCAATGTCGATGAGCCTTTCGCCGCTTCTATGGCGGATCTGCTCTTCCGGGCCGCAAAAGCTGACCACAGCGAGCAGTACAATGGCAATTTGATGCGGACGGATGAAGCCACCCGCCGTGCGCCTACGCCATAGAAACGAGGTCTCTCAATGGTTAATCCATCCTCGCAGCGGCGTCGGGAGGGGCATAGCGGGGTGGACGACGTAATAGCGAGGGCCTGCTCGAAAACGCCAGGTGCCCGGTGGCTGGGATGACCAGCAGGTCTTTAACAGGAGCTATGGGCGGTGTGCCTGAAAGGGCGTCTGCCATTGATGACGCTCAAATAGTGACTGTTCTTGCGGTGTATAGTGCGGCTTGTGCAGCCAGGCAAGAACGCAAATTGAGACACGCATACAAAAAAAAAGAACGTTCGAATGGAAGAAAACAAATCATTAGACTGGTCAGATAGCTTAAATAAATTGCAAATTAATGTGTAAAGTGAAAAACGTGCGTGCAATGTAACGGCAAAATGCACGCACCTGTGTACACGTATGGGAAGTGCCTGTCATTCACATATGCGTGCACCCACCCACATCGTATAACCAGAAAACGACTCTTCGGCTGGTAGTCAACTCCGTAGCCATTCGTTATCGATTGCGGAAAGGCAGTTTTCTCGCGAACAGCAATACTTGTGGGCGAGGACAATCTTTTATTTTATAGCAGATAAGCAGTTCTACTTCAGATTTTCTTTCGATATGCAGAGTCGACCACGTCAATAAAAGTGTGCCGTTCGGGCTGTTTTTTTTTTTTTGCAATGATTCTTACAGGGGTCGTGAAATGCCGTTCCTAAAATGACAGTGCGGAACCGCCAACATCGACAACACACAGTACATATTGACGTCAGCCTAAGAAGAGTAGACCTGCATAGACGCTTGTCGAGCATGAATTCTTTGCCACGATAATCGTCCATGCAGGTCTACTCTTGATTCTTAGGCTGACCTCACCTAAAACGTCATTTAGTAAGTGCGTGTGGCTGCCGGTAATTTAGTACTGTTCTTTTAGGAGCGACCTTTTCACGACCCCTTTGAACACCATTAACTTAATACCAAGCGAACGTGCTTTGTTGTTCAGACAAGTAGTTTATGCTGCGTATTACGTTCCGTGGGTTTGTAGCAAACAAAACAATGCAATTGGTACTAATTGGACATTTACTGGGTCCTCGTGCTAACTATAGTGTAATCAGTGTATTTTAGGCCAGTGCCTTTTGACTTCGTTTGTACATTACGAGCTCGAAACCAGCTGGTTTCTTATTAAAAACTGGTTATGATCTACGCAACAGCAGATGAGAGGAAAAACTGTGGAAACATTTTATAACACCTCGTCTAACCATTTTTGTTTGCAGACAGTGTGCTTACGAATCGGACTGGAGGTAGTTATTCACTTATACTGACGTGAACTTCATCCTAAACAAAAAAAAAGGTCAATTTGTCGGGAGTGTGAAAATGAGCGAGGCTTGAAAGACGGCGATGAACTGAGCAGAAATATTGTACGCAGTGAAACAGGTCTTCGAATGCAAGTGCATAAATATTTGTATGCGAAGTGAAGGAGCGGGTGTTGATACTCGAGGAGTAAGGCGGTTAGTTGGGCCAGTTGGTTAGGATCCATCGTGAACTTACTTACAGCGCAACACCAGAAAAAATACAGGACAGGGAAGGAGCAAAAGAGAAAGAAAAGACGGCGCTGTCTTTTCTTTCTCTTTTGCTCCTTCCCTGTCCTGTATTTTTTCTGGTGTTGTGCTGTAAGTAAGTTCACGTTGGATACTCGAGGAGTGCTGTGAACACCTCGTACAAAAATGTGACACTGTGAAATGTTGATACGGCTGCAAGGAATGGGTTGCAATGCTTGTGCACAATCGCTCGTGTATTTGGTGCCCCGTTCTGTCAATGCAAAGTGGCGGAAAGCCAGGGGCAACGGCGTGAGCTTTTTAAGAACACTAACACGTATACATTAACAAGCTCTTTGTGCGGAACTAGTCTTGATGCCATAAACGGCGTGTGCTGTAAAGTATGATTTGTGACCGATGAGTCTGTATCGTTGGAGCACTACACAACTTTGCGAGGGGAAGGGGTGATTCTTAAAAGAGAGAGAAAAGAAGAAAAAAGTGAGCCCCGTAACTGTCTCTCAGGAGAAGGACACATCAACAGTAGCCCACGAGGGAGGGGGGTAAGGAGAGATTAAAAGTATAGGGAGGAATTAAATGTATAGAGATATAGAAAGGCGCAAGGACAGAGAGACTACTTATGGAAATAAGGAGATACGAAAGATGGACGCTGTCGCAGGAGTCCGACGACGGGAAACCACTCAGCGAGAGCTCTTGTCGGCGTCAGGAGATGGCGTAGGGCCGGCCAGTCGGCCAGAGCTGCGCTGTATTCGGAGATCGTGGGGGCACAACTAGTCGGCTCGAAATCCAGTGAGCGATTCATAACTGAGCGCTGAAAGGCGTCTGTTAAATATGGCTCCTTGTCATTCACCCGTACATATTACAAACAATTGACTTTTTTAGGGTATTCCGGTGTCCTGCGGGTAACAACCTAATCATTGTGGCTGTAGAAAACATTTACAACCTGCCTCGCTTAAGATCGAACTTAACTAGATGTACGATGAGAAAGGGTATCGCTAAAACCTTTGCGTTAATTGTTACTGCTCCGTCTGTACAGAAACATAGAATCAGCCGTGGAAACAAACCACATGTATTCATTGCACATCTAACGTCGTGCAATGCATGTAACAATTCTGAATGCGCTATTTTGCGGAGCAAAATGGCAGCAAACTAGAATGTTGCATCTGGTTTTACCTCCGACTTGACCTTACTCATTAGGTGTGTTAACTATAAGAAAAAACAAGCGCCCATTTGACTCCTACAAAAGTGTAACAGGTTGGGCTATGTATACTATGAACTTATTTTACGTACTTCATTCCACAGTTTTTTTAAATACATGGAAAGTACAATGCCACAAGCAAAGTACTTTTTTATGCTAAAATATATAGCAAAATATACCTATGCATCTGTATAGCTTGAAAGCCACAAACAGAAATGCTGGTATAATTCAAAGGTTGAACTCGGGCTATCAATACGCCTGCAGCAAACGATTCTCCTCTATCCAGAAAATTTTCCCAGCATTGATTACCAACGTGCAGAACGAGGGTACAAGGAATGGAACAGGATTCACTTTGTGCACCGTTTGATCCTACACGGCGTTCGCATATTGTGTAAGCTTGGTGTAAGCCCACACCAAGCTTACAAGTTTTGCACATACATCACGAACAAGCGCGTGCAATGCCTGCTGTCACGTTTAACTATAAACTTAGTTTTTAAAAGGGTATTCAGTTATTGGCCGTAAAGGGGAAATAAAAAGACTTTAAGGTTCTCTGAGAAGGTTGTAAGAGAGATTGCTTTATGATATTTGCTGTGTACCAAAGTCACTTTGTCTCCTTTCGATCGCACAGAGAAGCATACTTGTATTTGCTAAATTTGCTTCAGTTTAAAGTGGTAACACGTTTCTTTGTTGCACAGTGAAGTAATAACTTTTGATTCTTCAAACGCTTTTACCTATCGCTGTAAAATGTCACCTTCTTTCCAACTAAGATGTCTCTGTGCACTTTGTACGCTGGGTTCAGGCCATAAAACTCTGGACAAGCTACTCGGAAATGAACCAGCTGGTCAAGGAATTATCCTAAACCTTCTTAATTTTGTTACCTTTAAAATTATTTGTTGCTGAATGTTGTTGATGCTTTCTTAAAAACTATCCCGCCGAATGCCACACGCTGCTGTGAATTATTGTAAAGGAAGAGCAGCGTGCTTCGCTTACAAGCTGAGCATCGCTTATACCTATCGAGTACCTTATAAGTGCAAGTTTTTTTTTTAATTTCGTTCTTACGCAATGGTTATATTTTTTGTGTTTAGTGTAATGAATGATTGGCTTACTCTTTTAATCTACATTATAATAATAATGACGCCAATTCTGACGTAGTGATGCGATAATATTACACTTGAGACATGCACGCCCTCGTTGGGCTTCCTTTTTTTTATTCGCTACTTACCGCGCATTGCATAAGTGCCTCCATGCGCGAAGTGTACGGAGAAAAGAGATGAGTGGCTATATCGACCGCTCTACAAGCCAGTGTCACGAGAGGGGAAGGAAACAAAGCAAATCCTCCTCAGTCAGACGCGCCAGGTGACGAAGAAGACAGGTAGGTTCCTAGGGGGACTGCCATGGAGCGCTGCAGACCGGCCAGGCGTCGCCCTGTCTGGGGCGCTGAGTCAGCCTGGGGTCGGGCGGGCGTGTACATACCCGGCGCCACGCACGTGAGCGCACGCGCCAACCTGGCCGCCGCCGATCCACGCGGGCCCGGTTACAGCATCGCCCAACTCGGAGCACTGAAGGCCCCCCTCCTAATGGACACGGCCATTGATAATAATGGGCACTCTGCTAGGTTGCGCATGACTGAAGCCACGCCAGGCTAGCTGGCTCGAACAACGGCGTTGTTGCGGTCACCGGCTGTCCTGTTATAATTCTGTTCCACTCGAAACTGTCCTCGAGATGCTTCTGCGATGATGATCCGTTAACATTACACATCTATGAAAAAATTAGAGGCGGTAAACATTCCAAAGTCATTTCGTCGAGGTCATACTCCTTCCTCCCCCGTCAAAATTTGTTAAAACTTCGCACATGTATGCGCTCTTGTTTTCTTCCCGTCCATAGGCGCCTTTGCTTTCCCGTGCAAGTCTTTCGAAAAAGAAATCAGTCGAAGCATACATTAGTAGCTTGGGTAACTAAGATGCTGTTACACTGTCTTAAGTCTTCATTGCTTCACAAGACTAGAGCCCTTGAACCTTTTGTTCTTTCGAAATTGGAATGAGGTTTTGAAATCATACCGCATCCGGTCGCATGATCTCTTCACTTACAGCTTTCCGGTCTAGCACACGAGTGTGTTTATCAAACGCTTCTGACTTCTTCGTTGTCTTTGTGGCTTTTCTCCTCCCATGGTGATCGGACAAACAATGAGGCTGTGCATTTTGACTCCGAAAGTTCAACTCCATTAACGCAATCACCTCGCATTCATATATGCGCTTCAAGAGGCTGAAGCATATTCCCTCCTTAAAAAAAAAAAAAAAACTCATTCTGGTGGCAGATCACATTTACCAAAGCCTCACAAGAGAGAGGAAGATTAAAGAAATATAAAAATTGTCTTCACTCGTATTTCACACTGAGCTCCGAAGGAAATCGCTGATTACTCAAAAATTATGATTCGCCGTTGGCGAATTTCCAACTTGGACGAATTTTTCATCAACGAGGAAGCTACTTTCCTCAAACATCTGTATTAGTATCGTTCATGAATTCGTTCCGTTATTCGCGAAACTTCCGTTATTCGGCTACTTAAGTTCAAGGGCATTGCTGTCGCGTCATCATCACTCTCAGCCTGTTTCAGTGCACAGCAGGACCGAGGCCTCTTCCTGCAATCTCTAGCTGAGCCTCTCCTGTGAGAGTTCATTTTATTTAATCTCTGCTGGCTTCTTGATTTCGTCACTCGTAAAAACATCAATCTCAAACCTCATACACAATGAACGATGTCACTATAAGTTAGGGTAAATTAATATAAATACTTAGGAGTATATTTCTCGCTTAATTTAAATTGGCTGCGACAAGTTGACTATGTAACAGGCAAGGCCGGCAAAGCTCTTGGGTTCCTTCGCCGTAACGCAAGGAACTTTAGTTTGTCAACTAAAGATTTGCTTTATAAAGCATATGTGCGTTCCGTTCTACTATGCGTGTGTTGTTTGGGATCCCTCTACGGAGTGTGACACAGTAAAACTTGAAAGGGTGCAGAACTTGGCCACTCGATTTGTTTGTGGATGTTACGACGGAAACTTCAGTCCTACCCACGCCAAAGAATCATTGAAATGAGATACACTGGGTTGTCGAAGACGAAGACTTCACTTGAAGTTTTTTCACAGCATATTTCATTCAAATGTTGGCATTGATAGGCATCTTTACATAAAAGCACCTAACTACTATTCCCATAGGTTTGACCACGAGAATAAGGTTTTGGAATTTCCCTGCAAAACACACTCCTTTAGTGAGTCTTTTTTTCTAATAATACGGGACTAGAATCAATTAGACAGGCCTTTCAAAAATGTATCGTCTAATGACATATTTTACGCCCTGCTAAAGTAATTATTTTTGTGTTATAATTTTTGTTTCTTCATGCTACTTCTGGTGATGCCTGCTGTATGCGTGTACTTGTAATTCCTTGTATTGCACATTAGTGATCGTAGAGTTGTGTTTTTATATCTATAGTATACTTTATTGTTAAATTATTTATGTGTATGCTTGTGTACTTTTAATCATGTTTTTTATTCTCTGTTTGCACTTATATTCACAATCGTGCACTAAAGTGTACGCTATTCATCTTCTTGTATTCGTATTTATGTATGTTTTCTTGATGAACCTATAGATTGCTGCCATCTGTATGCTTCAAATTTTTTTTGCTTATACCCCACCCCCCCACTGTTATGCCATGTGTCGCTGTGGGTATGGAATAAATAAATAAATAAATAAATAAATACATACATAAATAAATAAATAAATAAATAAATAAATAATTAAACTCTCTACCTTATTTGACGGCATTTCCAATCGAATATTAACCATTCTGCGGCTCTTATTTGCAGTGGTTTTCCGTTCTGCGCATTACGTGGCTAGCGCAGATCCAATTCTTTCGCTTTCGCCTCATATCAACTATAAGATATCTTGTACCCTTCTTTGTTCCGACCCATTTTTGCGTCCTCTGATCTCTTAACATTGCTCCTATCCTTTTTCGTTCCAGCGTACGCGGTGTGATCCTCTAGTTGCATCACTGTTCTCCATGTCTCAGCCCCATATGCTCGAACAGGCAGTGCAGCTATTGTATTTTTTTCGCTTTGATGATAGTGGCAGATTTCCTCACATTACTTGGAAGTGCCTACCAAAATGCGCTCTAGTCCGCTGATATTCTTGGGCTAATTTTTTTTCAGGCTGACCTGTTAGGCTGTGTCCCAAGTATACATATTTTTTTATACATATACACTCCGATGTATGATTTTCAATAGTGAATTCTCGCTTTCGCCAATGTAATCGGCATTGTCTTTTTTTCCTCATATTAATTTTCAGGCGTCGCTTATAACGTTATAACTCCGAGTATATGCAATAGATTTAACGTTGAGAAGATAACTTCCATTTCTAAGAAGTATAGTTGAAAAGTAGATTCGCTTTCTTGTTTTTTTTTTTTAACGCCGTTAGACAGCTCGTATCACAGAAACTCAGGCGTCGGCGTCGGCGTCTTTGCTTGTGAGCGAAAAATAATTTTTTCCGTGACCGAAAAATTGAGGAATATACAACTAAAAATTAATAAAAAAAATTTACGGGTCCGAACGAGAACCGAACTCAAGCCGTCTGCGTGGCAAGCTGGCGTTATACTCCAGAGTCACGATATTTTTTTAACGCATTAGGAAGAAAGCATGCACTATATGAATGTTATGTAGTAGAAGAAGTCTCCTTAACGCACCATATATCGCGTGGCAGAAGCGTATAATCGCGCCAAGCGTCAAAACATGTGAATTGCGCAATGAGTCGGTGTTTTGAATGCTCACCCATTACAGGGTCCCGTTGCAGTCGCGTACTCTGGAACCCTCGTCTGCATATTTCACACTATGCACTCATTCTTTTTATCTTGATAAAAGTCATTGATTGATTGACTGACTGATTGATTGACTGATTGATTGATTGATTGATTGATTGATTGATTGATTGATTGATTGATTGATTGATTGATTGATTGATTGAAAGCGCTCAGACATACTTAATCGCCATTAGCAGCAGACCTAGCATCAAAGTGAACAGTTGCTCTGCGTACAGCTCGCCTTGTGTACGTGCCTTCCTCTTCATCTGGTTTGTCGTTCTTCCTGGCGCTGTTTTACTGCTCCAACGTATGCGTAGTGGGCCCTTCACATATTCGCAAAATGAATAATTATGGCGAGGTGGCACTTCAGAACTGTGCTTGCAGTAGGCAGTTTCTGACACTTTGAAACAGCCATTGTTACGAGCACAGCCGTTCATTTTTTTACAGCATGGTTGAGACATGCACAGAGATCCGAAGCAGGCTAGCGGTTCAAAAGACCCCATTAGGCTATCACGATCTGCCCTTGAAGCTCAAGCATTCACTAATTTTTCAACAAAAACAACAGTTTAGTTTAGTTCCACGACATTTTAGCAATTTTAGCAGGAGTCCAAGAGCTGTATATATGCTGCTGCTTTGTTGTTGATTGTTTTGTGTACTGTATCTATAGCTGGAAGGGTTTGTGAGTTATTTTCGTCCTCACTTATTTCGACTTCTACAAAATTAAGTGCGACCATTAGACTAGACACCGACCACAGGATGCTGTACACACCTCGCTTCTGCGTATATCCATCAACCGCGAAAGGTTACTTTAATTCAAAGGAGCTGGCTTTTGCGGATATCCGGAAGGAGCCTGTGTAAACGTTGAGAAAAAGGAAGGCAAACCTCCGATCCGACCAACGCAGCCTTCAGGCAAGATCGTGCTGGCCAATACGTGCGAGAAATCTCGCGCGCGGAGTCACGATATATCTCTTCATTAGGGCACGACAGCCAGACCGCGCCGACAGACCACCCGCTGCCGCTGGGGAGGCACGGGCCGGGGTGACACCGGCTGCGGGGACTCCAGCTGGGGAGGCCTACTAACAAATAGTTAACATGCACATTTCGACCACTGTGTGGCAAATAACCGTGGCCGGACAAAAATGGGGGTCGGGGT
Organism: Rhipicephalus microplus; assembly: GCF_043290135.1. NCBI lineage: Eukaryota > Metazoa > Arthropoda > Arachnida > Ixodida > Ixodidae > Rhipicephalus > Rhipicephalus microplus. The sequence continues at coordinate 180,076,910 of NC_134710.1, forward strand.
TTTTCGCTAGAACGAATTTCCTCAATCGATGGCCGAGCACCGTCTGAGACCGTAGCCACGATACACGCTGTCTTGTTCTGCAGACGCGAGGGCACAAATGCATACGCACACACAGGGCTGGGAAAGTACCCAAAACTTCACTCGCTTAAATGTGAAAGCGACACATTCTTATTTATCACTGTGATCCTTCATTGCCTTTTTTCGCTCCAGTAGAGTCATAAAGGTTAGTCTTGTTCCACTGGAAACTTGACAGCGATTGGCGAATTTTTCGCACGTGACAATGTAGATAACGACATGAAAGGAAGAGAAATTTGAGGAGGTCAGAGAGATGTAAAGTGTTTTTTTTTTTTTTTTTGCGGCCGTAGAATAAATAGAAAGGAGGAGCCCCCTCCTCTTTTTACAATAGTCTCCCCAGACTATTGTAAAAAAGGGATGTAATGAAAATGCGCAAAGCTTATGTACACTATCAGATGTGTAACTTTTGAATAACATTTCGTTTACTGTATTATACTGTACTGTCACCCCAGAATTCTTCCACAGTTGCTACTTACGTCACCAGCCTGGAATAGATTGTTAAGCCTCAAATAACTTAAATGCAGATCTTATTTTGTTTTTATCGAAGACGAATATTATTAAAAATTTACGATCGCCAGATAGTCCTGAAAACTTTGCATACAGTCACTCATACTACATATAGACCTATTCCATGTTTGTAAACAGCGGCAGACGCAGTCGACATATTGGGGTGCTTGTAGCGACATCACGACGCGTGTGCTCCGTCTACGTGATCGGAGGCAGCTTTGCAGCTGACGCGCCACCTATCACGTGTTCACCGAGCGTCGCGAAGAGCTTCAGGCTGGGCGGAACTTATAGGCGCCACGACGTGGATATACAAGCGCTTGAGTATGTTGACAGCGAGTCCCACTGTTTACAAACATACTCGGTTACAACCTATGAATAAAAAAAAAGACAGCTCTGCCACTGCTGCCCCCCCCCCCCCCGTTGAGAGTTTGCATAAATACTCCATACAATAGCGCTTACTCACTTTCTTAACTCCAAGCTCTTTTCAACCATTGTGACAGTTCTTTTTGACGCCTTATTAAGGTCGAAAACTTGAGCATCGTGGTAAATTTCGCCAGCGTTTCTGACATCCCTGCTCAGCCAATAGTAATGTGTTGAATATTAATGGTGTAAGAACGCTTCGGCGCCATTCTTACACTGACACGTCGTATAAATACTGAACGGTAGTAGCTGTTTCGGCAACGGCGGGAACGTGGGTGGCAGAGCTCCATAAAATAGTTTGCGAATGTGGGTAAGTATTCTGCCCATTTCTTATCTCCAGGCGCAATTGGCATCGCTGCATTGAACAACAATAAAACAACGACGACAAAGATGTGCAAGCGACTCAGACAACTATGTATTACTGAATAAGAGCGCCTTTCCCCCTCCTCAGTCACTGCCGCTACTACTTTTAGCAGTCTTTTTTTTCCACAATTGTGCTTTGGCTTTTTCGTTATAGTTGGGAAAACCTATGCGAACTTTTACTGTGAAAAAGTGGGTTGTGTATCTAAAAGGTATAGTCTTCCATGGTGGCTGGATGCACTGTACGCTGGGGGATTCTACGAATGTTTGGTTGCCGAGCATTTGGGTACCAAGAGTAGACATCGGGTTGGATTTCGCAGCTATTCTTTCTGTGTGATTCTGTGTCACTCTTATCGTTCTCGGCCGGCCCATATCATCAATAGCATGCTTTTGCACGAACAATATCGTGTCACAATTTACAAACACCTGCACATTTTTACACGTTGCGGTAGGGGCTTCCGGAGCTTGCTGCGTTCCAACAACACCGTGCGTTGCTGTGGTCGTGGCGTGACAGATGAGGCCCCTTTCACTCGCACAATACGTTGTTATTGCATTGAAAACTACAGGGACACTATACAAGTGCAAATTCGTAGTTGGTGTCACGTTCCGTGTAAGTCTTAGTGCGATGGGACCCTATCGTGTCGCATGCGTTAAACTTTCATCGCGTGACGTAAAGTGTATCATTGCAGGCGGTTTTGTTATAGGTCACCAAACACATGCCGTGCACCACGTGTCCTGCCTTGCAGGCAATGTGTCATGGTTGTAAAAGGCTTAGTGATCCGACATGTCTGGTGGTTTTGTGTAGGCCATTTTGACGCGACAGAATTAAAACAGCTCGTTTCGCAGAGATTCCGGCGTCGGTTTTATTGGTTGGGACTAAGAAATTGAGAATGGTAGAAATAAAAAATAATAATTAATAAAATCCTGGAGCAGAGAGGGGAATGAACCAGGGTTGTTTGGGTCCAAGGGGGGTTGAAGCTGGGTCTTCTGCATGGCAAGCGGATATTCTACCACACGGCCTCGTCTTTTTTTCTTACATGGTATTCAATAAAGTATTTTATTAATAAGTATTTAATAAAGTAAAGACAAAATCAAGTAAACAAGTACAACCAAATAGCGACAATAAGAGCTGAAGCGTTACTTATAAACACTCGATGGCTAAAACAGCGTGAGTTCGCCACATCGTGTTATGCAAACACAGAAAGGGGTGAGGCCAAACAGCTCTCCAGGATAGAGTACTAGTCTGGTCTTTGCTTGTGAGAACAGTGAAAAGAACTTCATCTGCTTGGAAATGCAGTGAAAGCAGCTTTAATGCTTCACAAGCACACGTGTCCTGTATACATGCTTCACAATGCAACATGAAATATTGCAGTAATAATACGTTGTACAAGCGTCCGTTGCCAACGGGCGTCAGATTATGTGATTATCATAATGACTCCACGATTGAAAACTGGTACCCCACTACAAAAGGTAAACATGCTACTGCACCTATTCCCTTAAGGCCATGTACTGCGGATGCACAGCAAATTCGAAAAAGGCTTCATGTACCAAGTGTTAGAGATACGCATTAGGAACAGGATGTCGCTATTTCGTTCAACTCCTAAAGGCAAAGCTTTAGGGTCCCCTGCTTTTTTCTCCACTAAGTAAAATTCAGGGCAGAGAGTACAGGCTGCAGTATTAGGAAAAAGGGCTGTACACTCTCCTCCCTGAATCTCAAGCTTTTGCTATACACATAATTTCTCACTGCCCGGCGAATCCTCCCCCCTGAGCTTTAGAACGCCTCATGACCTGGGAGGACTGGGAGACCCTGCTGCGTTCAGAGGACCTGGTTGAGCAGACAATGGCCGCCGACCGGGCTGCCAGCGTCACAGAGCACCACCAAATGAACGCTGGAGTGCAGCGGGATCGTGCGGAGGGCCAGGGGCCTGCGTGATCCAAACACTTTTGTGAAAATAAAGTTTTTCTCCTCCACTAAGTGTTAAAAGGCACGTTACTTCATGTAGCTTCAGGCACGCCTTCAAGCGAGAGGCAACGCTAGGCTTTCGCTCACCTTCTTTGCCGATTACTGCGCCAGCGTTGCCAGTGAGCGTTTATGGCCATGAACACTTTTTCCTTCTGTTATCCTGTTTATACGTGTGACATCATGCTTTCTCATTCATTTAGTGAACGAAAGGTTGCTGTGAAATATTCTGCAGATAAAACTAAGAAATTTCCTTTATTTGCCTAGTACATTGCTAACAGCCATTATTTTTACTGCCTTACTCCTGAAAACTTTTTAGTGAGCCTTTCTGCGTGAGCAACTTTCAGGGTGGAAGTATGGTGGCGCGTTGTTGTTCATGTCTTTTGGTCTTTCTTTTACAGGAATTTTTTTTCAGTAAGCATGTACTTAAACACCACAGTTATAACAAATTCTTTACTAGTAATTGCAATTTCTTAATTGACAATTCAGATTGTTATTTTGTAGTGATGCCGCCTTCTCGATTCCGTCATTTTTATCATTCATCTTTCACGAACGGCTGATCCCACTGATGACACGAATGCCCAGGAGAAAAATATTTAGGAAATGTTTTGGGATAGGAAACGCAGGAAGAAACATAAGAGAGAGTTAAGGCATGCATGTTATTCAGTCTAAAAAAAATTGCCACAACATAGCGGCTAAAGACATACACTCTTAAAGCATAAGCTTCATTGTTTTAACAACGGTACACCATCACCAAGACAATTTTTCCCTGGTGCCTCGACTGGGAAGGTCGACTGCGAACAACGAACTTGGTCTTGCTTGTGCAATGCAACCTTTTTATTTCAATGATCAAAACTGACTGTGCGGACATGCTGTATATATTTTAAAAAGTACCCTCTAAAGTGTGCAAACAACACAATTGACTAGTCCCAATATTGTCGTGAACGTTCCTGAGAAGAGATTGCGAGAAATGTTCAAATGTACCTTCATAATGTCTCTCTTACACGACGTTGGAGTGGCTACAAACACATTTTTCTCTATTTCCGACTATTTCTTTCACACATGCACAATTAGTTTTTCTCCCCTCTATATTCGTACAGCCCTGAACACACTTTTTTCTTTAATCACTTTACTCAGCCCACAGTGCTTCATTTTCACTATTGTATGTGTGTTTCATTGGCAATGCACGCTATGATCTTCAAGCTTTTAAATAGTACATACAAGAATCCATATTTAGGTGATTATCTGCTGCTCTTTTTTTTTTTGTCTGAACTGGCTTGATACTATTTGCATGATACGATGCATTTCATAAAATGCATAACAGCTAAATATACATAATAAGGTCTCAAATACAAGTGTTTATGCAGTCTGATGAATGCCGAGTCACTTTTATATGCTGCACTTAGTGAGCCAAAACAAGGCAAGGAATCCTTCGATGAATGTAACAAGATAACTTTCCAGGAGTTATTAGTGACACGCCTCGAAAGCATTCTGTACATTGCGCGCATTAGATTTGAGCCGGGCATCCCCGAATAAAAAGAAAATGGGGGGGGGGGGGGGGAGCTATATAATTTCGGAGAAAAGTTCGCTGGCTGAGAAAAACGAGCTCGCCGTTGTTTTTCTGATATTTTTTTTTCTCTCTCTCTCTTTCGGCGCAATAGGGAATCCGAGCGCGCGGTCTCAGGCGACTCATCGCGCGTGGCTTGGGACCTGAGTCAACGACAAACGGAACAAAGAGCCGTCATATTTCCAGCACTGTGGTGCTTGCTCATAATCGACCGGGGTCATTGCTTTTCGCGCCGCGTCGGCACAGTATGTTCGCCCCCACAACAAAACAACAGCCCGACAACACTGACGACACCTGCCAACACGTGGTCGGCGGGCCGCTTCTCGCGATTTAGGCGTTGCATCCCGGAGATATCCGCTCTGGCCGCGACTCGGCCGCCGCCAGGGTAGCGTCGGAGTCGCAGCCGCGCAGCCAATCAGAGCGGGCGCCGGGCGCGAGTCTCGCGCGACGTGCGCCCCCCAAGCAGCAGCCGCCAGAAGGCGGCCAGATTGAAAGCGGTGCGTCAGCCCGTAGCGGGGGCGCCGGGACACCATCACGGTCCTCCAGCGTCGCGGCGCGCTCTTCATCCGGCGCAATCGCTCCCTGCCTCGTGACGCGCGTCGTCTCGAATCCATGTGCGCGTGATGCACGACGACGCCCAGAAAACGCGGCCGACGAGGGACGACTACGACGACCCATTACGGCTCCACGTCACTGCGTCGCACTGAACGGATTTGTGTGTCTCAACAGCGACCATGTGCGACCCGAGGACCGTGATCGAAGGATCGCTCAAGTACCGCGATGGCCGAAAGGTAAGCTGCCACAACGTTCCTTCTCTTTCTTTGCTGTCTGTCGCGAACGGTAAACGGGAGTGTGGGGAGTTTCCGCGAAATAGGAGATCGAACCTGCTCGGAGCTGATAGGAAGGTCCAAATCGTTGTCTCTTACGAGGGTGCCAAGACAACTTAGGCTTTGCACTGATAGAATAAGAGGTAGACTCTAATTTTATTGGGCTAAGTTAGCTTGCTTGCGGAAACGAATGCAAAGTTCATTGCCGCAATGCCATTAGTAATTTTAGTTAGTTCACCCTTGGGCCGCAAAACACTATATATCATCTTTTTATTTATGACATTTTACAGTTTCACGAATTCGACCTTGGAGATGACGTGTATATTATTCTTGGTGAGGTATACAAGGTCCTCATACCTACACGTGTTCACTCGCTGAAACATCATCATCATCATCATCATCATCATCATCATCATCATCATCACGACCACCACCACCACCATTCATATGAAATGTCTTAGCGGTTCATACGTAGAGGAGTCACCACCCTTCACTTTTAGAAAAAAAAAGTTGTCGGAATATTCACCCCCCCCCCCCCCCATTTAAATACTAGCAGTTTACTTGTCACAAAGAGCACCAACTCCGTAGTAAGTCAAGGTAGTAAAGTACATTGTAGTTAAATTCGCTACCTGCTTAGTGAGCAAATATTGCTATCTCGTATGATTACTCCGTTACAAACTTGTGAGGAACCGCACTAGTCACATAATAACCCTACTAACCACTGTGGTCTAAATTACCCAGGGGGACGTTTTCGCCTATCTTGTTTATATGTGCCTGTACGTTGCCATACGAAATTGATTCTACCGCAAAACATGCATAAGATGAACTAAAAAGTGAAAGAGTGCCAAAATGTCTTCGATAACTTATTACTAGTGCTAATTATTTCGAGTAATTACAATGGTAAGCACACCATTACAACAATGTATCTAGAGGTATGCGCGGACTACAAACGAGAACGCGCACTAAAGCACATACGAATATAAAGACTTTTATGCACTCAATATATACTCTAACAGCAGCTTGAAGGTTATGCTCTTGCTTCGAGAAAGCTTGCCGTGTGCCGGTTGGCGACCATCAAATTTAGAAGAACTATCTTCACGCACGTGTGCCATTGAGTAGCCTGAAACATACCCCAAGTTAATCATGAAAACTAAAGTTTAGCTAAATTTTTCGTAAGGCTGTCACAATTAGATATAATATACCACGGCATCTGCGAAGCATCCGGCCACACATATGGCTTAGTATTTACGTAGCTGAAAACACTACGGAAACCACCTCCCTGCTGAGCGTCAGCAAAATTTACTACCTCTAGTACTTGCTAGAAAAAAAAAACGCTTGGAACTGTTGTAAATATATATGCGTTTATTGTTTACTAAATACATTGATACAATGCGAAAAAGTTGGTGGGAAAAAATAATCAGAATTTATGTATCTAGAAATCACTTTTGCCTACCAGATAGCAAGCACACATCTTTCTTTGTTTTTTTTCCCCTTAGAATCTGCGAATAAAACACCTTGTGGTGATTCAGTGTCAGTGATGCATCGGTCGTGGACATTTAAGTAGAGCTGGCCGGATATTCGCGAATAAAAACCACGCTTACGAGCAGCGACGCGATAATTTATCCGTGACTCCTCCCAGAATGATGCAATGCGCCCTTGAAAAGCGCCGAGTGACGTCTTCATGGACTTTTTCCAATAAATGACGCCCACCATCAGGCACCCTTTATTCCTTGTATGTGACAGACAACGCGTAATTTTACAGTAAACTAATTGCACCAGGCTCTTCCATAGACTCTATAAACAAGGGAAACCTGAACCAAAATGGCAATATCTGTGCCTGACCAAGTATGCTGTTTCAATGGAAACGCCAGCTTCTTTTCTCTTATTATGTGAGCCCACGACAAATTGTCAGAGACACTTGCCAGCGAGTTTGCTTACAAATAGTACGGCAGGCTAACTTTTTCTATGAGCCCAGTTTTAGGCACTTATGAGTGTTCCTTTATGATGTAATCTTCGCATTTAACATTCCAGAACAAATACTATAGCGTTGCAGTATCACAAGTGGCATGACGCTTGTCTTAAACTTTCTTGTTACTTGGACAATGTAATTTATTCCTCTGGTCGCTGCAGATGCGTTGCATGCTAGCTTCAGATATTTCGTGACTTCGGCAAATGTTTTATTTTGACGTGCTCAACAAGCTCATTTCACTACCTAATTTCCAGCAAGAAAGTTTGGCGAATTACATAAGAGTGTGCTTGTAGCTGGTAATAACATCTAACGGTCATTGTGCACGCCTAATTTGATACTATAAAGAGTTGCAGTGGCCTCATTGTATGAAGTCAGCTGCAGCAGTAAATAAAAGTTAATAATGGGAACATCTGTGACAAAAAAAAAGGTTAATTAAGGTTCGCATTTCATACGCCTATATACAGAACCAATTAGGCGCTTCGCACTACGGATGCCATGCCTGAAGCAAGGGTAGACCTGGGCAGCCTTCTTTGTTTGCTTCAACTTTTCTCTTTCTAATTTTCTCCTCTTTCTTTTTCTCTCCGAGTTTAATTTGTCACTGCTTTCCTTCCTAATCTTCGCTTTCTTTCTCTCCCTTTCTGTTTCTCGCTTGCTTCCTCTTGTTTTCTATTGTATACCTCGAGGTTCCGTATGCGTAACTCCAAGCGACCACAGCATACAACAGCCCGGGCGCCTAAAGTGCTCCCCACTCAGTATCTTCATGAAGGCGCTCGAATAACTACTTGAGTTCTCTTTGGAGTGAACGCTCACTCGCTATGCTGCAGACGGTTGCGCTATATGTGGTTTCGCTTACGTGAGTCTGTCTGTGTGAACCAAGCGTACGACATCCCGGGCACCTAAAGTGTTTGGCACTTAAAAATAAAAAGCTTCCTTTGTTTCCTATGGGAATACAACCATTATAAACATCATAGATTCCACAACTGAAGAAGTTCAACCTACTTTTTCAGCTGTGGACTAGCTACAATGCACAGCAACGCTTGGATTTCTCGAAGATTCCTGCTTTCGTCTCATCCGATGCCATACTCGACAAATCACACTGGTCGGCCCAACGCGTTACGACGATTGCACGAAACGACGCACTGGGGCCTTCCGGTTCGATTTGAAGAGACCACGTCATACATACATACATACATACATACATACATACATACATACATACATACATACATACATACATACATACATACATACATACATACATACATCACATACATACATACATACATACATACATACATACATACATACATACATACATACATACATACATACATACATACATACATACATACATACATACATACATACATACATACATACATACATACATACATACATACATACATACATACATACATACATACATACATACATACATAGACTACTCGCTGAAGCTTATTCCCAATTGATGTTTAATTGAGCGAAAATGCACTGAAGTTTGGGCAGCGTAAACACTGTCATGCTTCAAACTTAGAGGGCAATTAGGAACACGCTTCTGATCAAAAACTATAGCGACGAAAGAAAACACAAGGCATCGTGTCGAAACAACTCGACCAATTTTTCACCAGTCCTTCAAGAAGAGACTGAGTCATTCGTAAAAAAAAAAGCAGACAAACCTCCCTAGGCGTGCAATATTTACTCCTTTGGGATATCCTATACGTTATCTGTGTGCTTGGTTTAGAAATGAATCGCTGTCTTATATGAAGCGTCCCTATTTAAATTTACGACCGCTACAGGAGCGCCACTTGTCGATAACTTTTTTCCTGGGTATAGTTAGCGAGCTTTGATTGATTGCACATCACTGAACATGGTTTGTTAGAAGGAACGCATTATTAGGGAAACGCAAGCAATGTTTTCGCAACGTGGGAACTATTCGAAGGGTGCCGGGCAAAATCAAGTTGAACAAATCACTCTTGTAGAGTTAACTTGTTTTCTCTATATATCATCAGGGTATCATCAGGGTTCAACATTGCTGTGCGCATTTACTATATTGACAGCGAGAGAGAGAAATCACCTTAAATATTCGTGTTAGCATGAAAATCGGTGAAGTTGCGATGATTATTTCTTTATTATGGAGAGAGCACACACACGCAGCCCGCACAAAATTTTTCACACATAACTCGCTACCAAATACCATATGCGAAGAAAACGCCAGTGTAAATGAAGATGCCCAGGTTTTGTCGCAAATATTTGGCTTCCTTGGTCAGATAGATCTCTACTCAAATTTTTATTGTCTTATACTCGCAATATGCTACGTTTCAAATTAGTCTGTTTTAGTTACATGTTTGATAAGTGCTTAATGGATCCTCGTAATATTCCAAACATAATACTTTCATTTACAATTGCTAAAATTGAAATGGAAAGGGCAAAATATTTAGAACAACAGTCGCTCAGCGCACCTCATCAGTTTTACCTCGACCTGCCCTCTGAATTTTTTTATGTTTAGATCTTGCCGTGACAGTGCGTCTGAGGACAACAATTTGCTGTAAACGTTTGGGGCTCGCTGTTCTTTTTGTTTCCGTTTCCCATATAGCCAACCTTGATTGCTGCTTCACACTTTTTATGTTTACAATTTTGCTTCTCAAGTAATATACGTTTCAGTTGTAGTGCTCGTGGTAGTGATGATGGTTTTGCTGCAGGCAAGATTAACCAAGCAGACCTAGCCGGAAATCACTCCTCTTGAGCGTCTTTATCTATGTATTATGCTTTTCAAGTGCAGATGGATTAGTTAAACGCATGGCAGACACTTTCCTGCGAGTCAGCCATGTACCTTCCGGAAACAATCTGTTCAGTGCACCCATGGGAAGCCCCACCAGATTCCCCTCACTTTTTTATTATGCTGCCCACGTACTTGCTCCTATCAGGGCCAAATGAATAACAGGACCGGATGCAGTCGTTTAGTCTATATTGCCCACTCCGGCTTTTCTGGGCACATTAACAACACTTGGCTCTTAATCATGGTCGAATCTCCGTATAAGAGCTCCACATCAGATTCCGCTTTCAATCAATCAGAAGTACGGGTAGCGCTCACTGCTGAGTTAGTTGGTTAGTTACCTCACACGCCAAACAACTTAGTTTGAAAGATGATGTTGAGAAAATCTATTTATATATACCATCAACAGTCCAGGATTGATTTTTTTCATACCTGAAACAGGGTTGTAGGGTGCTCTCGAACAAAGTAGTAAAAAACTTCACTACGTGACTTACAGCATTTAACTAATACCCCCCCCCCCCAAAAAAAAAAAAAGAAACAGCTATTGCGTGCCTCAGAGCAAGTCGTTTTATTGTTTTTTTTTTCATTATCAAAACCTCTCACCAAATTTAACGCAACGGACACTATGAGCTCCTATCGTTTCCACTCCCTTTTAAAAGTAGGACCATTTTATTATCTGTGACAGTCTATCTGAACTGAAAGCTATTGCCCAAGTGACATTACAAATTGAGCAAACCTCACTTAAAAGACATATTGTCTAAGGCGCAAACGGAAGCCCATATTTATTTCCGCGAAACAAACGTGTGGAGGTGTGACAATCTTATGAAAAGTAGAATTCTGCCGTTTCTATCCGAAGCAGTGCACTCGAATAGCTGACAGTGTGTGTCTGTCGGTGTGTGACGAAAAGGCAAAACTCTCCGTCGCGGCTGGACAGTCTAGTGGAAAGAAATTTTGTCGCATCACTTTTGCTTGTTAATGTATCTCGGAGAGAGCAGCGCGCAGTCTATGGGCATGCCACACATCGGGTTACTGCATTGGATGGTTTATCGCGTAGGTTTCGCTGTCCCACGGGTGCTGCCGATGGTAGGGGAGGACACGCGAGCAAAGAGGCAACCTCTGCACCATCTGCGTACGCCCATAATTGAATATGACGGTTTGCCGCATCCTTTTTCTGCGAGTTTGTTACCCGTGGCCGCGAGGTTCTCTTGGTGCAAGTGAGAATCGCCAAAGACGCTCGCTCGTCCATCAAAGTCTGGCCGCTTCCCTGGGCGCTTTGGATGCAGCTTCCCGTTGCTCGCACTGGGGCCATCAACGGAAAGCAGATGTGCCATCGCTAACCGACGCTCGCGCGAGGGAGTTTCGCGTATACAAATTTATTCTGCACTTTCAGCCGAGATATATCGGGCAGTAACGGCCCTGAAAAAACGTTCCGTACCGACGGGTGAGCGAGAAAGAAATCCCAAGCTCTTGCGCTTCCTAGTTTTTTTTTTTTTTTGCTCCTAGAATAGGCACTGTCTTCCGCAGAATTTTGCTAACTTTTTTTTTCTAATTAGCTTCTCAACAACGTATTCTTTAGTAAAAGCGATCTCGTCCCATGCGCTCTCTCATAGTGTCCTTCCAAAAGAATGTATAAATTAGCCATAACAGACATGAGTAATTAGTGCCTGACAGATTCATGTTGACGTATATAAATGCACTCGGTTGGTTACAAAAATTTCAGTATATTGTCACCTAGTTACAAGAACAGAGCGGCAGTCACCACTACATATAACTTCCCGAAAGTATACTATAAGTATGTGTTTTACAGACTTTAAAGCACATGTCGCACAGTGATTAGTTCAGTGCATACCGAGATAGTGTTTGGTCTCTTCTTATCAGAGATGTGCAATATCCTGAGGTAGCCATGATGCACTAAAAGGTATTTGTACAAATAATGGCACTTGAAAATTCTTCTTCCATTCCTTGTTTTTTACTGCAAAATAGGAATTGCCTTATTGTTGTCGTTAAAGCTATCCATATAGGCCAGATGTGTGATTATGAGAATACAGAGGCGTCAGTTATAGGAAGGTTAGTTTTTGAATTTAATTTTTTCTGACTGTTATATTTTGTTGCTTTTAACTGTCAAAAAAAAGGAACATTGCTAAAAGAACTTACTAACACTTTATTGACGCAGTAAACAAGCAGTTAAAATTGGTAGCTAGAAGCTACATGGAGCCTTCGTGATTATGCTATGGGTAGTAAGCTATGGTCGCTTTTTGGCAACTGCTGCAGAGCTACCTTATTCTGATTACAAGTGCTCTTATACTATTCAATCTGGGCTGTGCGCTTATTATTATTATTATTATTACTATTATTATTAATATTATTATTATTATAATTTGCGTGACTAACAATCTTTATCGTTTTCTCTTTCAGTGGAAAAGCCGCTGGTGCGTCGTCTCCAAGCTTTCGCCTGTGGCAGGTGATGTTGGCTATAATTTATCTTCATGCACGCACTTCTAGTTTTGTGAGAGCGAGAAAAAGAAAACCTTTTTTTTTTTCGCTCTCGCATAACTAACTCACGCCACTTTAGTTTATCGATTCGAGGTGTTCCTTACAGTTGCATATACTTCCCGCAGTGCAAGTTACACGTGATCAGAGTGTCGGCATTCCCGACTGCTAAAATTATTGCTCTACGAGAGATCTGAAAATCATGGGAAGTTTTCTGCCTCTTTGGTTATGTTTTGCGCGTCTGTTATTCTTTCTCGCCCAGCGGCAATGCAGTTGGCAGGCAAGAAAATGCATGTCGCCTTCCAGTCGTCTTAGGCAAATAGAATACATGAAAGGTCATGTGGATTTTCAGTCATTTGATGCGTTATGTGTTCGTGCTTTTTCACTGGTGCAATGGTTTGAAGAGTGCGTGTTTGCCTGCAAATTCTAGGAAAACACTGCTTAGCCCCCATGACCCCAGCTCTTTTTCGAAAAAGAAAAGTGAGAGGCTAACGGCTTCAAGCAATGACAGGCCACCACTGGAAACGTCGCTGGCGATTCTCGGCATAGTACGCGGCGGCGCGCGCTCTCGGTGCGATCTTTTTTAACTGTGTGCCCTCTGCGTAGTGCCATTGAACAGTTGGAGCCTTTTCAATCGCAGCTGTTAGCCCATAGCTTAGCGTTCATAAGAAGTCGTGTCAACAACTCTTCCTATAACGGATCCTAAGCGTAGGTTGCCTCGGGGGATCGTGTTGGCTTTTCCGCTCGGTGGCGCCACTTCAGCCCTGGCTCTCGTCTAGGGGCGCTCCCTGGCGGCTTAGCTGGAACCGTATCCCGGGCCGATCGCTTAGCGCGCGCGTCCCGACGAGCTCTCCTCTCGCGTTGTGGCAGGGCCGCCGAAGCAGCGACCCGTTTACGTCGATGGATTAGTTCCCAAATGGAGCCTGAGATTCTGTGACGACGGCTCGGTCAGTGTAGCGGAAAGATCGGAGCCCTCTTCCGGAGTCTTGTCTCTCGACGTCGTTTTTGCCGGGCGTTTATTGGTTTCCTCCTCATTTGACCAGCGCTTCTGCACCTCCGACTGTATACGGAGCTAAAACCTTGTGGCTTAGGAAAAGAGTTGCTACCGACCGGTATAGGTTTGCGAGAGTGTGCCCGTGAAGATGATAGATTGCAGTACCAACGCCTACAGACATTACATTTAGGTCAGCCTCCATATACTAACCCGGCTATGCTATATGACGCAGAATCTTGTGGTAATAAGAGAAACGTACCACCTAAAAAAAACACGCAGGAAGCTTCCACGAGTCACACCTGGCTTTCATCCTTCCGGAAGAAGATTATATGAACTGTGGAATGTGTTTGGTGCTCAACTTAAATACAACAAAACCGATATACTGACAGTTATTACTAGAACGACGCAAATATGTATGTTTTGCTGAGAAGGACGGGAAACTTGAAACATCGTTGTGTCTATTTTTACCGTTCGTACTTTATCCTGTTTAAAACGCTGTTTTATTCTGTTCCAGTCACGTACTGATGTACCAACTAGCTTAGTACAGAGTGCTAGTAAAACGACAGCTTATCGTGCAGGTTTTCCTCAATTTGCGGTTGTAAGAGCTCGGCAAAGACATTGACCTGCAATAGAAGTCACAAATCCCATAGCCGGTTTTGTTCTTTCTTAGCAATGGAAGCGTCAACAATCCAGAGAAGCTTAACGTTTGAGTAGGTAAGATGTCCTCACTGTCAGCTATCTGTAAAATGGAGTGTCTTCTTCCAAGTGGTCAAGATACAGAAGAGAATGTCGCCACATTTTAAGAATAAAGCGCGACTTGCCACCGTGGCTCAAGGTAACATTACCAATGAGAGACTTTTCGAAAGCACTTAGCGTGAACAGCAGCGGATAGTCAGGAAACGGAAGTATAGCATCAACTGCCATGACAGTTCACTCACAGCGTGGCTCTGGGCGGCACCCGAAGTTCCATTCCTCCAAACTTAGACTGCAACTGCTGCAATGTTATTATTTATTACATACGTTATCTACGCGGCGCACAACCGCTGCCACTTATATGCGCTCCCGCATAGTGGAGATATACGTCCGTTTCCTGTCAACGTTGTGCCTACGCGGAAGATGTGTGCGCATCAATGAACACAGGAACCAGAGGGATGCTATCAGCTGTGTCGCAGATTGAAACGTGCTATCAGACGAAGTCGTGGGCTGCTTGTTTTTTTTTTTTTTTTTTTTTTTTTTTTGCAGGAAGCTAGAACGAACGGGGGCTGGGGGAGCCGGCGTGTTCGGTGGTGTGTGATCCCCGCGGCCGGGCCGATTTCCCGGGGGCTGCTCGTTATCGGGATGTGCGTCCTCCGCCGCCGCAGTGTGAGCGACCCTGGAGACAGTGGGGCCAGCTGGCCTCTGTCCTGGGACGTGTTCTCGCGCTCTTTTTGAACGCTCTTCGCGGGGCTCGCGGTGACGCGATTGTATGCCGTGCGCGTATCGGCGGTCTCGGCGGGATGCAAATCTCCGGTGACTCTGCAGCTTACGTTTGAGATCTCAGAAGTATTCTCAAGCGTGCGCGACTGGCCGAAGAAACTCCGCTATGATGTATTCATTATCTTAGACCGATGCGTATACTGCAATGCATTGCTACATTGAATTACTGTAGTTACCTTTAGAACACTCATGGACATAAAATAAAAAAAAATGAAATTCTGAAGTAAAAAATTGCACCCTGTCTCTATAAATTCCGACCTTTGCTGCACCTTCAAACCAAGTCTCGATGACTTCGACAATATCGCCATGAAGATGTCTTCGTTTCTGCAGACAGCCGAGCACGAATATGCTGCAAATGCCAAAACACACGGTGACCTTCATGGTCTATTTTTTTTTATAAATCGAGGGGTCCATAACTAGTGGCATACGGTAAATATATACTAGAATTGGCCGCCTATATGCTAACAATAGTAGTAGACAGGCTCTAGTGAAAGGTCGATTTCACGGACTTGACGGACACTATCCATTCACTTGCAGTTAATGTAAAGTTTATTGTAACAAATGGGAAATCGTTCACACTTTGCTTTTCCGAATTCATGAATCTTTCCACGTGCTTGACGCGTAGGTTGCTAGAAATGTTCACCGATGGGGGACGCTTGAGTCAATGAGTACTGACTGTTTATACAACATAACTTCCCTCTTTGTGCACCACTCGAACTTCACAGTAATGGGCATTGAAAGCAGTAAATAAGTGGTCTTATAACAAAAAAATGACGCGATTTTAGCACCACATGAGGGGGCAAAGCTTAGCCCATCAGAGAAGTGGGCTTGAGCAATAAAATAACTGAAGACAGGAAGTAGAAGATTTGAACCAACGTGTAGATGGCTCTCACCCGTTTGCGACTTCCATCGATTGAGAGGTGGTCATTAGTAAAGAGAAGCTGCTAGAAAAAAAAACTATTCGGGCCGCATTAGTCAATAGTTTTTCAATACAATACGAAAAAGCCGCGTCTGTCGTTTTAGGAAGAGCTCGGCAAGAGACCACTCGTCATCCCACCCTCCATATATATATATATATATATATATATATATATATATATATATATATATATATATATATATATATATATATATATATATATATATATATATATATATATATATATATGAGATTTCACTGACTTTAAACAAAGAAAAATAAATAGAGAGGAAAGGCAGGAAGGTTAGCCGAGCTTGGCTATAATGCCGAGGAAAGTGTAGGGGAAGTTATTAGACCGAATTGTATAGTAAATGTGAAGAAAAAAAGAGAGGCGGCTATCCCCCCAGCCACTTTATTGGGCATATATGTGAATTTAAACGTGGGAGTGTCAGTCAGCGCCACCCGTAGCCATGGACGTGAGTGTGGCACACTCTTTATGAGCTTGTTTGGCGTCACGTAGCACGTGAACTTATTACGAGCTGGCAGCTGACCAATATTCCCTCGTATACAACCTTACGGCACCAAGTCTGCCAGTACGAGACCCTCGTTAATGAATAAGGGAAAGAAGTCGATACTTAAGGGCTCGTTTTTTTCCGTTTTTTGACACAATAATAATGAGATCTAACAGATAATGATGCCAAGAAATGTATAGGGGAAGTTATTGAACCAATTGTAATGTAAATTTGAAGAGAGAACGTGGGTGAAAAGATAACTTGCCGTGAGCAGGAACCGAACCTGCGACTGTCGAAGGTTGCAGGTTCGGTTCATGTTGGCAAGTTAACGGCCTCTGTTGGCAAGTTAATATAGGATTTAGTTATTATTCTGACAAAGTTTGGCTACGTTGCACCACATATGAGGCAAGCACTAGTAGCCACAGCGGCTCAAACGTCACACAATCACTTCGAAGTCTTTGACATCAGTCTATTGAAATCGCGCTAGAATGTCTGCGGCTCAAGAAGTTTATTAACATGAATATCGGAGGTTTTACTTCCCAAAACCACAATGTGATCATGGGGAACACCGTAGAGGAGGCTACGATAATGCGAACATCCGGTGGTCTTTAACGTGCATCGCGCATGATCAGACGCCTAGCATCTCGACTCGACCGAAATGTGACTGCGGCGGCTGCAATCAAACCCGCGACGTCCGGACAAGCAGCCTAGCACTGAAACAACTGAACCACCATAACGGACGTGTTTCAGGAAGTTTAACGCTCTGCTTCAGTTTCACCTATTTGATGAACATGTACATATCGCGGAGAGAGCAAAAGTCGAGTTTAAAATATTTCATCACTCTACAATGGCGATGAGTAATGTAGCGTGCTGGGCGGGTTGGTTCATTCTATTCGACAGAGGAAACCAACAATTATAGAACGCTAGTTTCCTGGAACGATGAGCCACGTTTAGTGCCCGTATATTGTTTTGATGGTTGCTGTGTACAAATCAAAGCAGGTGCTGCTGCGTTGGTATTTTTATCTATTTATGGTCGACCTTCATTTACACCATCAGTATTAGTTCAGCGTTGTGCGCCCCAAGTTCTTGACAAGACAAGGGGCAAAATTTAATTTGCGCCCTTCGTTGTAAGAAAAGTCTATTACATGTGCAGGGAGAAAAATACGAAAATTTTCTTCTCTGCCCTCTTCTTTTACTTGTATTTTCCTCGTGGTTCCTTCGTGGAATTAGCGATTGAGTCCTGGTCAGATAATGCACGCCTGAGGCGTACTTTCTTCAAACGCTACTCATGAGCCATGTAGCTGTATGAGGGCTTTTTTTTTCGTTTCTTCAGTCCGGAGTGGCAATGGACTGGGAAAGGTGCTTCATACTATTTTCCTTTTTTTTTCGAATGTAGCCGTGGTATTCAAGCGTACATAAGCTAGCGTGAAAACAAATCCGATTATGTGAGCGCAGCGTCAAGATATATTCTATTAGACACAAGGGGTGAAATGGGAAGTGCTACTACACGCGTGTGCCCTTTCTGTGCCGTCTTTAGTAACTGCGGACGTCTGAGGCTTCTTTATATTGCTATTCCTTCATCAGCGGCGCTTAGCGACGCTAGAAATCACATTATAATAAGTGGGTGATGGCAGGCTTTTGTTTCGTTTTGCAATTGCGTTGCTCTAGTTTAAGAAAGTGATCTCGTGATAAGATAAAATTCATCTCATTAAGCGCTCTTCACAAAAACACGTAAAAACGCGTAAATGATATCGTTCATTGTGTTTTGGTCATTACCATTGACGCTGTTGGTAGGGTGCCAAACAAAAAGGATATATATATATATATATATATATATATATATATATATATATATATATATATATATATATATATATATATATGAGAACACAAAAAATAGTCTAACTCAAGGCAATGGTGAGCAACATGCATATAGTCGCATCGTAATTGCGTGTGTCGGCATATTTTTAAACTTTGGGTAAAGTTACCTGGGACACCCTGTATGAGCTTGAGTGGAGGAACGTCGCAGAATTTTCATAGTTTGTTTGATTCGGCATTCAGGGAGTACCGAAATAACCACTGAATCACTTGTATTTTTCCTACTACCTATGACATCGGGTGATTCCCGGCCTCCCGTAAAAAAACGCCACGCCATAAGATTTCATGGTATACTGAAGTATAGTTCATACGGAGGATGCGGAAACAGCGTGTAATTTGTAAACGGGCAACTCGTTGCAAACGACGAACGCGGGGTGCTACGCGCACCACATTCCTACAGTGTGTTCCGCCATGCTACGTTGCCGTCGACAAAGCTTGTTTCAAGGCACTGGAAGGACGAGAGAAAGCTTACACCGAGCAAGAAAAGCGATCGTTCCGAGCAGATGCTGCTCCCGCACGCACGCACGCACTCTCCGAAAGCACTTTTCTGCATGAAAGCATGAAAATCTGGAACATGCCTCTGTCCAGGGAGGCTTCACAGCGTCAACTAAAAGGCCGCAAACTTGCTTGCTCAGCATTGAAATTTATGCAAAGTACTCACGCAACGGTCTCTCTTGTCAGCGTCGTTGAAAATGCAGCAGCAGCTTGAAGGGACTTTCCGTGCGCCCGTATAGCGTCGGAAAAATGGAGGTCTGCGCCCAGTTTATATTTTACGCATGCACGTGATGTGAAATATAGTCGTCAAACATCTTCAGCTTCCCTCTGCTAGCGCGAATCTGTGTGGGAAGAGCGCCAAGTCGTCGCGTTTATGATAGCTGCATCTGGCGGCCAATGTACGTCAGCAGCATACATGAACCAAGTTTAGATGTTGTATACGAAGTGAACTGTACGTTGTGAAGAGCCAGCTGAAGTAAATTCAAGTCGATTTTTGACCATCCTCGTTGATCTGGTGGTAATACCTGATTAACTTCCTGTGCTCTCGACATTGTGGTTATAAGAGGGAAAAGAAGAGAAAAGTGAGCCCCGTAAGTGTCTGCATTAGCGTGCGACACCTCAACAGTAGCTCACAAGGGATGGGGGTGAGGAGGGATTAAAACGATAGGATAAAAGGTATATATATATATATATATATATATATATATATATATATATATATATATATATATATATATATATATATATATATATATATATATATATATATATATATATATATATATATATATATAGAGAGAGAGAGAGAGAGAGAGAGAGAGAGAGAGATGCGCTAGGACACCGAGCGACGACATATGAGGGATAGGAGAGATCGGAAAGATGGAAACACGGCCACAGGAGTCCGAGGACGGGGCACCACTTGCGAGAGCTCTTGTCGGCGACAAGAGATCTCGTAGGGCTAATCCAGTCGGCCAGAGCTGCGCCGACGTCGTCGTAGGAGACCGGCGGCAGGAGGTGGCGTAGGACCAACCCAGTCGGCCAGAGCTGCGCTGTCGTCGGAGATCGCGAGGGCACAACCGGTCGGCACGGAATCCAGCGAGCGAGTCGTTGCGCAACCTTGCGGCTACTACTTACGTAAATACCTGCATACACGCACAGAATGTCGAAAAGTTGGGGAACATCCGGGGACGATATATGTGCCATGTCATCCTGCACGTGCTCGTTGACCTCTTTGGCTACTTTCAAATTTACTACTACTACTACTACTACTACTACTACTACTACTACTACTACTACTACTACTACTACTACTACTACCGTACCACTGCTACTAGTCAGCCGCATGCAGCAGCCACCCACCACCACTGCTGCCACAAACATGCACCACCATCTTGAATCACATAGTTCGAGTGGGAAGGAAAGGTTTTTACATTTAGTATTGGAACACGTTCTTTATATGTCAAAACTCTGTTTAAACGATGTCGATACTTAAGTGGTCTAGCGAGTGTTTTCTGAAACAATGTTCCAGAGAGGAGATCGAGAGATCTCGGGTTGTGTTCGTGTGCGGCGCTTGAAACACACCGGTGAGAGCGACCTGGAGAGGTCACGAGTGCAACCGTCGCATTCTAGGAAGAACCCGAGAAGGACGCCACTCAGGCTGGGCAGATCTCGTATATAGCTTTCGTAGGCAGGGCCCTATGAGGCCATCCGCGCATCTTTGCGCACACAAGGGGTGCCAGGAAGTGCGAGGGGGAGAATTTCGAGTTCGTCGATGCCATATCGATCGGCTGCTCGCGCCCGTGTGGAGCAGCAGGATGAACGGGGTCGTAATGGATTGGGGAAACACCTTGGGGGACTCCCCGACGTCTTCATATCGCCGCCGGGGCGAAAGAGCGCGCGCCCAGGACCTCTTTTCATCGGGCGCCGCAACGCACGCCACCCACTCGACGGAGAGCTCCGAAAAACCCGCGGGGACATGGCGACGGCCCGTACTTCGTTCTACCTTCCTTCGTTCTACCCCTTCACCCAACAGCAACAGGCCCCACTGAAAAGCGCGAAAGAAACGAGCACTTCGCAGTCTTCTAACGTGCATTTCGTCTTTTCCCAGCACCGAAAGGCGATAGAGTGCGCTGGCGATTGGCAATCCGCTCTTTTTAAAAGGGTATACAACTGCGTGATCTTTCGCGCTCTGTAGTCAGCAGCTGTAGCGACGATGTCTCCACCCTGTTTGCTCATGGCTTTGGTATGAAGGCTATAGATCTAACGTGCTCAGATATGTGTACTCTCGATCGATTTCCACGTGCTATGCGTACGTGCTTCGATCCCTGCTTTTTTGGAAACTTCGAAGTCAGTCGCGTCCGTTCGCTGTATTCATGACCAGCGATGATAGAACCGGAGAACGCAAAAAAAGAAAAATGTTTTTTTTCTGCACTTCGTACGCGTGGTCCAGCTTAACCCCTGCTTATGACTTTTTTTAATATTCATGTTTTTAATGACTACTGAACTAAGTTATAGCTTACATGATCTCGTCAAATTGATTAAAAGCGCTTCGAATGACTACAGCAAAGATATATTTCCCACACCTCGCGGAAAACGTCAACGACTGTTGCGACGCGTTTTATTCGGGAAAAGACACACGAGTTGCGGACACGTTTACTCCCGAAAAAGGGAGTACCGCTGTTTCCGTGACAAAATATTTATTGATAGGTTCAACTATACCTGCTGCATACTTCCTCTTCCTTTTCTTCTGGAATGATCGCACGAAAGCAGAATGCCTGATATAAGGCTTTATTTTTTTTTAACTATGTATACCACGACCAGTGTCTTTTTTATCTTTCCCCTTAAGGTGTAAACTAGTTCAGCAACTTAAGCCTGTCTGCCCTATACGTGTCTCCGTCTCCACAACAGTATTATTGCTCTAACAACTATAGTTTATTATACCGTACACTAGGGAAGGGGGAAGGGGAAACAGAAAAAGTCAGTTTGCCAGAAAAGGTGAAGCAATGAATGCGAAAGGAACATATTCGAATGTTATACGAAACAAGGCTAGCATTTTTAGCAGCAATATTAATTGTAGTAAACATGCGCTGCCTAAGAAACCAAGATCACAAGAAAGCTGGTGCGTATGACGGCGTTGCTATACGAAGTGAGGCTGGCAGTCAACTCATTTACATCCGATCTCATGTAACTTCACAAAACGCTGATGTAAGCGAACACGGCCGCTCTAGGTAGACTTTTGGCACAGTTGTTTTTTTTTTTTTGCGTGTGTTGAGGCGCAGCCCGCAGAAGTTCCCACCTGCCAGAAGAGGGGGGCACAAAGCGCACGCTGATTGTTGCCGCGAGATAGCGCGGCAACCACAAGCGCCCCCTTTCCTTGTTCTGTTCGGTAGTGAGATAAGCGCGCGCGCAGACGAGCCTGGCTGGAAAGGTGATGTTCGCTCCGCAGAAAGGGGAAACTAGCGCATCCTTCGCCGTATATATATATATATATATATATATATATATATATATAACTCTACCAGTAGTGTCACCGGGGTTTTTAGACATGCGCCTAACTCGTACCTGGCGCCTAACCGTCCTAACCTAACTCGTACCTCGGTCTGAGCCGCCATGGTAAATATCGAATTCTGGGCAAGGCGTTCAGCAGCAGCAGAGCATAGCAAAAACCAAATCAGCGCTCTCTGCTTTTTCAACTCGACAGCGAGTCAGCCCAGGCACTCGCACTCTGTGACACTTTTGAGCAGGTTTTATGTCCGCCTCTTCTTTTTTTGTTTTTTTCTGTGTAATGTGGTGCATCTGCAGCTAAATAAGCGTGTAGCGACTCTCAATACGAGTACCGCACCAGTGAGCCAGACAGAATACTGCGGCGCCCGCGAGCGTTGATGGGAGCGGCCCACGCTCCATGGTGACAGCTCGGAAGCGCGAAGAAACAAGGCTCACTCCTTGATGCCATGTCGTGGCACTTGTTCACGCCGCGAGTGCACGACTGCTCAGCATCGAGTGATGGGCCGAGCTGTCGGCAAGTTGCGACTCCTGCGATGACAGAAACTGCAGAAAGTCTTGGTATGTTGTGCATATTTTCTCCTGCATGCTTTCAGAGTTGCCGGTGCAGCGTGTAGTCTTGTGAGCCGTTTCACGTAGTAGACACATAGTAGAGAAAGAGCGTCGAAATGCTTTCTCCTCAAAAGCTCCAGATATGAATCTCTATATAGAGAGCTCCTCAAAATCTCTATATATATATATAACGTGGACAGAAATAAATATGAATGGAAGAGGCGGGTAGCGTAGCAAAAGAGCGACGGCATTCGCCTCCATAGCGTTGCATTATGCACACACGGCACTCTACCATAAAGAAGACAAATTTCAGTAGTTAGGTTAGCGAAAGCGGTCGTTAATCATAATAGCAGATACTCACTAGCAACCATATCAAAGATGTGAAATTTTTTAAGGCTCATCATTATGAGCTTTCCTATTTAGCTACCTCGGTGACGTGGTCGACATAATTTCGATTGCCCTACCTAGGTGGTCTGGTGGCCAAGGAACTCAGCTGCTGACTCGCAGGTCCCGGGATGAAATTCCGGCTGCGGCAGCTGCATAGGCTAAAATGCTGTAGGCCCGTGTGCTCAGATGTGGGTGCACGTTAAAGAACCTCAGGTGGTCAAAATATCCGGAGCCCTCCACTACGGCGTCTCTCACAATCATATGGTGGTTTTTTTATGTTAAACCCGAGCACCTATAATATATAACTTCGATTGGGTGAAAATTTCAAGTGCATGATGTCTCATCATTGTTGGTAATCGCGTACGTTTAATATTTTGTTCATTTCAACTCATAGATATCTCTGAATTTTTACCTGAACTCTTCCCTTGTTTTGTTTGTCTATTTTTATTCGTCTCGCCCAATGCAGAATAGAAAACCAGACGTGCGTGTCTGGTTAACTTCCCTTCCTTTCCTTTCGTTATTTTCTCTCTTTCCAACCTGGACTAGTCAATTGGGCAGTAATAGAGGAAGTTGCGCAAGTTGTTCAAAATATGACGTTATTCGATGCAGAACGTTTTGGAAAGGAGGAAACCTAAAATATAATAAGTAATACTGTCGCCAGCTTTACAACAAACTTGTTTTATTTTGCTTTACAGAGCCAGATAAGGTTGTTGGGGTTGAGAAGCAATTAGCAGCTATCTTTATTGCGGGAGCTATCCAAGCAGTGAGCGTGATCGCATGCTCCAACGCATACGGAATGTATTCATAGGAACGCGCAGTACCAACTTCATCTCATTATGGTCACAGTCGCAGTGGCGCCAAAGGGGCCCTACATGCGCAACCAAAGTAAGAGTTTGGGCGAAAATGGCTACAACAAAAAGAAAATGTGTACTTGAACGCGTAATTATGTACAAATTACGTCTACGACAGTTAAAGGCCAACACCGGTGATTTTTTTTAGGTCAGTTGATCTCAGTGAAATTTACTGTGTACGTTCATTTTCACGTTTGCGCCATTCATGCCAAATCGCACGCTTGAAGGTTTCGCAGATTTTTTTTTTAATGAATTTAATAGCTTGCCTCGAAACACTCACCTCGCTTGCCGGAATGAATGGCAACATTGTGTGTGTGACGTTGAATTTTGCCTGGCGGAAGTGACGAACCCATGTGCCACTGCCGCGTCTGCTTGTCTGCTATGAATTTAGTGGGTTTGGCCGGCACTTCCTTGGTTGAGCATGCGATTTCCTTTTCCGTGTTGGTGAGCGTAGGATAGGTGCCAAGTGGTGTTACATTGTGAGCCACACACGATTCGCCATATATTAATAACCATAACGACGTAAGCGTTTTAGCCGATTGCCGCGGACGGCGTGTACAGGTAGTGCCATCTGGCGAGTATTATGTGCAATCAGGCATGTTCCGGCAGCGTCAGGCAAATCTTTACGTCACACGTAGAAGCGCACACGGTTGGGTATCGGTTTCGGTATTGCGGTTTTTGATAATGGAAAAATATTTTCAAATTTTTCGTGCATTTCAGCTATCGGGCGTAGGAAGAGTGTCCAAGGGACATAAAATCACCATTATCCTGACATGATAAAAAAATCGCCGGACTTGGCCTTTAAATCAACACATCATGCATAAGGTACCTATAATAAAGTTGCAATGTAGGAAGGCCCCCATACGTGCGGATTAGGTCAGCAGGACATTGATTCCGGAGTGCACAGCTACTTTTGGCTTTAAGGCTGTAGGTCGCAACAATGGTCGACGATGTAGTATTGGTGGGCTAGCGAAACTGTATGTGAATTCACAAACAAAAATTCTTGTTCATATAGGTCCTCTTTTATCATTGGCTAGTTGCCTTCCTTGATAATATCGGCACCAGGGTTGGCTCAAAACTACTCGTACGAACGATTCTAGCGTAAGCAATCTTCGAAGATTCTTGCCCTGGGTCTACAATATAGCGAGTCTCTTTCGCTCGAGTCTATTCCCTTTTATTCAGCATTCATGGCTTGGAGTGCGAAAATTGAAATACGTCCGGTGATTTCGTATTGCACAGCCAGTGACTGAACTGTATCTTCGTGAACAAGGTACTCATCAGATGTAGCATCATTAATCTTCATGCCTCTGTTACCTAAGCCCATGAACACTCGAAAGATAATGGTTGCGAAGCATCGTTCTTCAAAGGGCAATTGGTTTTTAATTGTTTCGGCATGCATATAAAAATGGCCAGGTGATCTCACAAAGCAGTAAAACCGTCTGACCGCAGTGAGGAACTGCTTTGAGATGTCATGTGCCATCTATATCAATGGCGGTTCCATTGCGAAACCCCACACGTATGCTAACTTGGTTATAAATAGCGTTAATGTCCCGTAATCTGAAACAAAAGTGCTATAAAATATTTCGAGTATGTATCCGAACATGAGCTTCTGTAGGTCATATTAGCGAAGCGCAGCCTGCCACCAAAAATGACATTTACGATGTAAAATCTTTCTGAATTCATTGTCTATTTCCTTAATTAGGTTCGCTACAAGGAGCACCTGTATACCTTAAAAAAAAACCTTACTTAAAAGCAGTCAATAGACTGTTTTTGAAGTAGGTTCGTTAACTTATCGCCCCGCCGCGGTGGTCTAGTGGCTAAGGTACTCGGCTGCTGACCCGCAGGTCGCGGGTTCAAATCCCGGCTGCGGCGGCTGCATTTCCGATGGAGGCGGAAATGTTGAGGCCCGTGTGCTCAGATTTGGGTGCACGTTAAAGAACCCCAGGTGGTAAAAATTCCCGGAGCCCTCCACTACGGCGTCTCTCATAATCATATGGTGGTTTTGGGACGTTAAACCCCACAAATCAATCAAATCATTCGTTAACTTATCGTCGCTTGGGTACGTATGTACGTTCTTTTCTAAAGAAAACGTGGGTGCTCAAAAGAATATACGGTAGGACGCATGCGTAGTGTCGGGCAACGCTAACGCGAAACTTGACATACGTAATTCTAAAACCTACTATTGTTTCTTTAGTACATGTTAATGTTCACGTTAGATCTCGAGAATGTTTTATAAAGCATGTTTATCAGACGACATGCTGCGTAGAAGATAATCTAAGATAAGTGCTTAATATTTACCTCAGGTGTGCAGTTACTTGAGTGCTACTCTTAACGAAGATATAATTTATGTTGAATGCATCATTCATCGCTCATTGTTATCAGAGAAAACGCACGCAAGTTTTACTATAGAGTAATGAACTGCTTTTGCGAGGCATTCAATAAGCGCTCCATGTTTTATGCGATTGTGCAAGCCGGAAGGAGACTCCCACTTCCACGATGTTGACCGGCGTCAGTCTTACTTTGAGGAATTTAACATTTGATGTGTGCTTTAATGCTCAGGAAATACGAAAAGTTAACCGCCCAAGCGTAAAAAGAAAAACGCTCATCGCATAACTCAATTCAAAGCCCAACATTTAGGCAGTGCCTGTCGCGCTTATTTTTCCGTAAGCGGAAGCTTTTAACCTGCGATTCAAACTTTTTCTTGTGAATTCAGCGTTCAGATGCTTCGTTGGTCCGCATTCTGCCGTACATAGGGCTTCATCGAGATCGTGTTTCTCGTTACTGTTGCAATCTTCGAAGCGATGGTAGCGGTGATTGCGAAGACTGTAACGGTTGATAGTAACTGCCCCAATGCACCGAGGCTGCCTATACGCTAACGGCGTCGGGGAAGAAAGCACAGTATCGCGAGAGAACGTCTCCCATTCCAACTGATCACGCGCTGTATCGAACCACCGCGCAATACGATCCACTTGTTTTTTACCGCTACGCGAATAACGTGACTCTCGCTTTTATGATGGCAAAAGCCGGGATTGCTGTTCGTGCTGCTACTATTGCTATGCGCTCCGAATTGTGAGCGGATCGAGGGCCGGGACTGGCGGGCGAGCCTGCGTAGCGTTTTACGTGCAACCGGTCCTTAGCGGACGCATGTTCTTCAACTAAGCACATTAGGGCAGACGCAGCTTAAGTCTGAGCTTTTTTCATCAGTGTTTGGAAAAAGCAGAACACAAATTTCTGCGTCGTCATTTTGAAATCAGGACGAACGTATCTAAACACGTTCAAAGAACCAACACAATATGCGTGACTCCATGCATGAGAAACTGTCATTATGGACCACTCAATTTAAGTATACTGTGCACGACGGGCTTAAAGCATGTGAATGAAAGCACGCTACGTTGCCGCACTACAGCTAAGCAGAGGTACCTCATGTTTTCTCGAATTTCTTCCAATTTAGTAAAACAAATTATGCTTTCTGAGCAAGATAAAACGTATGCTTCGTAAGTTTCTCTTCATTTGTTTTATGTTTCTCAAAATATCCGTGGCAGGTTGCGTAATTAATTTTGCATAATTTATTAGGTTTGTCTCATAAAGTGGAAATAAACTTTTAAAAAGAGACAGCAGTTGAAGAGATTACTCCGATGACAGTAAATGGCGGAAATCTGGCGCTAATAGGCACCGGAACTCGCAAAAGTACACGAAAAGAAAGCGTTATTCTGGGTGTTTAATGTCTTCTACCGCTCTTGCATTAACTAACGAATATAGAACAGATTTGCTTTCTCAATGAGACGCAGTCGCCGAATTAGTGATTTGACGCATACGCATCCAAGTTCAACTTGTTGGGATAAACACGAGTGTGCTGTATACAGAGGATTTTTATGTTCGTTCGTGTAACGATAAAAAACAAACAGCGAACTCTTCAGGTGATTCGTCGAGTGAAACGGTTCGCTTCATAAATGCCACAACAAGAGCCGGGAAATGCCTGAGAACATTGCCTTCTCTTTTCGCTGCGGCGAATACAGCAACACTCCGTGAACAAATGATGGAGCCACGTAAGAAACGGAACGAACACATGCGGGGAGACCGACGGCCCCAGGGCTTACGCAGTCGCGTGATTTCCGCGGCTCCGTGCACTGGCAGAGTACGTGGTGCGCGACGGGAGCGTTAAATACTCGCCGTCAGTTTCTAAGAATGAGCCCCACCACTGCACGAGGGGGGTGGCACGGCTTGCCTTGCTGAGAAGAGAGAGAGAGAGAAACAAAAAAAAAGGGGGGGGGGGGGCGGCATCATTGAAGAGGCGTCTCTACGCGCGCGAGCTGGCGCGCCCGATCGCGCGTCTTTTGCGTTGCCAGAAAAGACCGCCAGCTGTGAAAACAACGCCAGTCGTGAACCTTCGAGCATCATCGATAACGCGTGTTTACGCAAAATTGCCGTCTGGCAACTTCCCCTGGCGTGTAACTTGTAACATGCCCGGACAGCTGGGCACACAGGCCACTCTGTTTCGCGACTTGACGCCCTTTCGAGCATCGCCTGCCGAGCCTCAAAAGCGTCGTGCTTTTTTCGCGCGTCGTTTTTTTTCCAACAACGCGTCAGAGAGCTTCTACGAAATACGGCACTGCGAGGAAAATAACTGATCAATTATGTAGAGCAATACACTGAGTTATCAGCGTTAATCGCCGTTCATGACGTCTTTCGTTCCTATCATCCGTCAATCTACAAACTTTGTTCCGTGGCATGGCTGTTATGCCGCATGACAGCTTAACGATGCTCCTTTATCCTCCTCCCCCGGTGCGAGGGAAACCGTGTCGTGATTGGGGGCGTTTCCGAAGTGAGTGCTAGATGAGCTGGTTAGTGCGTCGGTTTCGGTTTCTCCTGCAAAATTAGCCAGATTTCATCGCCTCGTGATGATTACCAGTGGCCGCCTTTCAGAAATTTCAAAACGGTTATGCACTACTCGCAGGAAAAACTTGCATTCGCCCATTTAGTACCGGTGAAAAGTACCTGTTCTAATTTTTGTAATTGCTGTCGTAATTAATGATAGTGCGCATCTGAGGATGCCTTCTGCCACAGGGAAGAGAACGCGACAGGTAGCACGCAAATACCACCTTTATGTACTTTTTTCAATAATACTGGACCCATTTCTTGAAACATGTATATACACGCCTCTGTATTATAGAGACAGGAAGAAAGCAAAACATGATAGTGTGAAAGCACAGTGATTTTCCTTTTGCACGAATGCTGTGATTAAAAGGGAGCAATAACTGCCTCGGCAGGTACTATCTCGAGGTTTCCACTTGAGCTCTGTATTTATTTCTGCTCAAAAAAAAAAAGAAGAGTCTACATCTGTTTCCTGTCGACGGGACGGCACGTCCAGTGCTTTCACTGCCATTTTTTCTTCCAAAAAAAAAAAAAAAATAGGACTCGCCTGCCAAGCTCATAACATGTTCAGCATTAGCTTGGTTGCCTGTTTCTGCTGACGACCAATTATTCTGATCAGCGAAATGATTTCAGGTGCCGATCCGAATGTCTTCTGTGGTGGCAGGAACTTGTTCGCTAACCATTGAAGGAATAGGCGTGTAAATATCAAGTCAGGGCATCTACTTTAAAGTTTAAAATACAGCTTGTAATGTATGTTGAAAAATAACACTGACGAAATCGCTGCTTTAGGTCGTTCCTAGAACCAGTAATATAATTTAGCGCGACACCGTCAGCGGTGTGTTGGAGTGCCCTAAAGGTGTAAAATGTTCAATACAGAGCGAATGACGCAAATGCTAGACCCATTCGGTCGAAGGTTTGCGACAGGGGAGCCCGCTTTCCGCACTGCGTGTCTCCCCTTCCAACGCCAGACGCGTGCACGTCAAGATAGAACACGCGGACCGGATGTGCTCCGGTCCCGGGCTTCCTTGCATGCGCGCGCGCTGCTGTTGCTGTCGCCGCGGTGCCTTTGCCATCGACTCCTGATGCCCGGTTGTTTTGTTCCTACGTTGAGTCTCGACCAGCTCGTGTTCTCGTGTTCTACGCGCATGCGCACACAGTCGTGGAAGAGCGTGGAGCGTGGGAGGAAACGAGGAGGAGGAGGAAGAAGTTGGGTGCCGGTATAGATGCTTTTTTCTCATGGCGGCGCCTTAGCGAGGCTTCGTTGCCCGGAAGAGCGCTGGCGACCGAATCAGTATACAGCGCAAGCGACGACACTGCATCGGCGGCCCTGGAGTGCTCTCGTTTTTCGGCGTTCGCTGATTACGACGCGCGCGAACGGTGCTGTTACGCCGGCGGATGACGAGCGAGGAGTACGACAGCCCCAGTCGGCGCGAAGTCTACGAAGGTGGCACCACCGCTGCGGTTCCCATATAGAAGAAGTCGCGCGAGAAAAATGAGCGCCGGCCTGCAGCTCGCGTCTTCCGCTCTTTGTCTACTCGGCCGCGTTAGCGGAAATCAGCCTTTGACCAAGACAGCGTGCATGTACACCGCTGCTGGTGTCGGTTACTGGGCGCTTCTTTCGCGGAGTCTGCGCTGCCTGAATGTACTGGCACCTCGACGCCGTGGCGCCTGTAAATGCAACAGCGGCGCTGCTAATGGTGGCTGCCGGCTGTTTTAATTTACCGACTTTCACAGAAAGTGCCTTGGTCGTGTGTTTTGTTTCAATGCGATTTGCTGTGCTTCCTACTTTAATGAATCCGGCTGCTGCACCAGTGCGCTGGCTATAAAATTCCTTGTTAAAGGAGTACGAGCGCAATTTTTTAAAGAGCACTTTGCATCATTGCGCTAAATGAAAGTACTGGTGTCGAGAAACCTATAACTAGTATTGTGGTGCGCGTGGATGAATCGAATACATTTTTAATACCGCTACATTAAATGGGCCCTGAAACAGTTTTTCAAGTAACCTTGGAATGAATTCACTGGAAGTGCTTATTGCCTCACTAATTCAACCGCACAAAAATTTTATGAATCCGTCCAGTGCGAGTGGAGTTACAAAAGATTTCTCACATGCTGCAATTTCATTCTACTCTCGTCCCGACGAAAGCGCTGGAAGCAAACCAGGGAAGGATGGCAGGGGCAAAAAAAGTACGTCACGCGCGCCTCGTGACCACGAGCACTTTTTTTTTCTTTCTTCGAATGCGCGGCTGTCAGTGGAGTCGCGCGCGCAGGCGTGGACAAGTAGCGGCCTCCCGCGGCGATCTCTGTAACGACCGAGCGCACCGTGTTCGAATCAGCCAATGGCTTTTTACGAGTGATGGGCTTTTTGAGCGTCTTCCGTGGTTTGTCGAGAGAAAAGAAAGCAACTTTTATCTGACTTTGATCATTTATTGTGAATTCCAGGCTGCGCTATATCATTTGGCTCGCGTGCTGTCGGAAGCCTCTACTACTGATCGGCAGCGTTTTCTGACCATGCTCGAAAAGTGCTGCAAAGCCCTTTGAAGAAAGCACTTCCGGTTTCCATATTTTGGGGACACCTTCTCAGTGACGTGTCAAAGCATTGTAACGTCACGGAAAGGCAGCTATTGGCGACGTACTAACGGCAAATTTGATATCTGCTCGCGGTGCACGCAAACAACGGTGAGTGAATTGTCGCCGAGTGATCCAACGGTGATTCTGCGATTTAGACTGCATGCACGATGCAGAGCTCGCAAACTCGAGAACTGTCATGACTCGCCCGGTTACTGTCGATTTCAGTGCAGCTGGCTTGCAGATGCCCATCGATGAAAACTTTAAAGTCAAGAAAAAATACTTCATACGAGTGGCTGACGTGAGTGTGGGGAGAGCGTTGACACTGGATGCCAAGAAAGCGTCCGTTTTGCGATCTGTTCAAATCGTTTCAGTATTTTAAGCTAAGTGGGGCTGAGCGTGAGAACGCGTGCACGTATATCTCTTCTCGCGTTAGTGTTGTCTTTGAAGGGATATTGTACAGTGCGAAAGTGCAAGTATTATTACTCAGAAAGTTTACCGTGATGCAGAACTTGTTTCTGAACTGTTTTATTGTATTTCACAACGCCATAAAAAGAACAAAGTTTTTCTCCTGTCTTTTTTCCTTGTAATAATTTTTCTACGTTGTGGGAAACGTTTCCTTTCGCAAAAAAAAAAAGCTTTTTTAATGGGTCCTTTTGAACACGTAAAACTAAATACGATATTATAAGCAATCGAAAAACTTTAATCTTTGCTGCCTTGGAGTTTTACAGCTATGAATGCGCTTCCGCTCTTATAAACGTGCTATGTTAATGATATCTGTAGCATCGAAGGTGGTAAGACGTAAGGATAACACTTTTTTATTTTCTTGAATTTTAATGACATCACTATAGACTAATACAAAGTGGCAAAGTTGGGTTGGAAAAACAGCTGTTTCTGAACAGCCCAATAGGATTTCGCCCCATAAGGTGTGGTGTCTGTTTACATGAGGTCTCTTTTGTTTGGTTTTGGAATAAATCAAAGATCTGACACGTTTTCCATTGTCTCACTGGCTGATGAAAATCAAGGAGCGTGCTTAAACGAAGGGAGTTTTAGTTGGACCGAGATTGCTTAAGTTAAAACGGATCATTGAGAGCAGAAGCTGACGTCGGTGTCACCCACCGGCTGGCCCGCTTTCACATGATAACTTGCAGAGGCTCATTATTGATGACTTTTAACCCTGGCTCATAACAAGGCGTCAAGTATTACGTATCCTCAGAGGAGAAGAATGGGCACAGCAACGCTGTGCATGCAAAGAAGCACCCAGACATTTTTAACTACCATGAGAAGTATCTATTACACGCAAATTCAATTCACTTTTGCCAGAAGAAACGATCACGCATGCCATAGCGATCGGCGAGCTGCCATCTTCAATTCTTTTCAGAACGTACCGCTTTCTTGCTGTTTGTTTTGTTCGGCGTCACAATTAGCGCTGTTTAATGCGTACTCGTCACTTGGACGCGGTAAGCTTTCACACTTTGTGGACGTCTCATGTAACATGTTGGTGTGGCTCACAATTTGTTTACCGAAAGCGAGAAGCTATGGCGATTGGCGCTGGTTCCACAATATTTTGTTGCCTTTTCTTCCACCTAATCGTGCATAAGCAATATGACCATGTCGTTTTTTACTATGTCCATGCCGTGATTTTCGTCACGTCGCAACACGCACGAACGCTGTGGGTGTGGTTGAGAAGACTTCGACCAATAATTCAGGGGAAAATGAAGAATTTAGAGCATAAAACATTGAATTTGTCTTTTTTAACAGTGATGCAGCTTGATTGATATGTATAGGTTTAAAGTTCCAAAACTACCATATGATTATGAGAGACGCCGTAGTGGAGAGCTCCGGAAAAGTCGACCACTTGGGGTTCTTTAACGTGCACCCAAATCTGAGCACACGGGCCTACAACATTTACACCTCCATCTGAAATAGTGATGCAGCTTATGGACAAGCTGTTGTGTTCGGGTTTGGAGTTACCTTCATGTACAGAGCTGTGTAGAGAGTGCAGCGTCGTAGGTTGCACACCTCACCATGACCCGCGTTCACGACAGTTCAAAAACAGAGGCATTGCTTCATAAGTTGCCCATCAGAGAATCGCTACACGCATGTGTGTCAGAAATGGTTCTCTAGAAAGCCGTCAGCAAAGGTGGAAATGTGCCTCACACAAGGTCATAATGTACGGGGCGTTGAAAGAGTCTGTCACGCAAACTTTCGCTGTCTTTGTTGTGTTTCCTTTCAAGCGACGAATGAAAAACATACAACAAACGAAGGCTGAAATTAGAAGCAAGTACATTTTAAACGCGTCGCTGTTAAGGTCACTCTTTATAACGAGCGGTGATATAAAAAAAAAACACGGTGTGTACCTTGAATCCATTAAGCAGTGGCTTAAGAAGCACCCATTATTCTATTCTATTTGGTCTCTCTGATCAAGTAATTAGTGCCAATCATTTTTGAAATTTTGATTTCAAAGTAGTGCCAGATTTCCTATACTAGGTTATGAAGCACCTCTGAAAACTTTGCTTTCTGTTCTTTGTGGTTTACTGCGTTTTGATTATCTGTTTTTTCTTCTTTTGAATATTTTCAGTTTAAGAGGAAAACCCTAATTTTATTTCAAAGATGTGGGGAGACTCCACCTTGCCCGCCACCGACACCACTTCCCTCAAACGCATTGGCAACAAATCAACTCTGCCAGCAAACCGGCTATGCTGACTTATAAGTTTAATTGCTATAAAAATAATATTACACGTTTGACATAAACGTCAAGTGGTCTTATCAGTGATGGAGCGATGATTCGGCTTCCGCTTTCTTGCTTACCCGTACGCGGCACTCCGAAGCTATCGGAATTCAGAGCGTACAAGCGAAGTATCGTACAGTACCAACAATAAAAGTTTTACCGCAAACGCATGCAAACGTGTGAAGCGTTACAAATTTTGGGGCTTTATATTGAACCGTTTGCGTGGTTGTCGAAACTGGGCCCAGCGGCAGTAGTCGGCGACCACTGCACATGTGAGGCGTATTCAAACACAAAAAAAAACTTGCGTTAGAATTGTTCGTAAAGAAATTATCCTTCTATCCTAATGCTAGAAATATTGATATTAAAGCGGGCCGGCCAAGGCTAAAGAGCCCTTACGAAGGCAAAAGTTTGTGAATTCTGTTGCTGAGCAGTAAGCCGCAGCGACGGCCACCATTGTGATTGATTGATTGATTGATTGATTGATTGATTGATTGATTGATTGATTGATTGATTGATATGTGGGGTTTACCGTCCCAAAACCACCGTATGATTATGATAGACGCCGTAGTGGAGGGCTCCGGAAATTTCGACCACCTGGGGTTCTTTAACGTGTGCCCAAATCTGAGCACACGGGCCCACAACATTTCCGCCTTCATCGAAGATGCAGCCGCCGCAGCCGAGATTTGATTCCGTGGCCACCATTGTGACCAGCTCTCGCTTTGCTGACCTACATTATACTAATATTTCTAGTATCATCAGGCATCAGAGGTATTTATTTTTGGGTTTGTTTTCTGTCTCTATGCTATACGCTGGACATCAACTACTTTAATATTCAAAACTTATTCCTCGTTAACCGGGAGTTGCGCAAGTAAAATAAGTTTTGTGGTTACAGACTACTTCGATCAGAAGCGTATGCCCGCGTTTGACGCTGTAATATTATCGTCGCGTCAGGCGAGTGTGCCTGAGAGCCTGAAAAACGAACTGTAGCTGCGGAAGGGCTGAAGGGGAGGCAAGTAACGGGCGGGAACGAGGCATACGGTAGCATAATATTCCGGTCACCTCGTTTCTTGTGAAGTTTCCGCGTGCGTCCGCGCTGCATATTCAGCGCCCATTACCGAGATGAGCGCATTATGGACAGGCGCTCTCGTGGCTCGAGCCTTTTATTTCGGGTATTGCGGGCCGAGACACGGTGGGCTGCGCCGAGGTGACGGCAAGGCGGCGGTGCGACCAGAAGTATAGTCGTCCCCTTTGCGACGGGAGAGTGCGGGGGTGGACCACCGGCCTGGGCGCCCATTGTCCTGCGGCGATCGTCTGTCTTGACCGGCTGCCGGCGGCTCTCGCAACGGCCCTTGTGACCCATTGTGGGACGGTGATTAGTCACCAGCGAAGCGCCCACGACTTCTCTGCGATGCCTCTATTTTGCCCCTTTCCCTGGCGATGGGGAAAACCAAGAGGCGCGCGGCGACCATTTTTCTTGGGCGCATTCTTCCCATTACGCTTGCTCGCTCTCTCCCTGACACGTCCATGGCGCGGTTATCGGAGCAACTGTGGAGGCTCAGGGCTTCGAGCGTATAACACGTTCCGGACACAGCGCGCGCACGTGTAAGGCGAGCAATAGCTCGACGACGACGCCATCTGTTTTGTCCGCTGACGTTCTTGGCGTGCGCACCGCTTCTCCCCCGCATCGTCCCGTACACTCCCGAGCTGACACGATCGTGGAGCCAAACTGGTATCTATAATTTCTTATTTCCCACTCCCACCGCCCCTCACACTGACACCGGCATATAATGACCTGAAATTGATGCCGACGGCAGCATGGCGCTTCAAGAAATGCTACGCCTTGAATAATTGAACTCACATTTACGACGCGGAAACTTCGACTCGGTTTATGTATTGATTACAACGAAAAAAAATGGCTCTTGAACCATTTGTAAAAAGAGAAAGGAGGAAGCTCACCAGCTAGAGTCGCCTGAATTGCGTTCCGGCTCTTAGTTGAGGAGGAAAATTCAAGCATATCTTATAATTTATTCATAGAGCTTTACTAGAAGAGATTTGACGAGTACGAGACTGGAAACGCGTACGAGGGGCACACATCACTGCTTTCTTTTTTTTTTTTTCGACCACCTGAGGTTCTTTAACGTGCACCCAAATCTGAGCACACGGGCCAACAGCATTTCCGCTCCACCGAAAATGCAGCCGCCGCTGCCGGGATTCAATCCCACGACGTGCGGGTCAGCAGTCGAGTACCTTAGCCACTAGAGCACCGCGACGGGGCTCCGCCTCAGGTGTGACCGAATTAGGCTTTGAAACCCCGGCTGTTCTCAAAATTTTGACTGTAAATTTCACGGGGCCAAAAGGGGGGACTTGTTTTCACTGCCGCAGTGAACATCTGTTTCTCTGGGTCCCTCAGAGCGCATAGGTCTCCTGTACGCAAGCTTCATTTTTAATATAAGAGAACACGGTAAAAAAAAAGAATAAGCACATCCAGACAGCGTTCTTGCATATTTAAATGAAGGGTTATCAACTGGGCTATGTTGAAATGATGAGTTAGCTTGAAACCGATGACAACAGTTTACGAGAGTTGCTTATATAGAATGACTGCCTCTAGAGCTAGAAATATAACGCCCACCCGTAGCGATAACATCCGAAATTCAGCCGGCACAGAAATGCGTTGAAATTATGGGACCTCTTCACTACGCAAACAGGAATGTTCTTACAAGCAATAAAGGGATGTGCTTTTGTACTACAGATATTGTACGTCTTAGCTTGCTCGAGCAATATTGCTTTCCTTGTGTCCCCGTCGTCCACGTAGCCGAGATACCTTGTTTGAATTGCTGAATGATATCTGCAAAGTAGCTTCCGTGTGAAAAGACTGTTCAGAGAGTGTCTGTGTATTTTACTGAACGTTTTTTTTAATTTACAAACTAATTTACTGCTTTCTTTGATTGCCGTTTTATGCTTGAACAATGACATGGATCGATGTTATATAATAAGCATACAAAAATCGTTTACAAAACGTCTCGCAGTGCGGTGATCAAGAAATAATATTATTAATGATAATAATGTAATTTATCGGCGGTCGTGCACATACAACGTAGAATTTCTCATGATGATTTTTTTCTCATTCGCTGAGCCGCTGGTGGGGTCACATTATAGGCTTAAAAAGTTACAAGGCGCTGTTTTGTTTCAGCTAGGTCCACAGGCGTGCCATGCTAGCGGCCTTTCCATGACCGGCTATTTTTTTTTCCTTCCACCTTCTCTTCCGGAGCCGTTGTTGATCTTTCTTTGTTTACCCTTGATGGGCCTCAGCAACAAAATGGCTGTAACCAACACACACAAAAAAAAACGATGAGCGGTGAGTGAAGATAGCGTAAAGAATCACGCCAAGTTTATACACTCGCCCGTGGATCTTGTAAGAAGTGCATCGATTTTCTTCTCCTCAGCGGCGATGGTTTTGTATCCCAGCTCGGGCCAAAAGAGCGAGCTTGCCCCCAAGCGCCTCTTCGCGGCCGATGGGCTTGTTCCTTCCTTCCCTCCTTTAAGCATCGCACCGAACGAGCGTGGAAATCTCGCTACGAAGCTAATAACGCGCCGTCAACCACCGTAGGAGCCAGATAGGCGCGTGACTCGAACCTTGGTCTAATGCCCCTGGGTGTATCCTCCTCCACGCCGGCTACACACCGCGCCGATTGTAGGGTGCTTTTCGCCTCCTTATCGATACTTTAGACTGCACGTTTCAGCTCGATTAAACTGGCTGTCTTCCACCTATACACAACGCGGCTTAGAGGGGTGCTTCTCGCGCGGCGTGCCACTTGGCCTTTCTCGTTCTTTGCCGAAAAAGCCGCGTTCTGCATGAGCTTCTACACACGGGCGAGAGTTTCCTCCTTCGTGTCGTTATTAATGCGAACAGAAGCAAGCCTGGGGCTTCCGAAGAAGTTTTCGCGTAAAGACATAAACTCCAGCGTCAAAAGTGGGAAGGTGCAGCCACGAAGTAAACAACGTATCGCATGAAACTACGATTGAGGCGGAATATGCGCTCGAACAAAATTTACTCTCGCGGAAAGAACGTGCGCGACTCGTGGAGCGCTTATACCGTATTTACAAGCCGTCGCCACGCTGGCTATGCTCTCGTACAACGACGTAAAATAATGCGACTCTAGACTGCAGTGCCTCACTTCATTTAATTCTTACGTATGCCACCGACGATTATTATTATTATTATTATTATTATTATTATTATTTTTATTATTATTATTATTATTATTATTACGATATTCCTTACTCAATTTTTTTATCACCTCCTTACACACTAACTCCCGTATTCTAGAACATTCCTTCACTCAACACTGGTTGGTTGGTTGGTTTGTGGGGTTTAACGTCCCAAAACCACCATATGATTATGAGAGACGCCGTAGTGGAGGGCTCCGGAAATTTTCACAACCTGGGGTTCTTTAACGTGCACCCATTCACTCAACACTTCACCTTGACTTGAGAAAACTGATGATAGCGCCGACTCTATAGGCAGAGCAAATCGCCCAACATCAGAGACAATCTGCAGCACTTCTTGAGAAACTCAACGTCATTTTTAGACAAGCGGCGGCGCTGTGCTCAGCTCGTTCAAGTGAAGGGCGAGATTTGAGTCGAGGAGCTTTCGTGAATATATACGCTGGTTAGCAATCCTTGTTCAGCGAAAACCGCACCTGCAGTGTTCGATAAGCTTCAGGAGATTAGTATATCATTTTGTTGAGATTACAGGCTCAAGTCGAACATTACAGGTTATTCTGGCACTATCGTGACCGCCATCGATAACGCTGTAATATTCGATGGCACAAATATCAATGCTGGCGCGCTTCGTCGCCTGTCAGTTTATCGACGACTGACCCCCGTATTCTAGAACGTCCCTTCACTCAACGCTTCACATTCACTTGAGAAAGTCGATGGGAGCGCCGTCTCTAGGCACGGCAAGTCACTGCATATCAGCAATAATCTGCTGCGATTCTTGAGTAGCGCAGCGTCATTTTCAGCCGAGCGGTGGCGCAGTGCTCAACTCTGTCAAGTGAAGGGTAGAAGTTTAGTCAAAGAGCGTTTGTGCATAGGGGCTGAGGCTCTGTTCGCCGATATCAATGCCAGTGTGTATGGCTGTTAGAATCTGACTTTTCGCTGAATGGCCACAAGTTCGGCCCAATTAACAGTTTTATCTTCGAACGACAGTCTGCTCCCTTCGTCGCCGTCAAGTCCCCGCGACATCTATATATAGAGGTGCTTCCTCGTCCATGTACCGAACGGGTCCCCTTCAAACCGTGAACCCAGCCCATGGGGCGAAGAAGACACTTACGCCATCAGCGACCGTCGAGCCAGCCACAGACTGAAAGGACTAGCCCCCTGATACGGACCCCTACCTGACAGGACAAAGCGACGACAATAAGAGGCACAACGACAGCCACTGATGCAATCTTCGACGAAGCTTCCAGACCGGCGACCGTGTTTGGGTGCGGACGCTGATAACGCCGGCGTGGACACAGCGAAAACCTTCTGCAATGGTACTTCGGACCATACAGGGTAGGTCGTCTCTCTCGGCCTACTCAACTACGAGGTTGTTCTCGGTAGCATTACAAACTCTCAACGGCGCCGGGCATGACCCGAAGTCGTCCATGTCGTGCGTCTCAAGACATTTCATGCTCGGACTTGAGGACTGTATATTGTAGCGTTAGCTACACTGGCCTCGCTGAGCCAATTTCGCGTGGCACTAGTCTGTGCATGCGCAATGATACTCCGTCGCCGCCGCGCGCGGCTCGCCGTTGGTGTGCGCGCAATTCGATGCGCTGCGCAGCTGATCAGTGGTGTCACGCACTGGAGCCCGCACCTCCCTCACACTCGGCCGCGGCCGCGCGCGACTCGCCGCCGCCGGTGTGCGCTTTCCAGAGGAGTGCCGTCATAGCCTCGGTAGACATACGGACGCCGACGCGCGCGCCCTCCCCTGCAGTCGCCATCTGACACTGCGCTGGAGCCGCTTGATAGCGCCTCTGACTGGCGTTTGCCACTGTGGTATAACCATGAAAAAGGAGAGTGCAAATGCTGCTCAACGGTACAGTAGAGCGCAGAAGCTTAACTCATCGGTCCCGAAGTAGTTGCCCGGCAAAATAAATATACATGTGCCACATAATACGTATACTGTGTGTGTGTCATTGGAACAGCTGTAAGCATATCTGGAAAGCTAAGAATAATCAGCTGAACCTTTGCTAACGCTACGTATATCCTGGCATAGCTGAGCTAAGCCACTGCCATTTTTTGTTCTTGTTGCGGTGTTTATTGCTCGTACTTATTGTTTATTCTTTCACTTTACTTTCAATATTTTTCATAGCATCAGGCCCCGCCGTAGTGGACGAGTGGCTAAGGTAGTCGGCTGCTCACCTACAGGTCGCGGGATTGAATATCGGCTGTGGCGGCTGCATTTTTGATGGAGGCTAAAATGCGGTAGGCCCGTGTGCACAGACATGGGTGCTCGTTTAAGAACCCTAGGTGGCCGAAATTTCCGGAGCTCTCCACTACGGCGTCTCTCATAAACATATGGTGGTTTTCAGACGTTTAACCCGACATATCAATCAATTATAACATCGGGACAATGCCACATTCCTTCCTCAAGTTTATTTATCGCCCCGTTACACACTAAGTAATGTTCAGCGCAAATCGCCCCTGCTTAGTTCGAGAAGCTTCAGGATAGTAGTACATCATTTTGTTATACGCGCGCAACGCCACAGCTTATTCTGGAACTAATGTGGCCGCCAGCGATAACGCTGGAATATTCGATGGTACTGTACAGCTATAAATGCCAGTGCGCTTCATCGCTTGTCAGTTGATCGATGACCGACGCTTTGTTCGTCGCTCTCAGTGCCAGTGTGCATCGCTGTAGTCTGACTTTTCGTTGAACGGCCACAAGTTTGGCCGAATAAACATTTTCAACCTACAGTATACTCCCTTCTTCGCCGCCATGCCCCCATGACATTATTATTATTATTATTATTATTATTATTATTATTCCGCATGAACTATATACCACTATGCGCTAGAGAGAGCAGCAATAGTAACCGTTTTGTCGCTTACAACAACAGCTCTAGACGTATACGGCAAAAGTCTTCACATCTCAAAACTGTTTCCAAGTGTAGAAGTCGACGGCGAGTGCGGCCGACATTGTTTCAACCAAAGCGTGCCCAAGGCAACGTCTGGCGTTCGACTGAAGTAATACGCGGAGGTGTTCTTTGATCACGTAATGGATTGTGTGTCATCGTCTTTTGGCTGCTTTGTTCTCGCTGCTCGAAGCTGAAAATCAGGCGGCCGTCCACGCTCCCCAGCAGACAGGCGAGAGAAGGATGGCCTCTTGCCACGCACAGAACAACACAAAAGAAAGAAAACGCTTTAAAAAAAAGAACTTGGAGGAGGAAGGCGACTCTAGCCGGGCGCAAGATATCTGTTCTCTTCAAACACGGGAAGACCGAAACACACACGTAGAGAAGGATAGACAATACGACATGGAGAACAATGACTCCCAAGGGGGGGGGGGGAGGCCGCAACACAAAGCGGTAGCACTGGGGTGAAGTAGGGAGAGTGGAGGTGCGTAAGGGGATCCATGCCAGATCGCGTAGACGTCTCCTGGACGAGAAGCGAATTGGCCCAGACGAGACAGCGATCCCGGCAAGAGGCCCCCGTCTCGAGGTCGACGAGGCAGCCGGGTGAGATTCGAGCCGGGGTTCGCTCCCAGCCTGTCTGCTGCTGCGAAGACTTCGGCTGCCGCGCCGATTGCAAGCCCGGGGGCGCGGGGCTTCTTTTCGCGCGGCACAAAGTGGCCTTGACGTTGGCCAGACGCGTGGCTTGCGCAGTACACGCGCTCGGCCTAATGACGCACCCGCGACCGGGGCGGTGTTGCTTCAATCTGGAACGTGATTCGACTCGCAGTTGGAATTGAAATGGCACTTTGGAGAACGGCGAGATGCCAAGCTCGTACTTTCAGCCCAGTCTGATTTCATTTCTATCGCAATTATTACACGTTCCTTTCATTTGAATACTACAGGCGGAATGCTGGAAAACCAGTCCAGAGAATCGACAGTGCTGTAGGATGCTCATGATTCGGGATTTCTTACACGAGCGTTTGTGGAAAATATCGAGAATTCAGATATTTAGGCTTTAAATAAGCGTTTTGATTATAAAAACCGCGCACTTCCAACGTCACGCAAGCTAAGCCAGCTACGTACAGGCCAGCCCTCCTTAAAGCACTATAGTGCTATAAATAGGGCAAAATATTAATAACATTTATTTATTCATTTATTTATTTATCAGGCAGGTAGAAAGAGAGGATATTTGTTCCTTCATAATCTAGTTAACCAGTGCTTATGCCTGGCCCACTGCTTCTGGAAGTGAGCTGATTTAAGACAATTCGAATGGATGAGAATAAAGAAGTGTGCGGTACTAGCGAATTCTTATTTTTATTACAAAGCGACCAGCGCAGGAATAATAAGCTGGAAATTCTAGATGCGAAGAAATAAAGAATCTGGTTCATTCAGTTTAAGGACGGAAACGGCAACGGATTTAGTTTTATAAATATCAGTGCACCAAGCAATCATAATCAGCCCAATGTGGGTGCAGTGATGGGTGAGCTGAATTATTATGTTGACCTTGAAGTTGTAAGTGAGTATCACATCATCTGAGATGGGCCTGGCCGATCTAAGTTTCTCGTGTACTATATTCTTAACATTCTCTCGCCCGTAGAGGCACATACTTCGCGCATAAAATCCAATGTGTTGTGTACTTAAAATCGTTGTTTTTATGTTAAATATACTGGCGTAGAAAGACTCTTCCTACGAGGCAGTTTGGTAGATCTCCTATATACTTGTAAAACAATGTCACGCCAAGAGCATGCACACGCAAGTGTTTACAACTGTAGGGTCGTAATCGTGCAATGACCGTGTCGATCTGTTTGCTAGAGCCGCGCACTAGGTTTCGTACGACCGTCACGATCGTTTTGCTGCTCCGATTGTTACTACATACGACATAATTGTTCGTTGACTGCTCTCTTGCACATATGGTATTATAAATATAAAGTTGAAAACGATAAATTATGCATGTTTCTTATATACAACATATTATATTTTATCCGCAGTATCGATTTCAGTATTGTACGTTAATGCGGCAGCATATGAACCCAAATCACCTAATAACAAGCAGTAAAATCGATTGTTTCTTTTCCGGCCAAAATTACCAAATATCAGGCTGGCGACCGAAAACCAGTGCTACATTAAGGGGGTACTGACAAAAAATTTTGGCCTCGCGTTTTTTTTCTTTGTAGTTTTTTTTTGCGCAGTGTGTTCCTGGGGACCTGTTACCCATAACATTGCACATCGTTTTCTAAAGCGTGGGATAGAGAATTAATTACAGGCTCGTTATTACCTACCAGTGTCAGTTTTGGTTTGAAAAAACGCCAGGCCTGCGCGGAACGCACATCACAATCACAGC
This sequence comes from Rhipicephalus microplus, assembly GCF_043290135.1. NCBI lineage: Eukaryota > Metazoa > Arthropoda > Arachnida > Ixodida > Ixodidae > Rhipicephalus > Rhipicephalus microplus. The sequence goes on from NC_134710.1 coordinate 180,121,095, forward strand.
GAGAGCTAGATGAGTGGCCTTTCAGAGGCTTTTTTTTTTAACATTGGGTAACTGCTGCAAGCACACTTGATGGTTACCCAATACATCATTAATAACAATAATTTCTGGCAGGCATTCGCTATTCTTCGTCATTCTTCTGAGAAGCTTGGTATCCGCTAAACACTTGCAAAGAATTTCATGCCAATTGTTCATGCAATGGCTGACGACGATTAGGAATTATGCCTGAAGTGGGTATGGGCCACAGGTGATCAAGAACAAGCTTTTACAGTGGGTTGGAGCATCAGATGACCTATTGGTTGAGCTATTCGCATTGTGTGACGACTAATTGTTCTTTTTGCTGTTCTAAAACGTATTATCATTCATATTACCGCGATTCCTTTCCCGACATCAAGCCTGCCTAAGGCAATGTGTGGGAGCGGGATAGTTGGTATTCCATGTTTTAAACAGCTGAAGCACAAGGTAATAACGGACTAAGGAAACAATGAGGACAAGCGCTTTTCCTCGTTGTTCCCTTAGTCCGTTAGTCCGTTGTCACCTTTTTGCGCTTCAGCTGTTTATGCCTAAGGCAAGTTTGCGATCAAGTCCCAAGCACCGGCGTGGCTCAGTGGTGGAATATTGAGATGGCGCGCAGCGCACCTGGGTTCGAGCCCCACTGTGTCCTTGGTGCTCGGTTTTTTAGAGGCGCAGCTTCTTAAGGCGTCTTTCGATGTAAGTAGTAGTAGGGGGTAGCCACTGGCGGATGATACCCACTCTATTGCGGGTATGTGCCGCAGGGGATGCGAGATGCGAGATGGCAGTGCTTGGAGTGTTCACTGGATAGACGCGCAGACGAATGGACAGACAGACTAGAAGACGGACGGACCAATGGATGGATGGACGCGCGGACGAACGGAAGCATGGATGGGCTGACGGACGCTTCGCCCCACTCATTATCATTCACTTCGTGGATATGCTGTGATTTTTTAATTATTTATGGGGTAGTAGTTACGAAAACAGGCGGTGGCGGCAGCGGCGGACAACTACGGCACCGCGCGTGACCCGATTTTTGAGCTCATAACAGCTTTCGCTGTACGCCAAGCCAACTGGTGCAACTTTCACCACCAAGTGGGCTCAACGCTCAACCAAATCAGCACACAGAACTGTTACGTACTTTCACGAAGTTCAGATCAAGAACTTTTTTTCGAATAGAAACAGGGACTACAGTGTCTTTAACACAAAACTTTCAACTCGTGCGCCGCGGCCACGAACTCGAGAGTAGCGGCCGCCCAGTAATAGTCTGGCGTAGGAAACGCGACTAAAGAAAAATGGCGGCTATAAAGGCGTCATTACTTGCAGCGTAGTCACGTGAGGGAAGTAGGGGGTCCCCAATTGTCCCCTCTGAGGCTGTCAATAGCGCGGTGGAGTCGATCGCTGACGGAAGCTTCAAGATTAGGTTAAAATACCTTCCAATGCTATATGTGCTGTTGATATTTTGCAGATTCTTTACGCATGTTAACGGGAACCGACTACGCACGCTATATCTGCCGCGATAGTTTGTGTCAGTATCCCTTTAACCTGTCACAAGACAAACTCACACGGGAGAAAAAGAGTTAACCTAAAAGCCGACACGCCATAGCTATGCTTTCGCTATGTATGCGAGGACAAGTAAAGTAGTCAGCAACGCCCCGCAGCATGTCCTACAACAATTTCTTTGGTGTTAGCGCCGCGTAACTTTGGGTTCTGTTGCCATGACCGTGCCCATGCATGCCGACATGCTATCCAAGCATGCCGAGGTATTATCTCGGCGACAGCATCCAGCGTTTCCCGGCAGGCCTCAGTCAATATAGTACAGTTCGCGAGTCAGAGCATTCGTATTACGCTCGCTGACGACCAGTGGCGTAGCCAGGAAGTGACACACCGGGTCCGTGTCCTCCGCCTTCCTCGCCCCCTCCTCCAATTTTTTTTTTTCGCCAGGGCACAAAGGGCGAAAAATTGCCATTTAAAGGCGGTGCCCTCCCCCTCGCATTCAGAGGTGCCCTCTTCCATACCTAGCCCACCCCCCTCTTTCCGAAAAATTTCTGCGTATACATACGCCCTTGTTGACGACTGTACTTTTTTGCTACCGCTAACATAGTACACACTAATTCATAAGTTTTTTTTTCTTTTCAACTAAGTGCTTTGGACGTCGCAATCAGACTACAAGATCCGGACTGCCACCTAACGTCCTCGCACACAGCCACTGATATAATCAGTTAATCACCATACTGCAGTGCATTGTTTTTAGAGATGTTCTTGTCGCCTTCTCCGGTGCTGGGTAGTCTATAGCCAGGCTCAGCCATAGTTAACCTCCTATTCTTATTCTCTCTTTCCTGGAGGTAAAGGCGACATGCCAAATCATCTGTGTACTGTGTATAGGGACATTAAAGGATACCTTCAGGTTGACGTGTACCTGGCGAACAGAAATGCAGTCTATGGACATTCACAGTGATATCTTTACTCAGCCTATATAATGTGATGTCATCTAAATTTGAAATTTCACCACCTAAAGAACACTTCATTGGTGCATCACTTCATATATCTTCAACGCACTCACACAGCAAGGGCCAACTGTTTGTCACTATATTTTTTAAGCGAGTGTGCACTTGCAAATTGGCAGCGTTCTTGCATCTATTTGCTAATATTAGGAGATATTGGCACATTGTAAAAAAGCACCAGTCCCTCAGTTTTACATAGGACTAATATGTACTAGAATTATTTTAAAGTATGCACTAACATGTATTTAAAATTGAAAGGTACGTGGTGCAGAAAAGATGGTTATTCAGAAGAAAAAACGAAGAGATTCATGGTGAGTATTTTCAAATAAAGACAGTTCAGTACCAAAAAGTCGAAGACCAAATACAGCGCAGAGTCACAATATGCAATAAAGATAATCACAACACGGGACACTTCAATACAATTAGGTGTGACCTCTCATAATACTACGGCACCGAGATAGCGGTCTTTGTCGAGAAGCTCGTCGTGCTCATTGACCAATAGATGTTTGTTTTTGTTTTTTTTTGGAAAGGTGGCATTTTATAGTGAATTTTCCTAGCCAGTGTTATATATAAACTGACGGCTTCAACAACCGTGTCAGAACGGGGATTGCTTTCGGTTTTAACTGCGCTCTTTATGATGGTAATTGGCGCGTGATCAACGCAGTTCACTAAACATCTGCGTAGGCGAATGCAGATGCATCATACCCACATATGGGCATGGACTGGGCTTTTTGTGCGCGTCAGTGTGCGTAAGCACTTTTTTGTGTGTGAGATTATAGGGAGCGCTCGGAATACGTCATGGTTTAACCGGATTCGCTCTAGCGAACGCATATCACTTCGGGTATACCTTACGGCCCGCCCAATGCGAAGACACCCATCTGTCGTCGTTGGCGGCCACGCTCGTCGGGCACCCACGATGGCCGCCGAATAGGGCGCGGGACACACAGCGTTGCTTCCCGCTGAGTCGCAGGTGGGGTGTTCGCCGGAGGACGACAAACAGCTGGCCCGTCTCCGGTTGCGAAAGGCCCCCGTGGTCTGTCTTGTGCGTAGCCGGGATGCCGTTGCTGGCGCCGACCTTGGTCCGTGGGTCGCCGGATGGGCGCCGCCGCATGTGCCAAGCGCAAGACGTCCTCAGCATCGAGACGCTTTTGATAGATGCTGATGGGCCTCCTTATCTGGGCTCTGTTTGCCTGACTGCCGCGAGGGACGTCACTGCGAGAAACTTGTGCAAAGCGCTCTTTTGTTGTTGTTGTTGTTGTTGTTGTTGTTGTTGTTGTTCACATAAGATTCTCGCTTCCGCCGACATTTTCTAATCTTTTTTTTTTCTCTCGATCAGACAAAGGAAGTGACCTTTCATGATTTTGCCACAGTATAGCAGCACTGCAAGTATGCTCTCCTCAGTTATTTCACGTTTGATGGCGGAAATATAACCAAATGACAACTATATATTCAGGCCTCGGCCGTCAACGTGTAGTTTTCAAGCTAGGACATCTTCTTTAGAGAATATTGACGGTATCATTATTAACAGCGCTACTTAAGTTCTTACGATAAAATTGCTAATAGGTTGGTCAGGAAAAAGTTATCTGATAACTAATGTGTACTATATGAAGGTTTAAGAATTTAAACGAACAATAAATGGGAGTGAAAAACAAACGGCATCGTAACAAACCCTAAGCTCACATGGTGCCGCCACGCTGACTGCTTTCAGAGGGTAGTGGCTCTGGGTGTAGCATGTTCAAGCCGCGTCGACACTTCAACGCATAAAATCGGTTTGAATAATTTGCAGCCACAGGAGGGAGTCCTCGCAGAATCACCTCTACCAGGCTTTCATGGTTTAGAGCGAGTTTGAACTTCGCTCAGAGGATTTTCAAGGATTAGGTACGCAGTGGAAAATGGACAGCAACTTTGAATGAATAATGTGTGGCTCCTGCAGCAAGGATGCTGGGAAGTCCAAGTTTCACTGTTATTTTATCGTTGATGTTGTACGTACAGGGGGGGGGGGGGGGGGTTCAGAAGCTGTCAGGCCACTATCCTATGTATTCCTAAGGCAGCGTGGCTGGGAGCTTTTGACCGCCCTTCCTTTCATGTACATATATTGCGAAGGGGCTAATCGGCACGGTTTGGTCGTCCGTTTCCCTGAAATGCTTACACTAGCGAAGGTATCATGCTTTTCGTTTTCAAAAGAAGAGAGATATCGGGCTCTAGGAAACAAGCGCCATTTTACTGCCATGAAACCGTGAGGCAAGGAGCAAATGACGACAACTAAGAGGGAGCGGATGAAGGCACGACTGCAAAGTAACAAATATATGGCAGCAACGTTGAGAAACAAGGCGCAACTATCCCGCAGCAGCCAAAGCAATAGCGATGGCAGGAGGGCTCTCGTTTGGTGTTTGTCATCAGGCCGTGGACTGCCGTTCGCATGGGGCTGGCGTCGGTCCCCCTCCTCAGTGGCATATCCACGGCGTGTTTGCCCTAAATGAAATCGCAGCTATTCGGGGAGCCGGCCTGCCGAGTAGTGCCTGCCAGCGGCTATGAGTGGGAGAGACCGCCCTCCCGCTGGAGTACGCCGCAGGAGAATGGTGCACCCCTGGACAAGTGCGTCGGTTCGGAGAGATGTCTTGTGAAGGAGGCCACTTCGGGTAAGAAAACAATGGGCCGTCGTGAATGGCAGCAGTGTCTGCTGTGCGAATGCCAAGCCCTCGGGTATTCTTCACGCTCACTGGGGTGTGTAAAAGCGTAAATGTTCATTCTAGGGAGTCCTGGAACCCGCGCTTATTTTATTATTCTTTATAGAAGCTAAATGCCGGATCCCCGACGCTTCTATCGTGGGCACTTTAACTACACATTACTCGACTACGTACTGCGTAGAGAACGAACAACAGAACTAGAAAGATCGATGTGTGGAAGAACGGTGGGGTATGAACGTTTAATATTTCGGATAACATGCGGATCCGAATAGAACAGAAGTTCGGGGTATGATAGGAGCTTGGAGTGATGAAAAATTCTCGGAACATGGGGTATCACTGGATTTATAACGTTTTTTGACAGAGAGTATTCTGGCTAGAAGATGAGACCAGCTGTTGAAACTTTGGCTCTAGCGACATTTCGTCTTGAAGGAGGCAGCATGCAGGAATTTTAAAGGCTGTGCAAGCGGATAACACTTGTGCCCCCATGTATAGCATTTATATATATATATATATATATATATATATATATATATATATATATATATATATATATATATATATATATTACACCACGAAAAAGATTACGTAAAAAAATTTGGCAGATCCACATACAGTGGGCATCGATGATATGCGAAGCACGAAAGAGGAAGGTTCGCTAGTTGCTTTAAAATCAGCACAACGTTACGAGGCGGACGTAAATTATGCCGTACAATACTTCCATGTCATGATTATCATGTTTTGACGTGTCATTTACCTTCGTCGTCTATTCACGTCACGTGATACCAAATTTCGTATATGTTGAGCTAGTGAAACGGCCGCGAGGGTGATGTGAGCGTAGCATTTAGTCATGTTTTGCATGACATGCATGTCATCATTATCTTGTTTAGATGTGTTTCAACTTCGTCGTCCGTGCGCGTCACGTATTGCCAGATTTTTTATATGTGAAGCTTGCGAAACGGGCGCGAGCGCATCATAAGCGTGACATGTAGTCATGATCATACATGACACACATCTCATGATTATTATGTTTGCACCAGTCACATACTTTTGTCATTCATTCACATCCCGTAATAACATATTTAGCATATATGAAGCTAGAGAAACGACCATGAGCGCATCATCAACGTGGCATGTAGTCATGTTCTCACATGACACGCATCTCACGATTTTCATTTTCGCACCAGTCGTATACCTTTCTCATCCATTGACGTCACGTGACACCAAACTTTGTATATGCGAAGCTAGCGAAACGACCGCGAGCGCACTATAAGCGTAGCATGCTGCCATGTTTCACATGACACGCATGTCATGATTATCATATTTGGACGTGTCATTTAGGTTCGTCGTGCGTTTGCGTCACGTAATACCAAATTCGGTATATGTGAAGCTAACAAACTGGACGTGAGCGTACATGAGCGCGGCATGAAATCATGTTTTTACATGACATGCATGTCATGATTTCTACATTAGGGTCTTTAACTTGTGTTTACCAAGCAGTCATGTCACGCCACACCAGTTTTGCAATATGTCATGAGAACGAAACCACCGCAAGAGCAGCAAGACCATGAAATGTAAATGATGACATACGTGTCATGATTTTCATGTCATGACTGGTCAGTTATGCTCGTCATACAGTCATGTTATGTCATACGAATTTTGGTATCGGTTCCATTATCGAAATGGCCAGGAAAGCTAAAAGTTGTAGGCGGCTAGACAGACAGACAGACAGACAGACAGACAGACAGACAGACAGACAGACAGGCAGGCAGGCAGGCAGGCAGGCAGGCAGGCAGGCAGGCAGGCAGGCAGGCAGGCAGGCAGGCAGGCAGGCAGATAGATAGATAGATAGATAGATAGATAGATAGATAGATAGATAGATAGATAGATAGATAGATAGATAGATAGATAGATAGATAGATAGATAGATAGATAGATAGATAGATAGATAGATAGATAGATAGATAGATAGATAGATAGATAGATAGATAGATAGATAGATAGATAGATAGATAGATAGATAGATAGATAGATAGATAGATAGATAGATAGATAGATAGATAGATAGATAGATAGATAGATAGATAGATAGATAGATAGATAGATAGATAGATAGATAGATAGATAGATAGATAGATAGATAGATAGATAGATAGATAGATAGATAGATAGATAGATAGATAGATAGATAGATAGTTGCTGAATTTCGCTAAGAAATGCTTCACATTTAAAAGTGGGGGGTACTTAAGCTTCACCTCGAAAAGTTTAACGCCATAGCGAAATGATGTATTTTGTGCGTACTTCAACGATTTAGTGCCTATACCTTTCATTGTATGATTCTACTCAAAAGACTCGCTCGCTGGATTCCGTGCCGACCGGTTGTGCCCTCGCGATGACCGACGTCAGCGTAGCTCTGGCCGACTGGGCTGCCCCTACGTCATCTCCTGTCGCCGACCTCCGACGACAGCGTAGCTCTGACCTATTGGACTTGCCCTACGCCATCTGCTGACGCCGACAAGAGCTCTCGCAAGTGGTGCCTCGTCCTCGGACTCCTGTGACCATGTTTCCATCTTTCCTATCTCTCCTATCCCCTCGATATGTCCTCGCTCGCTGGCTTAGCGCATCTCTCTCTCTATATATATACCTTTACTTCTATCCTTTCAATTCCTCCTCACCTCCATCCCCTGTGAGCTACTGTTGAGGTGTTGCACCCTGATGCAGACAGTTACAGGACTCACTTTTTTCTTCTTTTCCCTCTTATAGCCACATCTCTAGCCACATCTCTACTCGAAAAGTTCAAACTGGAGAATACTGAAAGCGGCTTGCATCAGTGAAGCTTTCTAATATGGCTGCATCATGCGTACTGGGTGGCATGCTTTAAACCACGAGCAATCATGCACGTGAAATATTTTCGAGCTTGCTATGCACCCCGCTACGTGGTCTTAACAGGTGCAGTAACGTGCGTGCCTTTTGTAATAGGGGGGCTGGCTTTAAGCCACGACACGCATTATGATATTGGCGCCCGAGGGCAATCTACGCTCGTACCAAGCAACATTACTGGGATATTGCATTTTGTATTGTGAAGCCTGTATACAGAACGCGTCTTTTTGTAAAACATGAACATTATTTTCACTGCATTTCCAAACAAAGGAACTTATTGTAGCTATCTTTCCAAGCAGACCCGTGGCTGTGTAGTAGCAGCGTATACTTGCCACGCAAATGACCTGGGATAGGACCTGGAAAATTTTATTATACTTTATTTGCATCATTCGAAAGGTTTCGGTCACGCAGATGATTTTTCACTCACAACCAACAACGCCCATGCAAACACCGACACAGCAATTTCTGTGAAACCAGCTCTTTAACGCAATCGCGTTAAAAAAAAATAAATGCTCCGATGTGCGAAATCGAACCGTGAACTCTTGCTCCGCAGCTCTCGGCGTTAACCGGTCGTTCAAAAAAGCGCACGTCCTTCAGCATACTAACGGCAAGCTACTTAAAGACACCATTTACCACTGGTCGTACCCCGATCTTGAGGGGGGGGGGGGGATATCAGCATGTTCTTTTCCTTACGAGCAAACCAGCAAGATGACGCTCGGCGCTATACATGCGCTAGCTCGTCAACCTGTACTTAGTGCGTGCCCCGCCGCGGTGGTCTAGTGGCTAAGGTACTCGGCTGCTGACCCGCAGGGCGCGGGTTCGAATCCCGGCTGCGGCGGCTGCATTTCCGATGGAGGCGGAAATGTTGTAGGCCCGTGTGCTCAGATTTGGGTGCACGTTAAAGAACCCCAGGTGGTCTAAATTTCCGGAGCCCCCCACTATACGGCGTCTCTCATAATCATATAGTGGTTTTGGGACGTTAAACCTCACATATCAATCAATGTACTTAGCGCGTAGTCGCCAGTGTCCGTGCTCGCGTGCGCGTGCTGTGAGGGGGGCAGTTTGTATAAGTCGCGTGTTTTCGCCGGAAATATTGCGTTTAGGTTACCAAGTGCAGAAAGGTCTATTTGGTCGCTGCAGAGGCCCCGTTGCCGAAAGAAGCGCTAAATTTCCTCAAAGAAGAGAAGAAATAAGTGTCTCACTGATTTGCGCTGCCTGTGTGTACCTGTGCGTATGCGAATTTATTCGTCCTTTTTGCTTATTTTAGAACATGCTGAGGTCATTCGAGACCAGCAGCGTGTTAAGTGTGAAACTGTGGACGTTGTTAGTTTGCGCTCATGCTGTGTGTGTCCTTTTCGTGAGTATTTTGTGCTTGATTATGAATGGATGAATGGACGGACGGATGGACGGACAAGTCAGTGGGTGGGGGTGAATGAAAGCTGACGAAAATACGAACCTGACTTCGTGTAGTTAATTGTTTAACAAATTGGGGTTTTTCATGTATAGGGCAAGACTGCCGCATTTCTGTTTTTCCAGTTTTATTTTTGTGTTATTGTATGAAACTGTATACGATTGTGTTCTTCCTTGGAGCTATGTTGTCGGGCGGCATTGTCACGGCGTCGTTCCTCTTTCTAAACTTCGACAGCTACTGAAATGGCCCCACTCCTGGCTTGAAGTACCGTATAATAATCTTAAATTTCATAGGTTCACCTGTAGCTATACCGCACGGCTAGCACCGCTTTGCGCTCATCGTTCAGCACTGCTGGCACCGAATCGGACAATGTGTAATGAGCGAGGAAGGATGGATTGGCGGCATTTGCATGCCTGCTAAGAATTTGTTATAGGAAAAAAATAGACGTATACAGGACACAAACACAAGAGAAATGTAAAGCACAAACGCCTAATTGATAAAAGGTTTATATACGTTATCTGGTCTTTTTTTTTCCTTTTCGTGATTAATATGCACTATCTAAAGCTACTTTCCGTAATTTTGAGTCTTCTCAGCGAAAGATTTGAGCTCTTTACGTATATATATATATATATATATATATATATATATATATATATATATATATATATATATATATATATATATATATATATATGTATGTATATATATATATATAGTCGTGGTCGCTGACAAACACTGACACGGAGGCTTTCGGAGCTGTGCCAGAGTCGTGCGCTGCCGTTGTAAACAGAGAGCACAAGAGGCCACAGAGGCCGGTATATATATATAGGCAAGCAGTGGAATCATCACTGCGCGATCAAACATAATGGCACCCGTGGGAGCACAGCGAAAAAGAGTCTATGCGGGTTTCACAAAAAGGCGGTGCTTCCCTTGCTTCGCGGTGTGACGAAGCTGCTGTCCACATAGAAATCTTTACCACTCGTTCTTCTTTACTATTCCGTGGGAGAGCATGCGCAAAATACATCTATGAACTCAACTTCGAGTCCTTTCCAACTTAATTTCGCATTTCAGCCAGCTGTTATAACATCAAAACCGCAAGCAATAGTCATGACAGTGTAAAAAATGACTTCTTTACATTTACGTATGTATATTCATGTTACAGAAACATGAATAAATTGGGTTGGTAGCGTCTTGTGGCGGTTGTCAAGTTTCACCTTGAAAAGAACGCCATCCGAAAGGCCACTCAGCATACCATTCATTACGATATACATAAACGAACTGCAGTGTACGACAAGATTAGTTCGACATGCATGGCGGAAACTGGACATGTAAAGTTACTTTAAAAATTTTCTTCGAACGATGTTCATTGAACCGGAAAAACAGGGAGCATGAAAAAACAGGGATTGAAGACATGTTTGCATAAAGTATACATTTCATATATTCCGTTTGTGAGATTTCCACACGCGATTTGCACATCGTGTATCTTGCTATAAGGTCTTTATCGCGGACTAGGGCACTGCGGGGTTTGCTCGTTGGCAAGTATATCGCTCGCAGCCGTGCCCGAGCCGCCGCCGTGCAGTGGGATTCGAAAGCGCAGTCGGGGCCGGCAGAGCGCGGGCCACGCTAAAGCAAAGCTGCGGCTCGGTCGGCTTGGCTGCCGAGCCGCGCCGACCCGACGACGTCGCCGGCGTCATTGTGTTCTACAAGGATCGACCGGCGTCCCTTTGGCTCTGTTTTTGAGTGCGGGGCGACGAGGCGACGAAGGATCGGGGCGTCGCGCCGAGGCTCCTCCGTGCAAGATTTATGGCGGTCGCCGCGTCGTCCTCCCCAGCCTCTCGTGTACGTGGCTCAATGCGAACGCACGCACGCGTCCCCTCGATTGCCCGATGACTCCAGGCATCCTCTGCTGCAAACACACAAAGCGCGTAAGACACGCCGGCTTGACGCGTGCTCCCAGTGTGTGCCCTTTTTATAGAGAGAGAGGGGGCTGTTACGTACTCCCTGCCGCTGCGGGCCGTTTTTACGGGCCGGCTTTCCTGCAAGCCATCAGGTCCCCCATGTCCCCCAGTGAACGGCGTCAACTATTCATGGCTATCTGTGCGCCTTGTTGTCTGCAACTCTCGGAAAGGGCTCTCATTTTTCATTTTTTTAAGCGCCTTGGCACCGATTGTAGTAACTTTGTCTGCGATGTCCATCCCGGAGAAGTAGATTAATTGATGAAGAACAGATACGTGAACCATAAATCCTATAGCTCTACCAGAGCAATTTCTGGTTCATGCCAACGGTCGTCATTGAGATGAATTTATAGTTTGTTACCGCGTTTTTCAGCCAAGACAACTTAATCTTTATTCACTTTATCTCAAAACACGCCTCAGTTGAAGGCCGCACGGTGAGCGATTCTACTGCCCACGGCCGCCGTTCAACATAGAGCACCTGTAAAAAGTTATTTGAGGTAAGTTTTGCGGAACTCCGCTTGGCGCACGAAGTTCCTATTCATACGTTTTGAATACGCCACATATAGTAGCCACATTCAACTACGCAAGAATCATTTCCGTGCCCTTACATCCCAATACTTCTAAGCGCATGAGAAAAGTTGGTTCCATCTACCATCATATGCGGACAGAAGTAAACAGTCGACTGACAGCGAGAACGAGTTAATCGAAAAGATCAAACGCTAGAGGGTTTAGTTAAATTCAAGAAGCGTATTTTACTACACAGGGAAGGAGCGTCGCAAGGCCTTGGCGGTTGATGAGTGTTCAGTGTACTACCATACACATATATGAACAATATGCGGGAGTTGGAAAATACAGGAATCTATAGGCCAACTACACGTCGCCAAGCTGGGCCGTCAAGGGGGCCCCCTTCTGAGGCACTGATGCGCTCGAGTGAATTCCTCGGTTGATGAGATCCAAGGCCAATTATCCAATGTACCTTTGCTCCGACAAAAGACCTGATTATCATTTCCACTCAGCACAGATAGAATAATGAGGCAATGTTAATCGGTGCGTGAATATTTTCGTTGACGCACATATGTGCTTGGATTCAGAATCATACGCGAAATTTTATTACCCCCAGATATCTTCATAACATATTGTTTAAAGTATATGGACGTCCAAGAAAGGTAAATTTGTTTGGACCCTGCTTTCCATTTTGTCACTGTCATTTTCTGGAATGTTCTAATTCGGTAGGTATATTAAATAGTAAAGGCTACGCCAAGCTACCACCAAAACTACTGTCATATTGTGATATGTTTCATGGTGTTCTGTCGTAAGTAGTACTGTGGTATTATCGAGCCAACCCTTGAAAGAGTGCCAAATTCATGTTTAGGAAATTACGACCGATTTGCATCACAGAAGGCAACGAATGCAATGCAGAAAATAAATTATACTGGTATCTTGTGGATTTTCGCAAGACCTGTTCACTGAAACGTTTTGCACATTTATTTATTTGGTTACATAGTTAGTTAGTTAGTTAGTTAGTTAGTTAGTTAGTTAGTTAGTTAGTTAGTTACTTCAAATATATGCTCTACAAACCTAATAAGAATCATCTAGTAAAGATGGCGCTGAAGGGCCTCGAAGGAATATATAGCGCTATTTTCAAGCTGCTGAGAGGTATCTGGCGTACCACGACGTGCACGATATTATAAAGCACATTTTTCTAATTGCTGGTAAGAGTGATCAGTCGTGGCCGTCAGCGCCAATTTACGCATGCCACACACTCGTTATTTTTGCTCATGGTTCTTCATCGAAAATAATAGATTAACCTTTTCTCTCAATAACACTCAATACATGATGCTATTTTCTCCATTTTCCCCTTCTTATAGCGTATTTCACGCGATGTCACATGCACTTGTTTTTTTTTTCTTTTTGAATATTACTTATTTGTCTAAACAATGCTATGAGCATTGAAACAAAGGGCCACTATTGCAGCAGCGTGTCGAGGGAAATCGCATTAGGAAATTCACCAGAAACTACAAAACTGTGTGCCATTTCTTCGCTTCTACGAAAATAAGACAGAGCAGCCATCGCAATGTTTTGACACTATGGTCCCGAAGCAGCAACCAACACAAACTTCAGTGTACACGAGCGCCTAGTAAATAAATAAATAAATGGGTGCGAGCTCATCGCCCTCTCCTGCTTTACTCGTTTTTTTTCGATACCGCGGATTCGACAACAAGCGCCGGTTGACACAACGTTCTACGCGCACATTTGTTTCTAGTGTGGCTCCATTTTGGGGGGCCTGCGTTTCTCTCGAGGCTGATGGACACGGATTGAAGGGGGCGCTCTTCCTCGCGAGACGTCGGCGGCCAAAAGACAGGCTATGCGCGCACCGTTGCCGCCTGAGAAGCCGGCGAAAAAGAGATTTCCCTGTATCCCGCGAAAACGGATGGCTGGCCCGGCGGCCGGCCGATGCAGACGCGGACGGCGGCCGCCTGCTCTGTTTGCGCCGGGCAAAGCGCTCTCTGCGTTCGATTGAATGCCCGCTTCCATTTCGTCCGCCCGGCTGCCGTGTTCCCACGTCCGCGCATCATGTTGGATCCTTCTTTCGCGGAGGGGTCCAGCCGTCTTTGTTTTTTGGCTTGTGCGTGCGTGCACTCGTCGACCCTACTCGAGCACAATCGAATTTCCGCGGCTTTACATTACAAATGCGTTTACCTCGACTCGCGGGAACGGGCGGATTAGAAATGAGTAAAAGGGACGGCCGAGAACAATGCCTCGGCCACTTCTGTGTGTGTACGCGCCGGAGCTCAGGTGCATTACCGTGGACCGGGCAGATGTTGGCGCTTTGGACGCCCTGCCGGAGCGTATTATGCCGAACGCTTCGAGGCTGTGGACGACTGCAAACACAGTTACAGAGAGAAAGTGTTTCCCTGCTGCCGCCTTGTTCGAGTTTCTTCGCCACCCTACTAGCGTTAACAAGTATACATTCCGTGACAAGTTAGAAATAGATTACCTTAAATTTAGAAGCATGGCGCTCTGAAAGACACATAAAACACAAGCTTTGCTTCTTAACTTTTATATTCTTACAACCAAATGTAAAAAGATGTCGGCAAGCAACGGTGACAACTCTTTCATTGGTTTTTCATTTCATTAAAAAATGGTTCCTGTGTATGCTGGGTCTCTGAACTTGTTTTAACAGTAAGCGATAACACAACAGTTACTTTTTCGTACGATATATCGGGATGCAAAATCTTGTTGCGATGAAGATCTATAGAGGCTGTTTGTCATTAGTGGGCTATCGTTGCTCAAAATATGCACAGATTCAGAATTTACCAAAACTTGTGGTTGTGTCGTAACCTAAACATGAATTCGTAAGGCTTATGACAAAACTATATATATGTGATCTGGAATAGTTGCGGTCTTGTTCAAAAGCTGAATACAAGCGGAAGTTAAGACAAGCGGTAGTTAGCTTCTTTGTTTTTTTGTTTCTTTTCAATATATAACAGTGATCGTTCGCATTCACATTAGATTAACAAGCATGCGTGATGTCTCGGCGCACAAACAAGCATGAATAAGTATCATTCGATGGCCGCGAGCGCTTGTTCTCAAAAAATTGGTAGACACCGGCATTGGGTAACGAATGAATTTTCCAATCTTGCTGCCTCACGCTTTAATGTGTGGATGGAATCAATGTTTTTCGAACTTATACAGTATTGTCAGAATTAACTTGTGCGGTCTAAATCTCCGACCTGCCTGTGAAATATAGCTTGATTGCTCTATAAACCTGATGTAAAAGACTCGTCTCTATTTACCGAAATTGCTTGTCGCTGACTTACGTACGATATCTCTTTTTCGTCTGTTCATTCTCTTCTTTCGTCATTACTATTTCAAGTGATTATTTAGGTTCATGTGACACTCGGTATTAATTTTAGTACATCTGGCACATGATAATGCACAGCTGTGTAACGTATAGCCTGTATCTGTAGACGACTTAAATTCTGCGGATTTGAAAGAAACTCCATGGTACGACGACTAGAACTGCGGCGTATTTATCTTACATCAGAAGATTCGTTCGTAAATGTTTTCACTCTTCTCGCCCACAGAAGTGGCTTGTTTGCTTTGCGCAACACGAAATTAAACCTCTCGCTAAGACTGGAACCGAGCTACGTAACGTATATAAACAATCACTCACTTTCGAGTCTGAGTGATCATAGGCTTTACACTTGAAGGTGCACCTGCAATTCGGCCACCATTATTTTTTTCTTCGCGCCCATAGGAGAAGCGCGTAAGCCATTCGCGCTGAAAGAAGCCACGAAAGTAAAACAGCCAGCCGCCCAGCGAAAAGCGACAGACAGGAAGGAGAGATTACAGAACACGCCCAGTAACGTTTTTTGGCCCTAGGAGAGATTATTCTTTTTAATCCGCTCACTGATCGGCGATGAAGTATCGGCAAATCGCACCATTAATTATCGGCTCTATAGCGATGGTCTCTTACGAAAAAGCTAATCTTTTTCCCGTCGTTTCCTTCGAGGCGGTCTTTTTCTGGCCAAGCGTGCGCACCGGGGAAAAAAAAAAAGAAGAGGCGGCAAATGGGTTGGACGATGGGCCTTGCGTGTGCTTTGAAAGAAAAAGTAAAAAAGGGGCCACTGATAGCCGCAAGCGGCCGTGAGCAGTGCGTCGGCGCCAACCCCTATCCTCCTGCCGTAATTTTTGCGCCTCCCCCTCGGCGTCCTTATAATGAAATCATGAGCGCACTTGATGACATCAATGATAATAACTCTCGGCCGCGCGCACGGCGAATGAAAGCGAGAATCGGCCAAGCGTGGCCTTTTGCGGCTTCGGCTGGTTCCTGCCCCTTCATCGCCATCGGCTTGTCTTTTGTTGCCCAGCCGCACAATGAACAGCGCACGCGGTCGCCCTAACGACGGGCCTCCTTCCACTCGGCCACTTGGCACTCCTTTCTCCCCACCTGACTCCTCCTCGGCTTTGCCGGCTCCGTGTCGGCGGCACCCAACAATGCGGCACATAGCGGTACGAACAAAGCGGGGGACAGGTTTATAGCCTATCTGCATTAGGCTTTTGATGTTCCACGAAGGAGCCTCTCAGGAAGGTATACATATGGGTCCGTCAGTCCTGATACTCGATTCGCTATCGTGATGGCGACTTTTAAAAAATTCCAGCTTTTATTCGTTTGCAAGGCATGCATTGAAACATAGTTTTTTCAGTTGTGTGAGACTTGTGTAACAGCTGCCTTGGGGTGTTTTCATGGTACATATCGGATCTAAAATCACGTTCACATGAAAACGATAGCCGCAGCAATGTATACGCGAGAATAGCACGTTCCACTGCAGATTGACTAATTGATTGATGTTAATTGCGCAGCATATTGGTGCCACAATTTTGTCTTCCAAGAACCCTTTCAGGTGCTTTCTGCACATATGTGTAGGCAACATGTTTTTGTTAACGCTGTGCCGACTACAGTTGCTAGGAAATAGCGAAAAACATTGGGCTTTGGATTAGCTGCAGCTCCTGCGTAGTTAATGTGTGTTTGCTCAACTTAATTTTGCTGTGTATTGCACCGCACGATCACTTTTCTCAAAGCGCTATCACGTTGGAAAAGTTGTTCAACATTCCAAGGTCGTCGAAAGGAAAATTTTTTTGTGGGCAGTTTTGGTCAGTTATTGAATAAAGGTTGTGTTACTTTTTTTTTTACTCTGTTCCTGTTACTTCTCGATGCATGTGTTCTTTTCGAAGTCTTTTACAAAATTATTTTTGTGTGTCTCTACTCTTCGCTGTTAATAAACGAGTTCTACTCAGAGGGTTCGGTTATTTCTTAGCATTTCGCTTCAATTTTTTCTTATTATTTTAGCTTTTCGCGAACAATTGCGGATAGCCGAAACTTTCTGCTGTTATACTTTCGAAATAGAAAAGCAGTTATCGTGATCCTGGGCTTTGTTCGTAGCAAGCATATGTCATTGCGAAAAGGCAAATCGAACGCCGAAGTAAATGTGTATAGTCTTTGTTCGTTCCATGTGCAGTGGCGCTCATTGTGCAGGAGCGGCCGTGACATGTTCATCGAATTGCTCACTTCGATGTAAGCTGCCTCAACGCCCAACGACAATAACGTCTTCGATGTGTTTAAAATTTTTGAAGGTTTTTGTCGTTGTAGCCTGCTGATTTGAAGATGGCAACGTTCCTGTAATAATAAAGCACTTGACAAAGGGGACAGTCGGTAGCTGAGAGCAAGAAGTTAGCACGGCAAGCTTAATTGTTCTAGATATATTGCTGGAGAGCGTTCTGAAAACGCATGCAGCTGCCTTTGAGAGATTGGTGATGGTCTTTAATGCCCCGCAATAGTGCGACTTCAGAAGTGCTGAAAGGTAACTTGGAGCAAAGTAGAAATTTAAGGGCTCGTTTTTCTTTGTCAAACTCAATAATAAATAAAACTAATGTACAACGATGTCAAAGAAAGAATAGGGGATGCTATTAGAAGTAATTGTAATGCAAATGTGAAGAACGAAAAGTAGACGAAAAGCTAACTTGCCACTGACAGGCACCGAACCTGCGATCTTGGAATAACGTGTTTGATGACCAACTGAGATTCAGCGGCAGTAATTCCCACGTCCACTTCATAGTGTATATATGAGCATTTTAACAGTGGAGTGTTGGTCAGCGCCACTAGTAACAATGAAGGCGAGTGTGAAACACTCTTTTTGTGTCTTATGGCGTCACGCATACCATAATTTTATTACGAGCAGCCAGCTGACGAATAATTCCTCGCATAATGCCTGCCTGTATAAGGTCTACCAACTTGCGTTTAACGTACATGCAAATATAACATTGTAAATATTATAGCATTAAGTTCAAGACGGACTGTTGGAATAATGACAAATAGGCTAGCAAAACTACCTTTTTTTAGTCTACAAGTAGTATACGTAGAAGGCATGAATTATTTTTTGTGGCCAGATTATTGGTACGTATAGTAACGTCAGCACTCATAAAGAGGTTGTCTATATAGTGCGCCTGCGATTTTTTTTTTTTTTTTCACCTCTCTCTGTCTTCACTGATTCGATTCGACCTTGAGCAATCACACGGAAAACACTTTGGGGCTACGTATGCGGGAAAATGAGGGAAACAGAAGATGATTAAGAATATCTTCGCTACTTTTGGGTTAGGAAATGCTTATGGCAGGCGTTGTTACCAGGAGCTCGGTGAAGTTACAACAGTGTAATTACTTGCCTTATAGAATTTGTTAAAAATAATTTTGTGCGCGGGACTTACGGGAACCCAAGTGATTGTGTCTCGTGACTTTGCACTTGCACATTTGTTCGAAGACTAATCTATCTATCTATCTATCTATCTATCTATCTATCTATCTATCTATCTATCTATCTATCTATCTATCTATCTGTCTGTCTGTCTGTCTGTCTGTCTGTCTGTCTGTCTGTCTGTCTGTCTGTCTGTCTGTCTGTCTGTCTGTCTGTCTGTCTGTCTGTCTGTCTGTCTGTCTGTCTGTCTGTCTGTCTGTCTATCTATCTATCTATCTATCTATCTATCTATCTATCTATCTATCTATCTATCTATCTATCTATCTATCTATCTATCTATCTATCTATCTATCTATCTATCTATCTATCTATCTATCTATCTATCTATCTATCTATCTATCTATCTATCTATCTATCTATCTATCTATCTATCTATCTATCTATCTATCTATCTATCTATCTATCTATCTATCTATCTATCTATCTATCTATCTATCTATCTATCTATCTATCTATCTATCTATCTATCTATCTATCTATCTATCTATCTATCTATCTATCTATCTATCTATCTATCTATCTATCTATCTATCTATCTATCTATCTATCTCGCGTCTTCTCCGGGAGTCGATTAGCGACGGCACTCTCGTGCGCTCTAGCACTCGGGATGGGGTGGCGTCAAGTTACAATTTCTCAAATGATCTAGGGGTTTCGTGTTCGCGTACTTTTGAGCACGCGAAATTTGTCCTTAGCGAGGCACCTCGTGGCTAGCGGTGGCAAATTGACGATTGCTCAACGAAGTGGTGGCGTGCAATTTCTGTTCGCGCACTTTTGTCACAATAGCTCTAATTTTCTCTTCACTAAACCGGCAACGTGAGATTACCAACATATCAGAGCTCTCGATTCATGACGAATGTTTCGAACTAACAAACATAGAAAAAAATACGAGATAAGACTTCTCTTCACGATAAGATTGGTTCGCTAGGCAGCCTACGCTATTCTGAAGAATTCAAGCCGGCGCTGCAGAGAGCTGAAAACAGTCATGCTTGCTTCTTTCATATCGCCACAATACCAACAAATCTCACAGGTACATTCACACACACAAAAAAACGTTCAAACGACGCATTTCAGTTTTATGGGACTTTTATGCTTGTCAAAATCATATCTATTGAAAGAGGTCAACCTTCTGCTATCTTTTTTTATAGCACAATAATTCGCTCAGTTCATTTAGTGTGGTTGACATTGTTATCTATTTCCCATCAGCAGAAACATATTGTTTTATAACACTTATGACTTCGTAGTTGATCTTGAATGTTACCCGGCGTCTATTCCAGCCTTACGCGTTCCATGTGAAGATGTTGAGAGTACAAAGACCACTACACGCTATCATACGTGCGAACTGCGGGCCGTTCAGTGCAGTTCGATGTGCGGCTGGCCAACCGCCGTCGCGTCACATTGAAATGGTGAGGCCGAAAACACTTTACGTGAAAACAAACATATGCGGTGGCTATTTCAGCAGCGTAATTGCACGAAAAGATATCCCGCTGTTGAGACCTCCGCAGGAGAATTGTAGTGTTGTGCATCGCACTTTTCCTGGCCTCGTTTTCGCGCTGTATTTTTCAAAATGTGTAATACCACAGGCCGGCAGACACCCTTTGTTTTTTATAAGGCAGCCCTTAGCGCCCGTACCTGCGTTTAGCGGCATCGCTGTCGTGGTTGGTGCTATATATACGCGAAAAATTAAAATAAACTAAAACCAAGGTCGAGTGAGATTTGAACCCGGGCCCTCTGCGTGCCAGTCGAGCAACGTGCCACAGAGCCACGCTGTTTTGTTTTCTTTATTTCCGGTTGGACGTCACGCACAAGGGGACGTGATAAATTAATTAAAATACACAGCAAACGTGACAGAACAAACGCTACCACAGCCGTCAAGCACGGCTTAAGGACATCACATCTTGAAATTATCTCATAGTAAACAGGGCTTTTACCATTTCTAACCATGAAGGAGCACAGTGATTTGTTCTTAGCTCGACAAACCTTGATTTACTTTTTTTTTTTAAATACTGCCTTGCTGGTCTGCTGTGAGGGCCACAGTGAAATGCAGCCATTCCAGAGCGCCATATATTGGGCAAGACAGTGTTCGTGATTAAATCTAAAGGCAACCTGTTATCATTCTCTATATAGCTAAATACCTGATTCAACGAGGGTCTAACAGAAACTCTTTTTTATTGTTCTCTGTAAAACATCCCAAAAATTATACCCCTTCCCAACACTAGAAATACATGGTTAATTTCTTTTGGTTATTTGCAAATTAGGCAGTCCGATCTCCATGGCATATGAAAACCTCGCTCTTTTTGAAAGACTGATTGATTTGTGGGGTTTAACGTCCCAAAACCATTATATGATTATGAGAGACGCCGTAGTGGAGGGCTCCGGAAATTTCGACCACCTGGGGTTCTTTAACGTGCGCCCAAATCTGAGCACACGGGCCTACAACATTTCCGCCTCCATCGGAAATGCAGCCGCCGCAGCCGGGAATCGAACCCGCGACCTGCGGGTCAGCAGCCGAGTACCTTAGCCACTAGACCACCGCGGCGGGGCCTTTTTGAAAGACTCTTACAGGAAGTGTTCCGGTGTGTAATTTAAAGAAGAAACTTTTTGC
This sequence comes from Rhipicephalus microplus, assembly GCF_043290135.1. Lineage (NCBI taxonomy): Eukaryota > Metazoa > Arthropoda > Arachnida > Ixodida > Ixodidae > Rhipicephalus > Rhipicephalus microplus. The sequence continues at coordinate 180,142,453 of NC_134710.1, forward strand.
ATTTATATTTACAGAAAGACGCTGGTGGGGGAAACTAATTTGCAAACATACCCTGTATAGCTGTCATGTCGGGAGAGGAATCGCGTTAACTTATGTGATCTAGCTTGGCAGAAGAGTTAAATAAAAGCCTGTCATCTGACATTGCAATTTACGCAACGAGTGGGTGGTTTAATACTTTCCACCCGCTACGTAAACTGCTGAGGCATAAGTCTTCATCGTTGTCGGCCGCAAACAGCCTCAATTAGGTGTATACATATTGCCTTACAGATGAATTGCCGGTATACCTACTTTACAGAAAATTATTATTGATGGCGTACTGGTTAGGTTCCGTAAAACCAAAACTTCAAACACAGTTCGCCCTGGCTGCCACAACACGAAGCTGTGCTCAAAATTTGCATTAGGTGGCATGCGGTAATCATCGCTGATTTTTTTCCTTTTCTACTTATTTTTCTTCCTTTTTTTTCCCTCTCGGCAGGTCGCTTTGTAAATGTGCGGTGGAACGTGGCTCAAACATTGGAGTACAACGAGACGGGAGCAGTGGGGAGTGATGAAATAAAAATCACGTGATGACGCCACCGTTTGAAGTGAGAGAAAAAAGTAATGGAAACCATGACGTCACGCTTCGCTGTGTCGTGATGATACTGGAAGCGGCAACTTACCTCGTTACAAACACATGCTCAGTGCGAACGACCTCCGAGACAGCTCGGCGACGATCGGTTACCGGCTCTGGCACAGCGCGCATGCTCTCGACCTATTTTCGGAAAAATGCCCTCAAACTCTCGTTCAATGACGCTCAACTTTCTTTGTAATTCATTTATGGAATTGTAGATTATGCCTTTGAAATCCCTTTCTCGCTGAAGCGAATAACTAAACTTCATTTGTAACGTGATCATTCCCTCGAAGCATTGCATGTTCCCCGTCACGTGTCCTTGTTATGCCTATTATGACTACCGCAAGCCATCCGCACGGTGGAATGATCTTCCCGACTATATCGCCTCTGATAGTCATTCTAACACGTTTCGGCAAAAACTTGAGATGCATTCCTTCAATATAGCACCATGAGGTTGTTTTACTTGTTTAACTTTCGAGCTGTTTTATGTTGTGAAATTTTGGCCTTTATTTTTAACCGCAAGTTGTAATCTCTTGTTTCAAGTGGTGCTGACTTATTGAATTGTTATTTTTTGTTACACCGCACTATGTTGTTATCATTGACCAGTATTGTATAGTTGTTCCTTACAAGTTTACCTCCGCATTCATGATTGATTGATATTGTAACGGTAGGATGAGAACGACGAAGAAGACAAAGAGAAAGACGATGTTGTCAGATCTGTGAGCCAACTGGGCGCCATCTTGTCCACCACCGAGTTTATTCCTCGTTTTATAAAGTAAAGTTATTCTCCCGTAACATCATTGGTGGGAGGTGCTGGGTACTCACTTCACGCAAAACGGAGCTTCGTAGCGGGCGCCTAGTGGTCTCCCCCATGGCGACTGCAGTCAACAATGCCGACCCTTCCCCGACTACCGTGCCTTCTCCAACTACGTCCGTGCTTTCTCCAACTGGACCGTCAACCCTCATCTTGGAGCCCCCGAGAGATCCAGGTACCTTTTCTGGCACTGATGGCATTGACGTAGAAGCCTGGCTGAAGTCATACGAACGAGTGGGTGTACGTATGCGATGGGATCCAACGCTCATGCTGGCCAACGTGATTTTTTATCTCAGAGGTACCGCAAAGGTCTGGTACGAGACGCACGAGGAAGAACTGACTAGCTGGGAGTTATGCAAGCAAAAGCTCCGGGAGCTATTTGGCAGGCCTGTGGGAAGTCAACGCGCCGCCCAAAACGAGCTCGCACGTCGAGTTCAGACGTGCACCGAATCATACCTCACGTACATTCAGGACGTGCTCGCTTTGTGCCGCAAGGTAGACTCGCAGATGTCCGAAGCCGATAAGGTTGGCCATATTATTAAGGGCATAGCAGATGACGCCTTTCACCTTCTTGTGTTCAAGAATTCATCTACGGTCCACGACATTATTTCTGAATGCCGGCGCTTTGAAGAAGCGAAGAGCCGCCGTGTTCTCCACCAGTTTGCCCGGCTTCCAAACACGGCTGCAACATCCACATGCGAAGACCCTCGCCTGCCTTCTACGGAAAGTCCCGGTGACGTTGTCCGTATTGTCCGTCGGGAAATAGAAGCCGCAGCTCCACTCGTGTCAGCCTCCCCCAACTCCGAAAGCTATCACGCCACCGTCTCTCTCATACAGACCGTCGTGAGGCAAGAACTGGCCAACGCCGGCTTAAACGTCTGCTCCATTCATCGTCCAGACTACGCCACACCAAATCCACCCGTGACTGTTCCGCCCAACCGACGTTTTTCTGCCAGCCCACATTATCGCGACCCGGCGGTATGGCGCACCCCAGACGACCGGCCGATATGCTTCAATTGCGGTCGTATAGGCCACATTTCGCGTCACTGCCGTGCTTGGTCCAGCTCTGCTCCGTGGCCTCACCCTCCGCCCCATCGCCCACCTGTCTGGAATTCACGCTCATCACCGAAAACAGAGCCGCTAACGCCTGAGAATTCCTCGCGCCCCCGATCCAGCCGCTCCCCTTCGCCACAACGCCGTTTCTCCCGCTCGCCCCCATCTCGCCGATCGCCGTCCCCAAGCTCGTTCCGGCGTTCACCTCCGGAAAACTGACGGGAGCAGCTCTTGGAGGTGATGCTGCAATACCGACCCGATGCCAAAATCCTCTACTGACCTTGCCCGCACATCAGAACCTTATCAATGTTGACGTCGACGGTGTACCTACTACAGCCCTCATTGACACTGGCGCACACGTGTCTATCATGAACGCTGACCTTAGAGCACGGCTGAAGAAAGTCCTTACTCCTGGCCCAACTCCTGTGGTCCGAACGGCCGATGGTGGAAAAGTCGCCGTAATTGGTGTGTGCTCAGCTCGCGTCAGCGTCGCCGGACACCACACATCAGTTCTGTTTTATGTTTTAGAACACTGCCCTAATGACATAATTTTGGGCCAAGACTTTTTGTCTGAACATTCGGCCTTGATAGACTGCTCTGCCGGTATAGTGCAACTCGCTCTACCTAATGTTGTTGATCCTCCAAGTTGCCCTCCAAGTCGGCTTTGTTCTACAGAACACCTGCGTCTCCCTCAACGAACAGTAGCTTACATAGGCGTCTCCCCTGTTCCACCTGTCCCAGACGGTGTTTATATTGTGTCCCCCAATGTTGACGTCCTGCTTTCGCACAACGTTGCGTTTCCTCACACCGTCATCACTATTACGGCCAATGCATCCTGCCTACCCTTAGTGAATTTTTCACTATGTACACAAGTCCTCCCTCGTGGTATATCTCTAGCCGAGATCGTGCCGGCGGCAGAGTGCCATATTTGCACTCTAAGTTATGACAGCATCCCGAGTGCCGAAAAAACTTCGTCTACTCCTCCATCAGACCAAAGTGTGTTAACCAAGATGATTGCCCCCGACTTGCCGAAAGAACAAGCTAACGACCTGCGTTCCCTGCTTGCATCTTTTTGGGACATCTTCGACCTTGGCGACCGCCCACTCGGCCAAACGTCCGTTGTTAAGCACCGGATTGATACAGGCGATACGAGTCCCATCCATCGGAGACCCTACCGTGTTTCCCATGCAGAGCGGCGCATCATCCAACAGGAGGTCGACAAAATGCTTTCTCGGAATATCATCGAGCCTTCATGCAGTCCCTGGGCGTCCCCTGTTGTACTTGTAAAGAAGAAGGACAACAGCTGGAGATTTTGCGTCGATTATCGCCATTTAAACAAAATAACGAAGAAGGACGTCTACCCTTTACCACGCATAGACGATGCTCTGGATTGCCTTCACGGCGCAAAATATTTTTCCTCCATTGACCTCCGCTCTGGGTACTGGCAGATTGCCGTTGATGACATGGACCGTGAGAAGACGGCGTTTATCACTCCCGACGGCCTTTACGAGTTTAAAGTGATGCCATTCGGTTTATGTAATGCGCCCGCCACATTCGAACGTATGATGGACGCTCTGTTGCACGGCTTCAAGTGGTCCATCTGCCTGTGCTACCTGGACGACGTTATCGTTTTTTCGCCTTCTTTTGCGACGCACCTTGAAAGGCTATCGAAAATCTTATCTGTCTTTCGTAAGGCGGGCCTGCAACTCAATTCGGCAAAGTGCCACTTCGGCCGTCGTGAAATTTCTGTCCTCGGACACCTCGTTGATTCCGTGGGGGTTCGCCCTGATCAAGATAAAATACGCGCAGTAAGAGATTTCCCTGTGCCAACCTGTACCAAAGACGTTCGCAGTTTCGTTGGCCTCTGTTCTTACTTCCGCCGCTTTGTTAAAAACTTCGCCGACGTAGCACGCCCTCTCACTCAACTTCTCAAAAAAGACGCTGGCTTCATCTGGGGCCCTGAGCAAGCAGATGCGTTTCAAAATCTAGTGTGTCTGCTTACGTCTCCGCCTATCCTCGCCCACTTTGATATTTCATCTCCAACAGAAGTTCGTACAGACGCAAGTGGCTATGGCATCGGTGCAGTCCTCGCCCAGAAACAACAAGGACGAGACCGTGTTGTTGCTTATGCCAGCCGCCTTCTTTCGCCTGCTGAAAGAAAATATTCAATAACCGAACGGGAATGTTTGGCACTTGTCTGGGCAGTCGGTAAATTTCGTCCCTATTTGTACGGCCGGCCATTCACAGTAATCACAGATCACCACGCCTTGTGCTGGCTTTCGTCCCTTAAAGACCCTTCAGGCCGTCTTGGCCGTTGGGCGCTGCGCCTTCAAGAATTTGATTACTCAGTCCTGTATAAAACCGGCCGCCTGCATCAAGATGCGGACTGCTTGTCCCGGTATCCTGTCGACCCTCCAGACGGCGACTCCTCTAAAACCACCCTTCCTATCGACGTTTTCTCTCTATCCGCGTTTCATGACATTGGAATCGAGCAGCGACGAGATACTTTCTTGGACGGTATTATCCGAAGGCTCACATCGGTGAGGCCCGACCCTTCCCTTCGAATGTTTGAAATACATGATGGTGTATTGTACCGTTGCAATATGCGTCCTGACGGCCCCGAAAGACTACTCGTCGTTCCCATTCAATTGCGTCACACTGTTCTCGCCCAGCTTCATGATGCACCTACAGCGGGTCACCTCGGCGTGTCACGGACCTACGACAGAGTTCGCCGGCGCTTCTTCTGGCCTGGCATGTACCGCGACGTCTGCCGTTATATTGCAGCCTGCGACCCTTGTCAACGACGGAAAAAACCAAATGCCCCTCCGGCCGGACGTCTTCAGCCACTGCACATCCCACAAGACCCATTCTACCGTGTTGGCGTGGACCTGCTTGGCCCTTTTCCTACGTCAGCTGCGGGTAATCGGTGGATTGCAGTAGCAACCGATTATGCTACCCGATACGCGATCACACGGGCCCTTCCAACCAGCTGTGCAACTGACGTGGCCGATTTCCTTTTGGAGGACGTCATCTTACATCATGGCGCCCCTCGACAACTCCTTACCGACCGAGGCAGCTACTTCCTTTCCAAAGTGGTTGATGACCTCCTCCGCTCCTGCGCCACTAAACACAAGCTCTCGACTGCTTACCATCCACAAACAAATGGTCTAACGGAGCGCCTCAATCGCACTCTCACCGACATGCTCTCCATGTATGTCTCCGCCGATCACCGCGACTGGGACACTACGTTACCGTTTGTAACATTCGCGTACAATTCTTCCAGACACGACACCGCTGGGTTCTCTCCTTTTTTTCTGTTGTTCGGCCGTGACCCTGCGCTACCTTTCGACACCCTCCTGCCGGCCGGACTAAATGACAAGTCTCAGTACGCTCGTGATGCAATAATGAAGGCCCAAGCGGCACGCCAAGTTGCTCGACGACGCTTACTCGACTCCCAGGACAATCAGAAGAGCGTATACGACGCCCGCCATCGTGACGTCCACTTCACACCCGGAGATCTCGTTCTGTTATGGTTCCCCTCGCGCCGCGTTGGACTTTCGGAGAAGTTACTCCCACGCTATTCAGGTCCCTACCGTATCTTACGCCAAGTAACTGACGTCACATACGAAATCACCCCTACGGACCCCGCCATCCTTCACCCTCACACTGACGTAGTGCATGTTACGCGACTCAAACCGTATTACTCCAGTGCCTCCTGATTAGCACCGGGTCGGTGCTCCAGCCGCCGGGGAAATCATGTAACGGTAGGATGAGAACGACGAAGAAGACAAAGAGAAAGACGATGTTGTCAGATCTGTGAGCCAACTGGGCGCCATCTTGTCCACCACCGAGTTTATTCCTCGTTTTATAAAGTAAAGTTATTCTCCCGTAACAATATGTGGGGTTTAACGTCCCAAAACCACTATATGATTATGAGAGACGCCGTAGTGGAGGGCTCCGGAAATTTAGACCACCTGGGGTTCTTTAACGTGCACCCAAATCTGAGCACACGGGCCTACAACATTTCCTACCTCCGCATTCACTGTAACCCCCCTTACTCAATGCCTTCGAGCCTAGTAAGGTATTTTCTAATAAATAAATAAATAAATAAATAAATAAATAAATAAATAAATAAATAAATAAATAGTATTATACTTGATGCTATATAACAAATTTCGTGTTAGACGGCTATTTACGTTCACCGTGGTGTCCATACTAGTTACGGGATAAAATTAATCTCATGTTGGAATTGTTTACTGATAAGCTCCTTGCGTCTGCTATAAATACTCAATTGAAAGTTGATAAAATATTTCCTACGATTAGTTGAAGTTGATTTTAGCTCTGTGTTATATTTGCACCCTTTCACCTGCTCTTTTCAGTTGTAGGACATTATTACGTCTGGCCTTTACCTTGTTTGTCTCACTTTATATGACTACATGATTCGTTTATTGTTGCGTTTTCTGTTATTCAGTTAGTTCAGCTGCTTACTTCATAAGTTTTTCATAACTTTACTTTTCATCATTGTTTGCCCTACAGTCCCCGTACTGCAGGATCCAATAAGTAATCTGTAAGAGGTTTTTTTTTTTTTTTTTGTGAGTGGCGCTATGTTTTCGCTAACTTCGACAGGCGTTACAATTACGTAAGATGGAGATGAGCCTCGCATTTTCTACTTGTCAATTTCGCAATCCCCTTGTCTTCAACATCATACTCGTAGAGATGCAGAAACATGCGCATTTTTCTTGGTGACATACTTTCCCCGCGAGCCGCAAGTGCGTTCACGCTCCTTTACTCACCTCCTACAGCCGCCAACAAGCACAACCGCCGACGCCTCAGCAACTTCGCCTCGTTTTGTGTAAGCGAAATGTGCAAGTTCGTTACAGAAGGTCAGGTATACGACGTCTTGCAAAATTAAAATATAACCAAAAGAAGAAAAGAAACGCCTTTATATGATATGTGACTTGTTCAAACGTTTATTTTATTAAGTATTTTGCGTGCGCACTCGGCAGCCTAAAATTATCGAATTGGGTATGCTACTTCGTTTGCATTGCTGTTCTCCAGAAAAGCTATACAAAAAAAAAACAGATCTGCACGGAACACGCTGCACATTCTCAGCGAAAGCCGGAAGAGCGGCCTCTATCGAGCCGAGTGTAAACTCTTCAGCTGATACAAGTGCAGCTGCATGGTACCCACTTCGCCATAAAACAGCAAAAATTCTTTTTTGAAGCAGGGAATCATCCACTACGTCACTCTGTGCAGAGGCAAGGTATCCACTACACATCTGTAAGGTATTACGTGCTTTTTGTTGACGCTGTGGTTCATGACGATATGAATCATTATGGCTCAGCCGGCCTTTCGTAATAGCGGAGAAGCTTTACACGACCAACTCGTTACGAGTGGGTTGCTGTTACTATTCTGCCACGGAATATTACATGAGTTAAGGATACACCTCCCGCCACTATACGGCACTCTTAAATATTTATTTATTTATTTATTTATTTATTTATTTATTTATTTATTTATTTATTTATTTATTTTTGGAGGATTTGCGAGCAGTAGAATGGCTTCGTCATAAAATACCTGCTTACCACGCAGACGTGTGCTGTTTGATTCTTACTCGGACCGAACATGTTTTTGTAAGGGTGGAGCACTTTTTGGGGCGGTCTTGTCGTCCATTCATGAATTTTATGTGGCGTGATCACGTTCGCTGTAAAGATCCTAATACAGGCTCTAGCATGGCTAGCAATGCTCAAAACCAGAATAGAATGAACGAACAAAGTCTAAAATAACATTATTAACACTAAAAACCAAGAATGATTCTCAATAATTCGCTCAAAATCACTCTAAATGTTTCCGAAACATCCAACTGACACTCGGGTGCCGCGCAAGAGAGAGCGCCACCGCCTAGCCGAGCGAGCCCCTCCCCTGCGCTTTGCCGGCGCTGCGTCGCTACATCTGATAGGGAAAACGATCTTATGGAACTCGCTGCAGGCGGCGCGTATTATCTCAGCTACCGTAACAAGCGAGATGTCGATAAGGCACAGCAAGAAGTGGTACGCATGTCACACACTGAGTTAGTGAATCCCAGCCAAAACATGATTCTACTCGTGTCGGGGAAACCCTACATGCTTACCTCAGACTTTGCGTCATCCACACTTGGGTGAACGGAACGACCGGGAAGCGCTGGATGCCCGCGCTACGCACTCTATTCGTTTTAATATTAATTTATTCGTATCAATCTGGAATTTTCACTCACAACCAACGACACCAATACTAACACAGAAATTTCTATAATATATATATATATATATATATATATATATATATATATATATATATATATATATATATATATATATATATATATATATATATATATATATATATATATATATATATATATATATATATATATATATATATATATATATAGCTCTTCAACTTTATCGCGAAAAAAAAGTACGCCGAGCCGAAAACACGTCTCCATTGAGGCTATATAATATACCGCAAAATTTTCCACAAGCCCTCGTTGCAAAAACTGTTGTGAGGGTGACGAGGAGGGGGGCAGTTGCGTGTCTGAAAGGTGGGGGAAAATCATAACTTACATGTTTCCTTTGCTGTCGTTAAGCCTCAGCCATCCGTTGTGTGCCACGCTGCTTCTCGTATGAGATATCTTCTTTCGTGCTGCTTCTCGATCCCGTGCACACCCTTACAAAGACGACGATGGTTCCGCCACAAACATTTTGATGCAAACTCTGGCTTCCTCCTCGACGAAGTATAGGCGGACGTTATGGTATTCTTCTCAGAAGCATTGGGTGGTGTCCGCTGGGCTGTGTAATTACTAGCTGTCACTAAGCCGTCGCGCACGCTCTAGATGCTGCACGCTTCGTGGGCACTGGCGGACCAAGCCGCGCCCAGGGCTCGATCACGGCTCGCGCGCGCTGACGGATGGAGGGCCTGTCGTGGCCAGACCGTGCCGGCCTGACTCAGGCCGCGGACGCCGTTGGTCCTCGAGCTTTGCGCGTCGGGCGCGTGACCAGACGCGTCCGCAGCGGCTACCACTCGGTGACAAACGACGGCCAGGATCTGCGCGACATCGGTATCGCGCTGATTGGCTCGATGGCCGAGCCACTTTTTAGCGGCCCGTTTGTCTTCCGGATTCTCCCGCTTCAGCGGAAGATGGACTCGCCGTGGCCGCACCGGCACGCTCTCAACTCTTTTTGCCTGCCGCGGTTGTGTTGGGGCCCGCCCGGCTCATCCATCCCGTGTAGCAGACGCTTATGCACTCCGATGTTGACGTCCCCGTCACAATGCTCAGCTCAAAGCTCCTAGCTTTTTGTTGTTGTTACTGTCACACTTGATGGCAAATCTGTGACCACGCAAGTTTTCGATCTGTGTGTCTTTTCGGTGTCTAATTTGGTCGCGTCAGTATTTGCGCTCCCACAGCGTGAGAAACTTCGCTCTCGGTTTGTATACGCAGAAAGCTGTCTTCTGATCAAATTCGACACTACCCGATGGAACGTCTGTCAATTTTCTTTGTTAATTTTTGTTGTGGGTGATGGAGATAAAGGATCTATAAATGAAGGACCAATGAGCCATTGTTTTTTTTTAAGCCAAGGCCTTATGCGAGTGTGACCTTGAGCGAAAAGCTGCGACGTGTCATACAAAAGGCCAGATGACCACCCGTGCACCTCACGTTCACTTCGTCTTCGTGGCGCTCGCATGATTTCTTAAAGACAAAAGTGTTCTATGCCAGGGTCCGCCAAGGCTCCGCTAACGTGTTTTCGTCACGAATCAGACGTAGTAAAATGTACACAAATAGATTGCAAAGAGTGAAATGAAAAAGAAAAGTTCTGTAGCGGGGCGTTGAACATGGGACCTCTGACTTTGTAGCGTGCAACACAAGCCACCAGGCCACAAAGCGTACTCAGTCTTGCTAGCTAACGGAAAGCGATCACTTGCACCATATATCATTAGCGGTCCTCAGAGCTCCTCACTTCACTTCGTTTTCGTCATCAGTAGCAAGATGGGGCAATCATAGTTTCCTATAGTAAATGGAGGCGGCTCGGCGCCGCTCTCTTTCAGCGACCATGGGAATAATGGGTAGTACAGGGATTTACCTAATCTTCGTACTTGTGGTCGGCAAATCGCACTTGTGGATTCGTGTATCGCTGTGTTCCGGTTTTGTTTCGAAGGAAATAATGAACCCATAGACTTTCTTACAATAATACCTACAGAGGAATTTGGCACGGCAATCGTGTACCTCCATGGAAACTATGGGAAGTACAGACTTCGGATTGGATAGGTTTAGCCAGCAAACCGTCTACAAACTTTTTCTACAGTTTCAATTTCGTTCTTCACGCAGCGCGGGTAGTGGGGCACAGTGACAAGCACTGAAACAGCGCCATTGTAGTTCAAAGAGGCTAATAATCACTTGGTCTGAAATTTGCTGTGACGTTGAAGCTTTACGAGTCGTATTTGACAATTTAAACGAAGCGTCGTCCACTCACCCCTGTGCACAGATGTATAACGTCTCATGCCAGTGCAGGATATTGCATCGAGCTCACGTTTTTTCACGAGCGCGTCTAGCCTAAACTTGTTTTAAATCGACTGGAAACCGATGATCAGAGCTAAGTAGACGCGCCGTCACCCTCCGCTGACTCGACTTCACAACAAACCAGAGATGCGTTGGAGGCAGACCCCTTGGACAGACGCACCTAACATCGCTGAAGACGAAACGCTAAATGTTTCTCATTTAATACTGTACTGTTATTTTCATAATTATATAGTGCATACTTTCTATAGAAAAATAGGCATGCTTGTTTCAAAGTGTTGCAAAAAATTATTCATTAAATCTTGATGCCAAATCTGGAACGCAATAGCAGAGCAATGCATACCCTGATGGTCATGTTTCACTTTTGCCGCCTTGTCACGAAAACTTTCTGCAATAAAGTTTGCGTACGAATAAATGAAGCAAGATTCAATTAAATATAAGTTCATATCACTTTGTTTTACACTTGAAAAAGAAGCGTCGCAGATCTCAAGAACGTAATCCATCCTAAGTGGACCCGAAGCCTCTACTTCCCTTAATTTTCATTGGGTTACAAGTGCCGCTGAAGGAGCCCGCTTAGGCCTCGCCGTGGTGGTCTAGTGGCTAAGGTAATCGGCTGCTGACCCCCAGGTTGCAGGATCAAATCCCGGCTGCGGTGGCTACATTTCTGATGGAGGTGGAAAAGTTGTAGGCCCGTGTGCTCAGATTTGGGTGCATTTAAAGAACCCCAGGTGGTCAAAATTTCCAGAGCCTTCCACTATGGCGTCTCTCATAATCATATGGTGATTTTGGTACGTTTACCCCACATATCAGTCAATATCAATCAATCAAGGAGCCCGCGTAGACACTAGCACCAGATTCTTCTCTAGGTATTATTGTATGAAACTTCATGAAACGAGCTCCTTTGAACTTCGTGACCCGATTGGAAATAATAGGCTTAAAAAAATGAAGTGGTGAAGCGCAGCGGCTTAACATTTTCTGATTTTCGTTTCGTGAGACACGGAACCAGAAGTACGAGTATTAGACAAATACGTGTACTCCTCATCTTTCCCACGCTCGCTGAAGTGCTGTGCGTTGCAGCTCCAATAGATACTAGCGCCAGAGTTCCGTCTGGTGTATATTTAAGAAACTCTATTGGCGCAACCATGGCCTCACGTTGGATGCGGCGAACGAGCGCATCAAGGCACTCTAGCGTTGGGCGCCTCTCGCTTTTCTTTCTTTGAGCACACGCCTCCACGAGGCATAGTCTCTCGGGCTGCGCGGGCTTATCAGACTAGACTCGTGATTTAGGAGAGCACGAAAGTCAGTTCGCTCGCTGCCACGGCCGCGCTTACGAAAGGAACACACTTTCGAACACGCTGCTCACATACGATGAAGTAAGAATTGTGACAGTTGTTCACGCTCGCCCTGTGTATACTTGTGAATTCGTTGCGTGCGTCTTTTTTTTTTTTTTTTGGAGCAGCGTGCTTTGAGTGTCGAGCTTAGACAGTTATTTTTCCGCCCTCGTGCTGCGGATGCTCACTTCGGCGTGCTTTCTGCATGGGGTAAGTTTCGAGCTGCCGACAGTTATTCGCCCGAAATTGCAGTTTGTTGCTCAGGCAGTATTCATTCCTTCGCGCTTGTGGCAAAACAAAGCGAAATAAACACTCAACTACCTCAGTGAAGAGACATTTCACTTTCGTGCTATACCCATTCCTGAAAAGAAGGATCAGCCATGTTTTTTTAATAACCGCCGCCTCCCAACTAAACCTAATGTCACATGAATTCCCGTGCACCTCGTGGTGCGAGGCGTGTGAGCTGCGCGTTCAATTCAGCTCAGCAGCATTCGCGTGAGTGAAACAAATAAAAAAAAATTTAAGAAAGGGCCTTCGCGAGACACCATAAGTGCACCGTGAAATAGCCATGCTGCATTTTTCTATTTTTCGGGTCGTCTTAGGCGAACGCGTATTAAAACTCTATTATCTTCTGCTTTCATATGTGAACATGCATACAGATTATCTAATCGAACCTTATACTCCATGCTTTTATATTCACGGGTGGGTTTCGATAAACAGGGTTGAATACAGTTCCCGAGAGGATAGAGAGCCAAGATGAATTACCCCGATTCTACAGGTGCATTGGAGACACTACGAATATTGCTGATTATGAGATCTCTTGGAACCACTTGGGCTTTCTGAAATAGAAAAGAAGGTACTACAGCTCTCTCCTATTTTAGTAGTACCACATGGCAATGCTTAGAAGCCGACGTTAGTTTGCTTCACATGAGTGCACGAGTCAGAATATGCTCAGGACGATCTGTGCACTGGAGAAAGAGCAAGCCCAGACTACTAGATGGATAGTGCTGAATTCTTACGCATCAAAATTTTGATGAATTTTCATGAGAACCTTGTTGTTCATAAGGTGACGTATCGTTGCAAAGTATTGATTAGCATATAAATATTCTAACTAATTGTAGCTGAAAATATGACTTAGTATTTCTGCCACTTAATTGCGGTAAAAAAACGCTACAATGAAGTTAAGGAAAAAAAGCCAAAAAAAAAACAGTTTTCAGATGTCCATGTCTGCGCACAAGAATAAATACCCAGCTCTCACAAGAAGGAGTGTTCGCCTGAATTGAAAATATCCCTTACCGCCATGTTTTTACTTTTACATCATGACGTGACCGTCAGCCGCCTACGTTTAGGACGCCAAAGAGCGCGAGAAACTGAGGCATCAGCCATCACCACCCGGACGGGTCTCCGACGTTGACAAGAGGCGGCAGGTTTGCAGCCCGTGTTCTCAGTCCCCGTTACACCAAGCAATCTCTCGGTTGCGGCATCATCGCTGGTCTCGTCGGCCCCTCTGACGTGGTGACGCGCGCACTCTAATAAAAGTGATGCGCGCTCGCGTCAACTGCGCCACGCGCGTCTTATATCGCTGGCTTTCTCCTGGCACGAGCGAGGCGACCGCAGCCTTCCGTGCAAATCATAACAATGGGGACAGGCGAGACCGGACCCTTGGCGGCATTGATTGACAGATTCCACACGCCTCACTCTCGCCTGGCCGCTGCCGACAAGCGCTCACTCGGCGCTCTAGCTTTTATTTTTTTTTTATTCTTCAGCCCGATTTCTTTCCGCAGTGCTTTCTTTTTGTTGATATTAGTCACTGAGCTGATTTTGCGAGCTGCAAATTGAGGTCCCGGGGAGGCGCGAGAAGTGAGGCGCGATGCACCCCGATGGTTCCGCGTGCGCTCAGTTTGGCGGATGACTCAGCGGGGCCCGAGCCGTGCCGTGTCTCGCGATTATATCGGGATTATTCCGGAGCATGATTGCAGCGAATGCCCGTCACCCTCCTCGTCCTCCCTCATGGTGGATAGACACGCACAAAACTTTCTATCCGCCCACACTGCTGCGCGGGACGTCTCCGAAACGCTGCGCGCGCAACGGCTGTGCCCCTGCAGCCTCGGCCTGATTTGGAAAACTGAGTGCACCATCTTTTTTTTTCTTTATATTATTACCATTTTTTTTCGTGCTCAGTTTGCTTTGAAGTGCGTCGTCTCCACATCACCCCTCATCTCCTCGTGGCCGTGGCGGGTCCCCAACCATTGTGCAGCGCATTTACCTCCCACACATGGCGCTGGTCCCACGCCGGGGCTCCTGAACTGGTCTGCCTTTGTGCAAACCCCAGTGAGGGGAAACTTCCGATCGGCCGGAAAGAAAATGGGGACGCCCCAAATCTGCAGTGCTTGCAGGCCACTTCGGGCATGCGATGTGTGAAATTTTTACACAATCTTTTTACGAGATACATCACATAGAACGGCGCGCCCCGCGTTTTCTCGCTTTACCACACCTTTGTCGCCGGATCTTCAAAAAGGAAGGCACCTTTCTAACGGGTGCGATATAAACACGCCCGCACCTTTGACTACATCGTTTTCGCGTATCCAGTTGAAGCACTAGCTTCACCCTATAGACATTTTTTTTTATCTTTTTAGTTTCTTTTACGCCGGTAGGCTGGCATCGTGTGATGTCCGCTGTTTCTAATATATCTTAGGCTAGCACTGCATTGCAAAGATTGTCCCGTTTCAAGCAAACGAGTAAGCAAGATATGCGAGAAACAACAAACATTTATCAGCTGTGGGAAATACACAAACAAGATAATAGGGAAAGTAGGTTAAAATGCGGGCACTTCATTCATGTAATTTCTTTAATTTCTTAGTCGCCCCGCCGCGGTGGTCTAGTGGCTAAGGTACTCGGCTGCTGACCCGCAGAACGCGGGTTCGAATCCCGGCTGCGGCGGCTGCATTTCCGATGGAGGCGGAAATGTTGTAGGCCCGTGTGCTCAGATTTGGGTGCACGTTAAAGAACCCCAGGTGGTCAAAATTTCCGGAGCCCTCCACTACGGCGTCTCTCATAATCATATGGTGGTTTTGGGACGTTAAACCCCACAAATCAATCAATCAATTTCTTAGTCTGTGACCCCTCACATACTTACACTAGTCACATACGTATCACTTGTGTTCATTCGCACAGACCACGTAGAATCATGCAGATTTTTCAAGGTTGTAACACATATATATGTTTGTGAAACATGTTGCACCACGCCATATATATAGGCTACAGCGCTAACTGCTCTAATAATTATGCACCATTCAAAACTGTTGCAAAACTTATTTTAATGCATAAAATTATTTATGATTCTGAAAATACCTTTTTCGCGGGTCAATTGCGTTTATATAGTAAGAGTGGTCTTTCCTTCAGACGGCTAAATTTATCTTCTCTTAATTTTCTCTTTGTGAAGCATGATTTCCGCGGTGCAGTAAAAACTGTTCAGTGTGGTTGCTAACTGTCAAGACCTTGACTTTAAATCCCGAATGTATATAAAACAAATCATATGTAGCTAAAATGAGTGCTTTGGCGCGTTGGTACGGCATGTTGGAAAACTGCGCGACTGTCTGTGTCTCCTTTTTTTTGTGCTCCGTCTTTCGCGCTGTTTTGTTTTCTGATAAACCATATGTAGGCGTCAAGGGAAGGGCCCGCAACGGCCTTTGTTATTTTATAAACTTTTGAAGTACTTGGTCTCTGGTACGGCTGATAAGATGAAACGAAAATTCGAAGCTCGCGGCACTGTTTACGTTCTTGTTCTCATTCTTGGATGTTTCCGGGTTCCTTCGTTTTAAACCACGAGAGCGACAGCTAGCACCGTTTTGTACTTCTGAGTGGCATACAAACAACTGAGGCACGTAATGCCGAAAGTTGCATCGTTTGTTTTGAAGCCCTTACAGGCTTTGAGTAGCATTGCTGGCATGGTGGGGGAAAAAAGAATAATATCTTCAATGTGAGCTAAATATTACGTCAATTTGAAAAGTGAAAAAAAAGACGTTCGACTTACGTAACAAATATTGTTAAAAATATCAGCCCTTGTTGAAGAGGTCGTTTAAGGAAGCAATTTGAGTCACATAAAATCGATATCACTGAAGGTTTCAGAGATGTCAAGAAACCAATTCATCTTGTTCAAGGCAGCGCTAGCGAATCTAGCTGAAAGCTAAGGCAGCAAAACGATCCTAAGATTCGATTAGTACACCGCTGGCAGCATTTTCAGCAGTTTTATTTCCTCTAGGAATAACCTATGCTAGAGTTTCCGAAAGCGTTGCTGTCTAAGGGCTCACAAAAAGAAATAAAATGAACGAAGCATTGTAAGCCCATATGCTGAAAATTAAAATTCACGTCTTCTTTTTTTCTGTTTAAACACAGATACTTTTTTCGTTCAACCACCGTTTATGCATATTCGTTCGTTTATGTACCCATGCAACATTTGAAGATATAGAAGAAAAGTTGATTCCCACCCCTCCCCCCTTGGCTACAGTGTCACCAAGAGACTTTTACAGACATGCTTAAATATACTGATGTCGATTTTTCGCTTGTGCGGAAGCAGTTATGCGATCTTAAACCATATTTTGTATGAGCCGACTAACCATGGTTTTCTAATTCCTCACAGAAACGCAATCTCCACAATACAATCCCTTTGTATACTCATAGTGTCACAGCTGTTAAATATCAGCTGACTTCGTTAGCCAGGTTAGGCAAAGAAAAGTGATATTTTACAAGGTAAAGTGATCTCCGTTCCCGCGGTGACCATGCATGTGAAAATAGGACGCGCCCTGGCGAGAAAGGCTACTCACAGCAACATGTTCGCTCTTTATTAAGTACATTTCATTATCGGATATAGTGTATATGTCCAGTAGCGAAATGAACTGAAATGAGGCCAATTTATGTTAATGCGTTACGTTCATCGGAAAGACCCCACATTTTACTGGCGTAGACGTTCGTGTGTTCATGATCTATATAAGCACAGTGCTTTAAAGTTGCGAATTATTGGACTCTCCGAAAAAGCACTTCCGATTGGAACAACATAAATGCAATTGATCGTACGTTGGTGTCGGACCATCTCAGCAAGGCTGCAATTTGTTGGTCAACATGTGCTGAAGCGTTAGGCTGATGAAAGTAATAAAAAGCTGCCGTATGGATCTTGCGAGCATTCTCAATAGCGAGAGATGCTTGTAGATTATGCTGCGAGCGCTGTACTGCAGTTCTCGCCAAATGCAAAGCAATTAGTTGCCTCTACTGTCCCATCACCTCGTCGGCAAATCTGGCCGTCAGATACAATGGCTTACAGAAAAGGTAATTTCATTTTAGTTAGCGCCACTGACTGTAAAGTTCAAGCTATTTCAAATAATTATTTAAAAGCATTTAGTTCTGTGCAATACTTCTGTTCGTGCATGCTTGCGTATTTCATTACAGTGAAAGCTGTTGTGAGATCACAACTCGGGTCACGCGCAGTTGTCCGCCGCGGCCGCCACCGCCGGTTTCCGTAACCACATCGCGCGAAATTAGAAAAAGAAAAACCTTGCTCTAACGACACAGTGCGGCTCGAACCTGGGCCCACTATGTGTCAGCCCAGTTTTATACCACTGAGCCACACCGGTGCTTGGGATTTGTTGGCAAACTTGCCTTAGGCAGACTTGATGTCGGGAAAGCAATCTCGTTATTACGACTTTTATAAAGCGTTTTAAAGCAGCGAAAGAACAACCAGTCGTCACGCAATGCGAACAGTGTAACGACTGGGTCGTCCAATGCTCCAACCCATTACAAAAGCTTGTTCTCGTTCCCCTATTAACTGTGGCGCATGCCCACTGTAGCTATATTTCCTCATCGTCGTCAGCCACTGCATGAACAATTGACAAACTTTCTTGCAAGTGTTTAGCGGATACCACGCTTCTCAGAAGAATGACAAAAAATAACATAGCGAGTGCCGGCCTACTGCCCCCCAAAATTTATTAATAATGCAGTAGTGGGTATCAAGCAAGTGTGCTTACAGTAGTTACCCTATAAGTGTTTTGAAAGGCTCTGAAAGGCCGCTTTTCTAGCTTTCGCTGTGACTGCAGTGCTGCGCCTTCCGCGCAGGCTTGGCCTTTTTCTTTAAGAGGCATTTTTAGAAAGATTGACGGTCCTGCATTTCGACCAAAATGAGAGTTCCATAGACCACTGCGGGCTGTTTCCTCCATTTAGATTTTTGCATAAGAACCAGCGATCGCCCTTGCTTCTCAAGAGCCTCGCCCACCTCACGCCGCAATAAAGGGTTGCGTGCGCCAGCTCTGCGTGCGGAAAGTGCATTTGAACAATGCTGCTCGTTAGTATGCGTCCGTCAAGGAGGCCCAACAGTGCGTGCGTCATATACGTATGCGCACGCGAGCGCGCCGTGCTGTTGCCATCCCTTCTGGCAGTCTCAGATTCCCAGCGATGATGATGTCATCATGCTCTATCCCTATTCCCCTCTTTGGAGCGGGAGTGCGCCGCTCGCTTTCCCCGCGGCTGCGCCCGAGGGAAGAAGGCACGGGCGGGACGTCCCGAAGGCAGCCCTCGGGCGACGCGCCGCCGTCTCTCCCACGGACGTCGTCCAATTAGTGGCGCACAACGAGCGAGAGAAGCTTCTTGCCTCTTCTGTGCACATTGTATACTTTTTTTTCTTTCTTATTTACTTCCCGTGAGGCTATGTCAGTTGTATGCGGCGCGCTCGGGCAGGGTTTGTGGATCTTTACAGAAAAATACACGCGCGCACACCCACATACACAGCAGAGCCCTACTACTTTTTACCTCCCTTCTATAGTTCGTCCTTTGACCATAATTGCTCAATCATTCTCGGAAAATAAAGATGGAGAGAAGATCGATCGATACAGGGCGGCACCGGCGAAAGAAATGTAGTTGAAATAGCGTCTCTTCCATAAAAGAAATTATTTCCTTGTAGGGCACTCCCTCTGGTATCGCACCCAACCCCCTTATGTATTCCTTTATACTATACGTTATGTATTCCTTGATGTATTCATTTATACCATACTCATTTCCGCTTTTAGTGCGATGATTAAAGAAAAGTCCTTATCAACCCTTAGGTTGCCACAAAACACACTGCCATGGCAATTAACAATCGTTTTTACGGGTTGGATTCCGACAAAGCATTTCTTTAGCCAGTGCTCTTTGACACTGGCCTGTAGATTTTGCTCCAGATCGAAATTACCAGAGGGAGCTCGGGTTCTGCGATTATTCTAGCACGTGAATTGTAGTGAGTGTATGAATGAACAATGGCATGAAAAAACTTTCCTTTGTTAAAAGAGCCACAAAGAGCCAGAATCAAAAGAGCCAGAAAACTAACAGAGTCATCAGGGCCTGTATATTAAGAAAAACCGCTTATGCTAGCATTGCTCCTAAGCGAAAAGTTTTAGCAAATGTTGCATGCATGTTAGTGATGCCGTCACCGTAGACGGCAGGCCACTGCAAATAGCACACACGAAAGCAAAGCTTTGTGAATGCGACCCGAAAAAGGTACTGCGTGTGGGTTAAAGAGAACTTCGCTCTAAATAGCAAAAACAATGATAATAAAAGGCAGTCTATCATATCGGTACAAATTGACGCTCCAGCTGTGCGCAGTATACGTTGATATATCGCAGCGAAACGAATGATGATCATTCCTGATGCTAACATCTTTGAAACGGAGCCAGAAAGACAGTCACCTTGCCTGCTTGAGCTGAGATAATACATATGTGCACAGTGACCTCTCATTATGCCTATAACTACGGCAAACCTGTATTGTACAGTCATCTTTGCCTCGACTGTGAGGAGAACATGGGCCCCTTTCACTACCCCCCCTTCTCTACTTAAAAGACAATCAATCACTCTTGTTTACTAGACGACCATCCTCTGAGTAAACATGCAATGCCTTATTAAGGTCGACCAACCGATCTGACCCGAAAAGCAGTGAAAGCACTTTGAGCACTTTTGTGCTTATTGAAAGTGAATGGTTAGTGCGAGTGACTTTGACCACCTAAGCAGACATTCGGTGTGCTCCTGTAATGCTGTTCCCCATCCTCCAGCGTGGATTACCTAATCACACGCATTTCTTTCTGGTTAATCTCCTTGCCTCCTCGCTTTGTTTACTTGTATGTCTGCAATGAGTGCTATGACATCTTTCCCTTAGAGTTAATGAACTGGCATAGTCCACTAGCCTAGTCCAATAGTCTTTTTATTATTTGAACAGCTGACTAAGCCTCATTTTCCGATCACCTCTAAGGCCTAATGCTCTTGCAAAGTGAATGTTCTCTGCAATCTTGTTTGTAGGAATAACTTGGTGCGTCAGAACAATGAGATCGGTCATATACGTGATTTTTCTGTGCCAAATGCAGCGGCAGCTCAATATGTTAAGGACATTTTCTTCTGCGAGTGTTCACGCTCAGGTAGTTAGTTACTTTAGGTATCAAGTAGAAAATCTGATGATGATATGTGGGGTTTAACGCCCCAAAACCACCTTATGATTGTGAGAGACGCCGTAGTGGAGGGCTCCGAAAATTTCCACGACCTGGGTTTCCTCAACGTGCACCGAACTTGAGCACATGGGCATACATCATTTTCGCCTCTGCCTAAAATTCAGCCGCCGCAGTTGCGATTCGATGCCGTGATCTGCGGGTCAATAGCCACTACAGACCACCGCGGCGGGGCCAAGTATAGAAAGCACCGCGGTCTGTGTTATCCTTGAAGTTGACTGAGACCAATCAAGTTCACACTTAAAACTGTATTTCGTCTAATGACGCATACCATTTTCTAAAACAAATCCACCGGGTCCCTAAGGGCGTACTAACTATGGCAAACAATAATTAAGTTATTAGGTGACTACGGTTGTTAATAAAATGCTGACGAATGTTTATCTTGATGTTTCAGTGAAATTATTCAAAAAGGAAACGAATAAAGACTTACTTGAAGATGATTTGTGCTGTGTATTAGTTTATATTTTTTATAATGGTTTGTATCTTGTCGCTGCTGCATGCTTAACAGCAGCATTAGTTTACACTTTGCAAGAGCAGCTGACTTTAAATTGCTTATTTATGTTATATTATTAGTAATATGCTTGAGTTGTCTGATGTTACACTGTACAAGGGAGCTGAGGCCTTCGTCGGGCATTCCAGCTGGCCCCGAATCACCTCTTTGTATGGAAGGAAAATAAACTTCATTCCACTACAAGTTCTCATGATGATTTCTGGCTTTGCGTATTTTTAAAACTCCATGCGCTCGAATCTATTGGTGCAAAAGATATTCGCCTCCTTCGCACTAAATGTATTGTTTTTGTTTCCCTACTTTTGCCTGTGTGGCTCAAGATTCTGTCTAAGCTATTCATACTTTTCGTTACCAAAGCTCACCACCTAATACTTCGTTGCATGTCCACGCTTTTTAGTGCACATATACATTCACGGCTAGTTAGAGGCTAGTTTTCGACATGTAATATTTCAATAACGTAGCTTTCTGGAGGAGTCCAGTCACAGTAATAGGAAGATAAAACCAGTGAAAGACCACACGTATATAATGAAAAAGAACAACCACACAGGACTAGCGCTTGTCCTGTGGAATTGTTCTTTTTTCCCTGTATTTGTGTGTTGCTTCGCTGCTTTCGTCTCTCAATTACTACCTAATATTTCAAAATACTAGGAGCCAAACCTCGTGCCTATCAGGCACGGCATTCGTACCTAAAGTGGGAATTGAATGCGTACCTTATGTAGAAAATTGTGCATTTGAGCTTGCGAAGTTTTATCTTTCTATGTGGGCCATAATTATCTTGACGCGAACAAGAGCACTGCAACGCCTTTGTTTGCTAGATTACAGCCTGCTAGCCGTGCATTCTTGTTGCCAGCCAGACGGTCACAGTTGCCGCAGGGCGGCGGCGGCACCACCCCGCGCACGCGGTCTAGCGAAGCGGCCGTGCTCCCGGGTGCTTCGGGGGAGCGACGGGTCCAAACACGAGTCGCGTTTACCACGCAGCGTTTTCCCTCCTTTCTCTTTGCTCGGCAGCTGCTGGGCCGGAACGCCTGTCGGCAGCGGCCACCAGAGCCCCTCGGGTCGGGTGGGGCGAGCGGCCTTCATTCTATTGCTCAGACGGAGAACAAGAAGCGAAACGTTTTCTTCGGCCTCGCGGCATATCGCGTTGCGCTCGGGATGCGCTGAGACGTGACGCGAGCAAAAGTCCGCAAACTGGGTGAAAATGCGACGTGTGTCGCGACACGATCCCAGAACAAGACGAGAGCCATGGTCGGTGGACCCCGTGGTTTGGAGGAAAGAGAGAATCATCTTCCCTCCCCCCAAACACATTCGCAAAGCGGCGTGGCCCTCCGCTTCTGTCCAAGCGCTCCCACCGGCCAGCTGCTGCTGCTTGCCTACGCTGTTCGTGAACTCGTAGCCCAAAATGGCCGCTGCTGTTACGAAATCGTTTGGATTTGACGCGCCGACCAGCTGTAGTGACTTTTATAGTTTACGGTACGAAACAGTTTGCCAAACGTACAGCGCCTTTGGGACGTAATGTCGACTCGTCAGTGTCGAAACGTGGTGGGTCATAAGGCGAGAACAAAGTCCCAACAGCCAATCACAACACTCCCGCTCCGCACCTTTTTTTTTTTTATGTATTCGCACGCCTGCTCTCCTCTGCGCTTTCCTTTAACTCTTATCTTTAAGTGCCGCCCATTTTCCTAGTAAGGGATAACAGACATGAAGTTGTAATTCTGGCTAACCTAACTGCCTTGTTCTTTTTTTCTCCCTCCACCTGAGAATAAATACAAGCTCCCGCCGCAAAACCGCGGCGCGCTTGTCAATCGCCGACGTAAGAGAGTCGTGACCCTTGGTTTCCTTCGAATCGCAAGTGCTCTTATTATGCTAATGTGAACACCACACATATAAAAACTAAGGCTTTTGTTATTCCAACCTAAAACTTGATAAACAGTTCCGTAATAATTGGGGAGTCTTACATCTGCCAAGACGTACAAGTTTTCGAGTTATGACAAGCTTGACGAATACGTGTCTGGGTGGGTAGACCAACTATGTAAACCAGGCGAAAAGTTCTTGACGTTACTGAAATGAGCAAACATAATTGTATGAAATGTCTATGCAGATTCTCTCTGGTTCGGACAGTGATGTTTGCGGCTGGAGCTTCTATTTATTCTTGTAACCAACTCTAAATACAAAATGCAACTTTAGGGGCGCGCCACTGACAGCCTACAACTCCAAACTTTGACCAACAACTAGTTCCGTGGCCCTACATGTAGCGCGGGTGTGTAACAGCCTTCCGCGTTTGAGGAAGACCGTTAAGCGAAGGCCTCCGACTTGGACACGAACCCTTGACGACTGTGGGTCAGGACTAGGCAAGTTTTCTGCACTACACCACACTCATTTATGGAGTTTTACTTCCTTATTTTCCTTATTCTGCGTGTGCGTCTCCGTTTCTCGCCATTTATGCTTTTTGGCCCCCGTTTTCCAGCACAGGGCAGCCGGTTACACTCACAACGGGTCAGCATATATATATGCTCACCCACAGAATATAGTGTCTTATGAATATGTTATCTTACCTTATCAAATTATTGGTTACTGATCGTTTTTCTATTTTATTTCAGGTGAGTTATCGTGTTTGCCTCGGTACACAGCTCGTTACCGTCTAAACGTAAGTCTGCATGTATTGTGGATGATGTCTCGTATAGTACCATTGTGTCGGCAGGACCGGTGCTTCCCAGGGCACCGATGTTGTTCTTGGTAAGCACCTGTACCTTCCTGCAGGGGCCGCTTGAAATGTTTTTTTTTAAACACCTAGCATGCTTCGCTTTTGTTAATGTCACGTATGTGTGTACTGTGGTTGCTTGACCAGTGCATGTATATTATGCTTAGAATGTGTTGTCGAAAGTGTGAGCATGTTGTACATAGATAGAAGAACCATGAAGACGTTCAGCCGAAGCAGCGTTATGTCTTCGCATTGCGTTAAACATCGCTGGACCTTTCTATAGATTCACTAAACTCTTGGAACGCACGGCGATAACGAAAAGAAACGACTCGAGATTGCAGGTTGATAGAAACAGCTTAAGGTGCATTGGATGTCTGGACCCCGTGACAATAGGCAGGGTTTTGTAGTTGTCAGGGAGAGAGTACGAAACATATAACTCAATATATGTATAGCATTTTTTTCGCGTCTCTCTTTTTGCTAAAAGGATTACAAATAGAAAATCATTACATGTACGCCAATGAAATTAAAGAATGCAAAATGGCAAACCATTAATGACTGCGCTGTGATTCACTTCTCTTGTCTGTAATTGTTTTTAAATTACTTGGTTTTTTTTTCGCGCAAAGCCCTATAGCCCTTTTAACAAGTTGAAGACCCTGTAATGTTACCGTAAATGCGTGCTGTAGTCAAAAACAAGAAAGAAAATATTTAGCTGCGTAGGAGCTGAAGAAATCGGAAACATTTTAAGGTCGTTACAAAACTAAGCAAGTAAAAATTATTTCATGAAATGAGTACCTCTCTCTATTTCTCTTTCTCTTCTTCTTTCTCTCTCTCTATTGTGGCGTGGCAAAAAAGCACCGTGCAAGAGTTTGTTCTACCGCATTTGACCAAAAATAAATATAACAAACCTATATTTTGGCAGTATAACTAGATATTTCCCGTGTGTTAACGAAGTCATCTCTGCATTATACGGATATTGTAAAAAGGACTTCGTGAACGCACGTGAAATATCTATATATACTGCCATAAAATAGGTTTTTCTACAAATATTTTTGTTGAATATTGAAGAACACACTCTTGCACGGTGCTTTTTTGTCATGCCACAGCCCGAATAATCACCCTGTTTATTCTTGGAGCCAGCGCCGTATTACCATAGGCTGGCAAAAAATGTGGAGCTCTCTCATACTCAATCGACAAATGTAATTCGTGCTTAGGGCTCACTCGGTTTTATTTTCTAAAATATTTCTGAAGCGGCATGAATCGCAAACTGTCCAAAACGTGACCCACTCAACTAAGACGAACGGCTCGATCGTCTGAGCGGATCTGAGAGAGTGGACACGTGATGGGCTTGCCGACCTATGCGTATGACCATTAAGTGGCGACTATAAATCAGTCGACCTCATGATACATTTTAATGAATATCAGTAAATTAATTGAGCTCTCGGCGTGACTTCCTCGTCGTCAGGTGCCGCAGACGTCGTGGTGGAGTCTTTGTCGCTGGGTTGTTAGCTATTTTCACTAGAAACGACTTAATAAGGCTAAAGCTGCGGCAATTTTTTTCCTCAGGTTTTGCGTCATTGCAATGTTTTTACGAAAAAAACTTCAAGCCACAATTTTTGCTGTTTTTCACTGGGATAGTACTGATTGTGGGCTATTGAGTGGATAATTAATGAAGTAAAACGAGTGCGCGTGCATTCAAGCACGCCTTAATCAGCGTGTTCCAAAGCACCGTCGTCTGCGAGACGCACAGATGCGCGCCTGCCGTATACGTCTACCAATGTAGTTCGCATCCGAGATGAACGCGGTGTGAGGGATATTTCCGCGAAAAAAAAACGCTGTTTCCAAAGTTTGCGCACGAGGTTCCTGCCTGGATTCGGGGCAGCGCACGTTCACGGCTCATTAGGGCGCATCGCTGGGGCCCGCGTCGCAATCGCACCGCTGGGCTACTCCCCGGCGGCGCCGACCTGCGGGGGGGAAGGGAGCCACGTCGGACCACTCGCCGAGCCCTTTGCACCCGCCGGTGCGCGGAACCGCCTTCCGCTGATTAACGCGGTCTCTAATTAAATCTAAGTGCCCGTAATTAAATCCAAAAGCTGTCCCGCGGACTCCTGACAAGAACAGCGTAGCTAATTTGCATCCTGGCTGACTTGACAGCGACAACAACAGCGGCAGCGCGACAATGGCCGGAGCAGCAAAAACGTCGCCCTCGACGGAGCGCATCCCGCGCGTCCGAGAGGCCTGGTGCGCGCGTTTGTCCCGTTCGTCTTGTTTATTTTTTTCCGACCGTATTTGCGTAGCGGAAGGGATCGGCACGCGTCGGCCGCTTACGCCCTCCATTTATTCATCTCAAAACGATTTCTTGCTTCGCTTTCCAAACGTTATGCGCTTTTTTTTTATCCCCACTCCCTTTGACACACGGTGAGATCTGGCAATAGGATGCACTCTGCCAGTTCTCCCCTGGCGCCGTTTTTGTTAACGGGGCCCTTCACGTCACTGTCGTTCCCCAGGAGCGAGGGTATTTGTTCTCGTCGCAGTTCGCCTTGCTCTCCTTTCACTTCCTGTTTTTCTTTCTATCGGCGCTCTTTTTTTAAGCCTTTATTTGCGATGTGTCCGGAAGGCTCGCTTGTTTCGTTCTTCGGCCAGGCCTTCCATTTCGCACTTAAACGTCTCGAGCTGCCAGATGCTGAATTTGAATCACTTAACGTCGCGCCGTATTAGCCGCATCCTCTCGCCGCCTCTTTCCCACTTCTCCGACTCGCGAGACGAGGAAATGCGCTGCGCACACGGACCACGTAGGCACGCGACTGCAGGACACAGTCGAGCTGGCAATGCCGTGCGCTGCTCGAAGAGCAAGGCGCCGCCGCGAAGGTGCTTGCTGCTCGGGGAAGAAAAACGACAGTCAAGAGACGCTCGGTCCGGGTGCCAGTTTTGCGAAGTGGACCGCGAAAACGCGCGTCGAATATGTCGGCACGATCGCGTTTATTCAGCCGCCGCTACTCTTTTCTTCCTTTTTTTTAAATACGACCTGACATGTTTTTTGTGTTTTTATTTTTCTGTTTTCTCCGCACTGTATACAAGCTGACTCTACTATACTTTTTTTTCTGGCCGGTTTTATCCCTCCACACCTTTATGATGGGCGTGCATCAGTGTTTTTTTCTTTTTTTGCTCTGTGTGTTTCACTTATATTTATCTATTCATGTATTCGCCCGCGCTGCCGGTCGAATCATAATTCACGAAGCAACGGCGTCGTCTCCCCCGCCCCAGCACTGGCCGTCGGCTCCGCTGCACCCGGGAAACGAAAATTTACGGCCATCCGTGGCCGCCACGTGCGTGTGTTTGCGGCTGCGTTTTGGGTATCTTGTCCACCAATACTGCTTTCTAATATTTCGGAACTCTCGCGATTCCGTTTTATTTGCGGCGCGCGCTCGCGGCGTGTCTGGGCCCGGGCCTGGACGGACCGACCTCCCCCGTTGTTTCACAGAATGCCGTGCCTCCCCCGTCCTTTCACACCCCTTATCGGCCTCCGCCCAGCATGCCCACTCGGACGCGCGGCTGCTTTCTTGCGCGGCAGCGGCGCAGCTGCCAATGAATACTGATGGTGGGTCCGGCTGCGCGAAGCCGTCCGAGCGGCTGATGGGTGCGCTTCGGCCGACCGCTCTCGGCGGCGGCTCGAAAAAGGAGCTCCACGCGCCGTCTCTCTGCTGTTTGGATGACGTGACGGACGCGTTGCCTTCTCGCCCAAGCGCTTCGTACGGGCGGTAGATCTTTTCAAATTCGACGCGCATTCAGACGAGGTATACAGGCTGAATCACAACTTGTAGAACGGCAAACGGGGCAAACGACAATAACGACAAAAGTACATAATCAATCTTGATCTAAAGCTATCGTATGAGTGCGAGCTACGATGTAAGAAGCCCTGGATAAAGCGCCTTGTGTGACTCGCGCTCGTATTCAATAATATTGGTTGGTTCGCCACTTTGACTTACGTTTGTTGTAACCGTTGTCGACTCCCAATACGGATTTTTTCCTCTTGTGTTTACCAGAGTTTGGCTCGACGCTGTGGTTTGTGGTCTCAGCGGTACGTTGCAGCACCAGTTACAGAGTCTCGCACATAGTGATCGCGTATATTATAGGCTCATCATGTGGTGATGAGTGTCAATGCTGGTTGACAACTTGAAATACGAGCGCGTAACGTAAACAGGAGTGAAACAAGGACAAGCGCGTACTACCTGCTCAAAGTTAATTCGGAAAGCTGTGACATATCTATACCGAGAAATAAAAGTACCTTCAGCTCATACAATAACATCACACAACAACAAAAACTTACAAAAGACAGATAAAAAAGCTGATATAAACTATAACTGACCCACCTTACCAGTTTGCCTTGCTGATATTGCTTAACGCCTACGGCATCTGCCACTGTTTAAAAACGTGAGCTCCTTATCAGACAGAGAAATTGATGGTTTTCTCACTCATGTCAGTCTCGCACCATGTTTGCAGCCTCAATGATTATTCTTTCGCGTTCGTTTTTTATGCTTCGCAACCACGATTGTGCTGCCAAACTGAACCTTGCATCCACAACTGCTGACATGTTGGGCTAGCAAACCATCGCTGGGAGGCTATTTCTGACGATGACTGGCTTTCCTGTGGCATAATAGTTTTTTTTTTTGCACTGGCGTATCTTCCTATAGTTATTTTGTCAACGTTTCTATCGACCTATACGTATTCATTGTGCTGAAGATGATCTGATTGCAACAACTTGGTATGGTGGCAAGAAACTCCTATACCATGTGTGGCAACAGCTTAGCGTTACGACCCAGAACTTCTGTCATGACAGTCGCAGAGCCACAATAGATTCATACACAGCGCAGTCCCCTTTCACAGGCACTGGAAGAATGAAAAAAAGAAAAAGAACGCCGAAAGTAGGGCGGCAAGAGCCGCTATAAGCTTGTTTTATTGTTGGGGTTTCTTCTTGATCTTTCACTGATATTGATAGTGTGAGCTTGCACCCGTTTATTAGTCTAGCCATGCTGTCTTTCTCTTTTGGAGCACCAATTTTTCTGTTTCTTCTTAAGTGCGTATAAGTGTGCAAACGCTAGCTTCACCGTAAAATTTACAAGGTCTACGCGAGTGGGAGAGATACACACGATTCATGTGGCAGTCATGCATGAACTGAGATTCCGTATTGCCTCACTTGGCTACGAAAAATAACTACAAAGTCCTCGCTCGTCCTCCTCGCCTTTGTTTTGCGAGTGCAGTGACGACATCGGCCGCCGTGTGAACAGAAGAAGGCTGTTTGAAAGCTTACGCAGTAGTCGGCATCAGTGCTTTTCTCATTTGTCTAAAGCAGTGAAAGGGCGGTTTCTTCTTGAAAATGCAATGATGGCTTTGGTAACTCCCGACAGCAACGTTGTTCTGTGTGAGTACACTCAGCTACTTTATTTGTATATTATCAGCAGCAGTCTTGACAATGACTGAGCAGTGCACTTAAGCAAGAGGAACGTTCATGCAAACAGGAAGAAAAACATACTTATAGGCCAACTCTGGCGATTTTTTAGGTGAATTGATCTAGATGAAAATATCTGGGCACGTTCCTTTGCACATTTCTGTCATTTATGCGAAATTACATGCTTGAGAAATATACTGATTGTTTGCAAATAAATTTTAAAGATTGCCTCCAAACGCTCACCTGGCTTGCCAGAATTATTGGCAACACTATCAGTGTGACGTCATGTTTGGCATGTCAATGGAAGTGACGCAGCCTATGGCATCGCTAACTTTAGCCGCTACAGCGTTTACTGTGTTTTTACGAGGCGACCACGGTGGTGTTTGCACAAAAAAGCTTCCTTCATTTTTCGATGGTGTTTGGCCAGCTCGGCTCGGCGCGCTCGCCTCTGCTCCCAGTGCCTGCTCGTCCCGGTTTTCACAGCTTTCATATTTCGCACCGGCGGGACCAGTATACGACGACCGGTTTTTACCAAATAGTACGTCATACGTAGACAGTGCACTCAAGTTTCGGTTTCGGTATTGCACATTTTTGCTTATGGAAAATTATTTTCGAATTTGCTGAGAATTTCAGCTATCGGGCTCGTGACGAAAGTGCCTCAGGAACGAAAAAGCACCATTACCCCGACATTGTCGAAAAATCACCGAAGTTGGCCTTTAGCGCTGTCTTTAAGTGGGCACCTTAATTAATATCACTGCTGACCAACCATAGCCAACCCATGTTAAGCACAGCAGTCTTTCTGCTTGTTAAAGAACACCAGATGGTCAAGATGTCCAGAGCCCTCCACTGCGGCATCCCTCCTAACCACACGGCCATCTTGAAACAATAAACCCCATGCCTCCAACGCGCCGCCTGCGGACACTTTGATGAGAGCCTATGGCTTCAGAAGAATTAAACTTTTCTGACTTTGCTAAATGGCATTTAATTCTCGTGTATTGAAACTATTGAGCTTTATTCGGGTAAGCTACATAGACGAGATTATAGTCTTGAGCATTTCTATTCCTGAGGCACCCCATGCGTTCTCTTTGTGTTTAAACATCACCGTGAAATGCAAACGCTGTTCTAGAATTTTCAAGACATTCCTGAAGTGACTATAATATCTTTCTCGAAACATGACGACCAATCCGCTTCACATATGACCCATACATGAGCAAGGTGTTCTTTTAAATGGTGACGTACTGGCTGCTACACTGATTTGCGAGAATGACATTCAATGAAGGTGTGAGTTGTTTCACAGAATATAAAAGTATGAAACCTAAAAAAATCTTTGTTGTAGTTTATATTGCATATGTGCAATAAACGAAGCCTTGCAAATGTATTCTACACGCAAGGCACGGCAAGTCCAGTATACCAAGTCATCACAGGATTCAAAGCAAGCCTTCGGCGGCTCGTCCAAAGATCGGTAAAATTCGAAAGGAGTCTTGGTTGCATAGGCGTCTAGCTATACACATGTGTTGATATTAGGTAAAAGGACACAACCAACTCGCATATCTAACTTCAGAGCACTTGTTGAACAAGGCAAACATCTGCTGAGAACATCACGAGAATGGAGCAGTCGAGGTTTCATGGATTCTAGCCTTCCAAACTATATATGCCGGGAGGACATATCTAATGGGCTGTGAGTATGCTGAGATTACTTGAAAAAGCCACATTATCTGACCGGGCTTCACGTACAATTCATCAGAATAGCTCAGAGCAGTGCGTCCCTATGTTTCTGTTTATTTCAGTGTAAAACGAAAGATTCTAGTGCCACGCGCCATACTTTGTTTTTATTTTCATTTTAGTTGGCTATCTTTACTGTTGAGATCATTCCCATTGCTGTGCTATTTCTTACGCCTACAAGATAGCATTGTCAAGCTCAAGTTAAAATTTAAAAGGACACATTGCTACAAAGTAAGTCTTGCCCACCTCGCCTGCAAGTCTGCAAGTGTGCGCCATGGAGACAATTATTTTGCGAACTCCACGCGAGCTCTGCATATTGTCGTCGCTCTAGCTTCTTTTTCTTTATTTTACTCTCGTGGTAGGCTGCCCCTCTTTTTTTATGGCGGCAGGCCTAAGCGCAGCTGGTTTCCCCGATAGAGGCCCTTCAAGTTAGTGGACCCCGAATAGGCGGTTCTAGCTCGGAGTACACGGAAATTTCACATCGCTCGCCCACGCAGTTCTATAAGGCGCAGTGCGGGGCTGGCCTCAGAATCTAATTACTGCTTGGTGCTTGTTACATCAAATTAGCTCGGCCTTGAAAGAGACCCTTCCTCGGACGAGCCCTCCCGCTTTGCCGGCAGTCGCCTCTATTCGAGAAGCTCGCATACCGAGACAGTTACAACTGGTCGTATTCTTTTGCAAGAGCATAACGGAAAGACCACCCTCGTAGCTTTCAATGACTGCAAGACGTAAAGCGTAATCCGAGCGTAAGAGGATTATTCTGGTTTCAATCAGCTCAGTATACAAGAGCAACTAACGGCGCTGTATTTTAACTCGCAGCTTGACTCTGAGTCAATTCGAATGGCTTCTTTTATTCGACTTCTCTGCTGGAAGAACTGGCTTAGCGAGAAATCTGTTCATTGATGCACGAGTCGACAGAATCGTCTTCCGGCTTTGAAGGTATTCAAGTGCGACATTAATTCACACAGAATGAGTAAAACACGTTTCAGTGAACTCTTGAAAAAAGTCGCCTCCTCTGTGAAACCTCAGCGATTTCGCCATAGATTGGGACGACACCTCACCAAACAGGCTATTAGTCAAGAAAGAAATATAACGTAAGGTAACTGATACGAACGGTAGGCATATGCTCCACTACCGGAGCCGGCCTAGAGAGAGTGAAACCCTATTTTGAGACCAGGCACGCGTTCTCTTCGCACACCGGTGGGTGGATTGCACTAACAGCCTCACAAGCACGAGTCAGTCGTTATGGAATACGTTGACTTTTCCTTCATGTTTCCGAAATTCGTACTGTGAAGCCTGTATTTTTACGAGAAATAACAATTACCTGACAGTAGTTGGCCGACGCAGACGTTGTAATTTTACATCTCGTTTAGAGGTGTCTGCAGTACGTTCAAACAAGGGGATGCAAACAGGGGCCGTATTCACAATGTTTTTAGTTTGCAGGACGCCTTCTCATTCACCAATTATGGGCAATTACTCCTGTGATAATAGAATGGCTGGTTCTAAGATTCTCTCCAACTTTCTTTTGAAAAACCTTGCTGAAGTGTTTTTTCGCAAGTATACACATGCCTGCTCCCCCAGTTTTTTTGTGTGTATAGTCTGTTCACGGAATGTTACTGTAAATCCTTAGAATTGCAGGGGAATCGGTTCAGTACGAAACAGCAAGCATTGAGGCAAACTGCCACAGCATTAAGTAAGGCGCTGTGTATTTCAGACCAACTGATTCATACGATTGAAGCTGAGAAATAAAATTTCACTATACAGAGTAGCATAAATGGAGGTGCAGGACCGAAAAAAAAACAGCACTCGTTAAAATAGCCGTACTCAAACAAACAAATAAATAAAAAAGCGGCACCGTAATAGAAAAAATGCCGTTATGCTTATTCTGCAATAGTGTGCAGCAGGATGACGATGACAAAGGCAGAAAAATTGAATTAGTTCTTTTATCCTTTAGGAGCATAGGCGTGCGCACAGGGAAGAGGGAGGGGCAGGGGAGGTGGCGGCCCCGCGGGCCCTGATTTCAACTCGCAGCTTGACTCTTTAAGTAAATTCAGAAAGCTTCTTTCATTCGACTTCCCCGCTGGAAGAACTGGCTCAGCGAGGGGAAGTGGCCGCCCCACCCCCTCTGGTCACCGAATGGGGGGGGGGGGCGCAAAGTGAGCCCATACATTGAATTCACTCCCCCCTCCCCTGAACGGTAACCCTGCTCACGCCTGTGCATAGGAGCGCGTCATGTTTTAATATGTACTTTAACACGATAGGTGGCATTACTTCCCCTCCTTCTTTTTTAATTATTTATTTATTTTTATTTATTTATTCTTGCAGTTTTACTGAGTTATACTGTGATCTCTTCTACCTGGTTCTACCCTCACCACTTACCATTGCGCACATCCAGGTTTTCGTCGCGTCGCTTACAATTGAAAGACAGCATTGAGGCGCATTCGGGCATTTTTTGCTTGTGCTTGTCGTTCGTCTTTGAGACCCGCACTATCGCGTGAGAGAGCTGAATGGTAAAGCATGAATTCAGGGTATCATGTCTGACGATGTTCGGCTGTTTATTCACTAAGCCACGGCTGGTGTTCTTTATACCTGCTGTACCTTCTTAATCGCGGCTGCCGACGAGCGAGAGTGGACGTGCTAACACCTCGTGCAATAAATGAAAGAGAAAAATGTTTTCATCTTCGCATGTAGGTTATGTATCAGAACATAGCAAATTATTTAGAGAGTTGAAACGATAGACACCACGTTATGAAGCGCGGTAACCTTCTGCACCTTATTATCACGCGGAATCCGTTTGTACTCCTAAGACAAATACAGCGCAAGTTTGCCTCGTTCGCTAGCATTACTATATTAGCTTTGGCAAGAGTGGCCATAATAGAACCTGCCCTATAAAATTGAGCAGGTGCATACCATAGTCAAACGGGAGGGGGGGGGGTAATAGAGGAGAAATGAAGAGGAAAGGGAAGCTCGCCGCCAAGTGTGACAACTCGGCAGTTGTTCAAAGAGGAAGGAGGGGTGGAGATGGCGTGGCCGCGCTCTACGAGTGGAGCTGCATGTTTGATCGGTGCGTGTTTACATGATCATCATATGTTAAATGTTAAGCTTACCTAAAGAATGCAGGCCCGGGATAGCTAAATATCTCGTGTTCGGTGTACGCGGGACATGATTTGGCGAGAAAGCTTTCGGCCAGAGAGATAGTGCACAGAACTACAACACCATGTTCGTGCCACGCCACGGCAGCGCTTTGTGCTTATCCACTTTCAAATGTACGCTGTACTAGTTTCGCCATGCTAGTTAAAGCTCCTTAGTTAGACGCAGCGTGGTAGATTTTTTGTCATGCTCTCTTCAGGTTGACTAAACGTGGGTAGAATGCTGGTTGAAAAGGCAAGATAATCGTGATTGCGCCATTCATGCTGGATGCCGTCGATTTTATATAGGTTCTAAATATGAGAACGAGCATTTGTGGTCATAATTGAATCAGCCCTCAAATAACTTCTCTTAGCTTTTTTCGTCTACTCTATTCTGGATTGCTTTTAGCCATTCTTCAAAACTTTGCTTCTCGAATAAAAAAAAAGATACGAAAGAGAGCACATATAGATCTTGTTCCTCTCTTCCCTTGCGATTTATTCCAGCGAAAGATTTGTGTCGCCGTAGATTTAATTTTTGTGCGCTTCCAGCCCCCCCTCCCCTTTCCCCCACCAGCGTCACGCTGCGTGGACGCGGCAGCAGGCTATTTCCATCCACGGCCCACGCGTTCGCTTTTTAGTGCTGAGGGCCGCGTACATGCGAACTTGTTCATACAAAATCTCTGCTCCTCAGCCTACATCAAAGCCGCGCAAGAAGCGAAAAGCGCTGCGCCGATGCCAATCGATTTCCCTGCAAAGAATGACCCGCTATCAGGCACAAACACCAAAAGGAGTCGGCTCGAAAGAAACGGCGGCCCAGAGAGCCGGAGAAGAGGGGGCAGGCAACAAAGGCTACTCCCGAACAAGTCGCGAGCTCCTTTTCCTGACGTGCCTCTTTTCCTTCGTAAGAAATTCACTCGCTATGCCGCCGGTCGATGACTTTTTATTTTATTTTTTACGCCCCCCACCCCTCTGCACCTACCCAACCCTGCTGGCTTTCCTCCGTCGGCCGCCCTATAAGTTTCTTGTTTGGAAAATCGCCATTTCCTTAGTGAATTTTCTTCTTCTCGACAGCGCTCATTTTCGACTCTTTGTTTGCTTGCTCGCAACGAGACATTCTTCGCTGTAGTAAGGATGCCAGTCGTTCCTGCCGAGTCCCTATTTCATTCCACCGCGCGCTTCCCTCGATCCCTCCTTCCTTCCCGTCTTTGGAAGCGTTTCATTTTGTGCCGAGTTCCGATGGTGCGCCTCCTTGTCTGGGCCTTGTTTGCCCCTTGTGGCTGGTAATGACGGCATTGTCCGCTTTCCAGATTGTATACTTCCGCCCCGCTCTCCTCGGAACTCGGTGGTCCCTAACGTCTCCGTTTGCATACGGAATTTGCCCTTTCCCAGGGAATGAAAGTGATTGTCTACGCGCAGTGGCCAATGCTCTAACGAAGCGCCTTCACCTCCTTCGAGTTTCTTTGGCCTTCATTTCAATACTTTCTTTCTTTGTCATTCTCCTTTTCCGTACTTTTGCTCTTTTTTTTGTCGTTTCTTATAGCCTGCGTCAACGCGGGAAGAGAAAAGGCGGCCTTGTTTCACTCGTCATTTAAATTGCGCGATCTGCAATTTGGGATAAACGCAGGCGCATAACTTCATCTCGTTCCACTTGATTTGCGTCGCCATTTCGTCCGCTGCTGCTGGGCATTTGTACTCCCCCCCCCTCCGCCCCCATCGTTTTTTCTTTGCCCCCTCTTCATTTCACTTTTCATTCCCTCCGAAAGAAATTCCAGGTTGTTCGTAAAACTTGGATGTCATATAGAATGTTGTGATGGCGAAAGACACTCAGTGTAATGTCTTTCTCAGATGCACGATTTGTTGTAGAAAAATTGTAAAATATAAACGAGGGTCGACGTGAGCGATTAGCGTGTGATTTATTTCTTCTGAACCCCCCCCCCCTTGCCCCTTAGCAAAGCCGGCACTCGATAGTTGGATACGGAACCATGAAAAAGATAAGAGCATTTGCCAGCCACTTGTGACGTCCGACATCCTAACGAGATCGGATTTTTTTTTTTTAAAGTTACCTTCAGTCAGTCATGGCGTTCGTGGTTTCTTCATTTCTCTCTTGTGTTTGTGTTTGCAGGCCCAATCTTTTAGTATAAATACCGACCAACTACATTGTCTCCCTGTTATTCGAACGGCAAAGTTCCGACGCTCTCTCGCAAAAAGATGGAAGACGCATTTCAGAGTTACAAGTTTCGGGGGAAACTATTGTTAACTAGACTGTCATTGTTAACGAATCCCATTATTATTCTAATCCATCTTCACTCAGTGCCATTGTACCTTATAGCCGTCTGCGATTTATTTTGCACGTAAAAATTATGAACCATATAGAGTGATGTTTATTGTATGTTCGAGTATGTTTTACAAAATATACTGAAATCACATCAATACACTCTAACTTTTTTTCCAGGCGGATACCTTTAGCGACGAAATGATGTCAATAAGTTACGTCACCGTGATTTTGTCATTTAATATCTTAGTTACAAGATTAACAGCCGACGTTTATATTATACTATTCTAGGATATAATCCCAAAAGCATACCTTGTCAAGTGTCCAACTAGGCTATTAATGTGTAAGACGTTTCGAAAGGCCCATTTTGGACTTAAGTGTCGTGAGATTAGACGCAACAATATGAAGCCAAAACATGCTGAAGCCAAACAATGGCAATAAAAACTGGCTGTGTTTTTTTTTTACTTTTTGTTTAAATCCATGGAGAGATTATTACATAAAGGAACAATCAATAAATGTGGGCGTAACAATAAGTTGTTGGTGGTCGGGATCAAACATAATAATCAGGCACCTCCGTCGGGCACAACCTTCCTGTGACGAATATAGACTGCGTATAATGATGCGTGGCAGCAGCATGCAATAACATGTGATATGGCGCTCCTACCGCTGACGCCACTATGTGTCCAACCGGGAGTTCTTCAAAGAGCCGATCGAAATAAGCTCTAATCTTTTCTTCTCATCGCCACGGAGTGAATAGATGGAGAGCATCACTTTACTTATAGCACGCGCGTAATCAGGTAAATTGAACGAATAATTTATTCAGTCTGCACGACCATTTCGAGATGCGACAACACTTTATTGACAAGTTTTCATCAATATTTGCGTGTTCTCGAAGTTTCGAACTCATAAGGCAACTATGCTAATTTTCGTTTATTTATTGAAGTAATCACTCTTCCTTTTTTCGGAAGTGAATGTCGCCTTGTGAAGAAAATTCTCCTCAAGTTAATTGATTCGCGAAAGGCCCCTAGCTTATTTTTTTCGTTTTGCTTTTCGAAAAAGAGACTATCAAGATTCCTTTTTGCATTACAAGTACGCCACTTTTACTGACTTCCCATATGAGCTCATATGTAGCGCTTGTGCTTGCGATAAGAGTAGCCCCAGATAGTGTTACGTAAAGCTACACCGGATGGTGCTTATGTACACAATTGATGTTCACTCGACATGAATACTCGATCATCTATGATCACGTATTTTGCTACGCACGACCCTTTCTTTCTATGTTTTATGTCGCTGGCCTATTTGACGTGGGGATAATGCCTTTAGCGAACTGCGTCAGAATGTCACTATTAAGTAAAACATTTGTACGCATCTTTAGCGTCATTTTGTATCGTTTTTCTCAATAAAAAAGTTAAAACACAATCACCTTCCTTCCGCATGCTCCTCATAGCGTCGATCCCCAAGGTACGTGGAATATACCGAATTTTTTTATTCAAGGGAAGCAGGAATAAATTTAACAAGTATGGCGTTCTGGAATGTTCGGAAATTTCTATTCTGTCCTAAATAGTTCCACGACCGCAAAGCAAGAAGAAATTATTTTGTTCAATATGGCACAAAGGCAGCAATGCTTTATCATAGCCACGCAATTATTTTCCCTCTGGATTTGTCTATAGAACACGGTTTCCCCTTTTATTGCCCAGCATAGTGGCTTAAGTGTCCGCCGTAAAAAACAAAAACACGCTCATGGGTCTTTTTCTTTTAGGCATGGCTGAGAAGAGCCACACAGGAACAAATAGCCAGACTGCTGATAGGCCATACGGGTTTTTTAGCCTCGTATTTCTCCTCTATCTGTGAATGCCGTGAAGGGCCGCTCACCATGTTTGAGCATTTCGAGCCGGCAAGAGAAATGCATGCACTGGGCGCTCACGATCTCGTCAGCCATGATTTGGAACGCTAAACGCACCGGAAAGAGGTGATATTGATGCACTGAGGGCGGCTTGCTCTTCATCTCACGGGCGTGTGCCCCAACATACAGGAGGAGGAATGGTCCTGCGTTCGTCGAAGTAGTACGTGACAATGCGAGAATCATCCGAGACGACGTGTGTAATTTGCGCAATCTGTTGCCTAAATAGAAGAATAAAAGTTGATAAAACTATAAAAACGCGCAAACGGAATCTGTGTGCACCAGTTTTTTTGTTATTTTTTTTTTACTCCGTATCGGAGCAAGATGCGCGACTACGCTGCCTCCATTTCGTCGGCGTTGGTGTTATCGCCGTTATCGAATCGCGCCGGTGCCAGCCCTGACAATGTTTGGCGTATTTCCGGCGCATCAATCCTAGGAGTATAGTTCCGGCGCGACTCTGTGTATTGTGGTAAAGATACATGATCCATGCCAGCCTCTCCAAACGTGCGCGCATATAGAGGGATTCATCCCACAGAATCAGGCAGTATATACTATACACAGAACACCGAAACGACTTGGGCATGTTATGCGAATGTAACGTTGCGTGTACCTGACCGTGTTGATGCGCCTACGTCGTGGGATCTTTCGCCTCCGAGTTGCTCAGCTACCGAAGAGGGAAGGGAAGCGATTTGGCTGGCGAAGTCTACACGGGGCGAGTGGTAAATGCTTCAAGCTCACCGCCTCGCATTCTGCTTTCGTGGCTCATAATGAACCAAGTAAATAATTCTTGTGCTACAAAGTAGTGGCTCGCAACAATTCCCCGTGTCTAACTAAAATTTCTCATGTGACTTGGTGAATCGCCCTTTAACGAACAAATGATAAACAAAAAACTTACCTATACCATATACCTTTCCCTGACGACGCTCCACGGTTTTGCATGTCCTGCGGCTACACAGAAGCACCTCTGGTTCCGTACGCATGCGAACAGATGCCGGGGAGATGGCGAGCGGCTGACGCAACGCGGATGAATTCCTATGTAGCGGCTGATGGGCCTTCCTATTCGCTAAAGGGCCTTGTAGCCTTGACAGTGATGAAATAAACTTCTGAGAATTCTCAAGGCTCAATTTTGCCCGGTAACATGAATACCGGTCTTCACTTTACTCGAAAGCAAAATTTGAGGTTAAATTCAGTTTATATAGGCCCCCATTTTGAAAATGTGCGTTTATAGGAGGCACTTAAAGGTATTAGGCACAAACTTCAAAGATATACATTTATAGGCACTATAAAGACACTATGAAAGGTCTTCTTAACCACTAATTTATCATCATATATCAAAATGGCACAATATAGGAACGCAAGAAATAAAATAGGCATTTGTTTATAATCCAGTCTCTAGTCAATATCTTTCAATTATATTTAATGTACGATAGAGTTTTGGTTGTTCGTTTCAGAAGAGGTTCTGTTCAAGTCTCCGATGCAGCGCTGTGCTCGACCTTTAGAGCGTCCTTCCAAAAGCTTCAGTGTCTGATTCGTTTCTTCGCTTTTAACACGTGTTGAAATTTGGAGCGTGTACCACTGATGCGCTCAAACTGTATACACAGTGCCTTTTTTTTTTTTTCGGCCAACGGAAACACCGTGTTTTCGAAAATCGGGAAGGCGGTGCCTCTAACTCCCTAAATATAGCTGTTTCCACTCCACTTAGCCAAGATTTTTTTGTTTTTTTTCTCACTATACCGCGACAAGGAAGAAAAAAAAAAGTGCGTCCTAATCAAGTCAGCTCTTCTGTTGCAAACGCAAGCGCTGAACATCACCGGGAGCGTTTCAGCCTTTATATTTTTCCGCTCTCCAGGTTTGGCGGCATTCTTCGCATTCGTTATACTCTACGCACAAGGCTGCCTGCTATACGGCGCTGTCGCTTTCTCTCTTATTTGTCTCGTTATCGTCCATCTCACATTTCCCATCTCGAGGCGCGAAGGAGGAGGGAAAAAGAGGAGCGCCTTTCCTCGTCTACCTCGCGTGGCGATGGCGAAATTCTATGCTCGCGTGACTTTCGCGAATTTTGATAGCGCTGACGCGTTCCGGACGCTCAGCGCCGCCTTGGAGCTGGCGCACCGGCGAGGATCCTCGTTTGTCCCTTCGCTGCGCCCGATTCCTGCAGCACGGCGGGAGCC
This sequence comes from Rhipicephalus microplus, assembly GCF_043290135.1. Taxonomy (NCBI): domain Eukaryota; kingdom Metazoa; phylum Arthropoda; class Arachnida; order Ixodida; family Ixodidae; genus Rhipicephalus; species Rhipicephalus microplus. The sequence continues at coordinate 180,183,167 of NC_134710.1, forward strand.
GCGTCTCCTACGCGCGCTGTTCTCGCGTGCGCGCCATGCGGCACGCTGTCATCCCGCGCCTCACCTCCTCCCCGCACCACAACCTTCCACGCCACGCGTTTTGTGCGCGCGAAGGAACGCAAAAAAAAGAACAAAAAAGAAGGAAAAAAACTAAACCAGCAGCGTGGCGTAGGTTGCCCCCCAGCAGCCAAGTTTCTGCGGCGTGCAACGGCGTTGTCTCGCTTTCTTGTCGAAGCTGCTCACGGCTCGCGCTGCGACTGGGCGCGTGTGCGGCAGCGCGGCGCTCATTTGCATTTTCGCGCTCGGCTTATTTCGGTTGCGTCTCCGTAGAGTCGTCCTAGCGCGTCTTCTTCTTCTTACGCCATTGCTGGTGGTGGTTTTGGGCCTCGCTTCCATTCTTCACTTTATTTGCCTTTCTACCATGACATTTTTCTTTCAATGTTTTTTTTTTCGGCGGTTTCGTGTTTTTCTTTTTTTATGTTGCTGTGCTCAACAGTTTGACATGGTTTCTTGGAACTCTCATTTCTTCCTTCGGCGCCCACTGCCACTCGTCTCTTCTTTCTTTTTCTCATTTCCCCCACTTGCCAGCCACGCCATATCTCTCTCCTCCTTCCACTGCGTTGTAATTCGAAAGTGGTTCCTGCAGAACCATCCACTTTCTCTTAAAAACTCGAGCATGCTCAAGATAAAAACTGGCAGTTTGGATGGAGAAAAATATTGTGAGGGGTGGTGTGAAGTCATCCTCCAAATGGCAGGCTGCCCTGTACCTTTTTAGTAAAACAGAAGAGTGAGAAGCAAACCAGTCGGACATGTCGTGATTCGTGACGCATAAGATATGTTTGCGCTTACCGCAGGCGCACATCGAACGCCACGAGCAACATCAAGCAAGCAGGGCTGTGCGCGCACTTCCACATTGACCAACCGAAATGACTGCCTAAAGAAAAAGAAACAGATTTCAATGTGTAGAATGAGCCGATATTTCGGTTTCAGTGGCCTTGGGAGGCAGCTCGGAGTATATCTGGAACTACTTTTCATTTGACATTGGCGTTTTACCTTAACAAATCATGTCCTGTACCAAAGTAAGAATAGGCGGTTACAGTCTTTCCATTTCACTTGTCGCTTCTTGCTGTCTTCTGTAGAGCTGTTGACTTAAACAGTGATATCAAAATACGGATGAGTGCGTGCGTGAGTGACAACTACAGCCCCTGATCATCGTCGTTGTAGCGACGCCAACAGAGCTTATGTGATTTATGCTACTTGCAGGACGCTGAGTTCGCCAACTCAGTGTGTGTTGAGTCGTTGGGATAGCATCCATTACGGTGAAGCTGGCTCGAAGGTGCACAGTGATGAAAACTTTGAAATCAAGATAAAATATTTAATTTATGTCGTCTGATTCTGGTGTGTGTACAGTACTACACACCAAGGAGACGAAAAACGCCTGTTCTGTGATCTCTCAAAATTGTGACAGTACACCTTTAGGAAGTACGGAGAGGCACCACCCAGATGACCGAAGCGTGGCGGCCGATTGCTTCCCTGATTAACAAGCTAGTCCCACTCATGAAGAGCTCAGCAATGTGCTCCAGTGGCGGAGTCATCGGCTGTCCAGTTCATGACATGCCTGGAGTGCGCACCCGTTGGGGCAGGCTTGTGCCCATCAACCTTTAAGAGTAAATGCGGCAGATTTCTAAAGTTGCACCCGACTATATGTTGCATTCGGTTTGTTATCCTATACTCTAAGGGAGACAAGCGTGCGGAAGACATGCTGGCAAATACTGGCGCATGGTGGGAAAATACCCGTATTTCGCTGGAGGAGATTTGAGACAAGACAGAAATTATCATTGGCCAGACAATGTTCTACTGGCTTTCACCGGGACTCCTCTGACAGTCCAGAATAAGTTATATTGCACACTAAGCTAAGCTACTAAACTTTTTGTGGTGACCTTCGGCGAACGCACACAGAGACTGTAGCCGAATGCACGCGTCATGCGCGCCAATCTACCACACACAAAGGACGCTCTCTTCAGCAGACTCAGTGCTTACCTTCATCGAATGTGCTTTCGATGGGCTTCGGGAGCCTGGCGCTAATCGCCTAAAGATGAAAGACGACAGCCGCGGTGCCGTTCATTTTGGTGCGCCCGCGGTCAGTTAATGGCCGTAACACCTGCTCGGCTGGGGCTCTGCACTCATATTTCTTTCCGCACTCTAGACGCCTGCCGATTCGAGCGCTAATAAACAAGCTTCTGGAACGATATATGTTCGCCTTTGAAGCGTGCTCGATCAGCTGCAGAAAGTGGGGTACTCTTGGAATTGCCGCAGGCTATAAACAAATAAAGTGCAAGCACACACAGCGGTCGCATGATATATGTCACCTATAAATCTCGCAAAGCAGTGAAACGACTAATAGTTTGCTTTGCGGACCTTCTACTGGTGTGTTTTGTTGTGGCCTATGTGGACAATACCAGAATCGTCTGCGAATTGAGTTTTGCGCCCCCGAATCATTAAAAAAAAATGTTGGGATAAGTTTGCGTGATCGCTCATTTTTTACTTCGTGGTATTATTGAAGCAGACGTGTGCCCTCTGATGTCGCTTTAGTAATTCCTTTATATACAGTAAAACCCAAATACATCTAACTAGCGAAAAGGCGGCCTTTATTTAGATATGACATATAATTTGATACAAAACATTTAAAGAATTTACCCAATAATAAATGCGAATTTCCGTACGCAAGTGTGCTTGATGGCACTTCCTTGAAATATTGCAAAGACGACGAAGTCACAAAATTCGAAGAGTTTTCTTTTTTTAGTTTTTACGTTTCCGCAGTTTTCAGCTGGGCTTGCGGGTTAAGTCAGAAGTGGGTTCTACAAAAGAAAATACGGTGTTGATCTATACAACACCTAAAAATGAGTTGAAACATATGTTCCAATAAAAACTAAAAAGAAAAACATTGAACTTCCACGGATAACGAGAGAAATACTCAATTTGAAGCGTCGTCTAGCAAGACTAAAACGTGCGAGTCGTGATGGCAATGTTCTGCGGAGAACCGAATTTAATGCAGCGAAGCAAGAGCTTCGTAGTAAAATAAATCCTGCCAAGAACCTTTTCTACACAATCACTTCACCAAATATGGTTAAGAATAACCCCCAAAAATTTTGGAGCTCCGTTTCTCCTCATTAATCAACCACTAATACATTCATTCTTGGCGAAACTCCCACTGGTAAACCGCAGGTCATTGCCAACTCTTTTAATGAATATTTCACATCTGTATTTACTGAGGATAATCATGAAATTTCTACTTGCAGTGCGTTTTGTGCCTCGCTTGTTTCTATTGATGTGTTTGTGTCTACAGAACATGTACTCAATTTGATTTTAAATGTCGATTAAAAAAAGTCGTCTAGCGCAGTCAATGCTTACAGCGTGTTTCTCCATCGTTATTCATTATTGAAAAGCCAATACCTGTCAGTCACTTTTAAAAAATCATTGTGAACGTAAACTGTACGATCATCATGGAAAAGTGCACAAGTGCTTCCTCCACACAAATCAGGCAATAAGGGATCACTTTTAAATTACACACATATATCACTAACCTTGCACTCATGCAAACTGTTAGAACATATCGTCTTTAAACACATAATCAATTTTCTTGAATCTAACAACGTCCTCTCCAGTGCACAACATGGTTTTAGTGTGGATTCAGTACCATCACTCAACTGACAGAATTCACACATGATGTTTTAATCACTCTTGACTTAGGCCTTCAGGTGGACTTATTATTCATTGACTTTACAAAAGCATTGGACACTGTCATTTATTCTGAACTGCTATATAATTTTTCTGAACTGCTATATATTTATTCTGAACTGCTATATATTTTTTGCTAAAGAACCCCCTGCTTGCTGACAGGATTGGTAGTTTTCTTTCAAATCGTCGCCATCTTATAAAACATTACATTCGTCCGAAACACACGTATCATCAGGAGTGCCCCAGGGATCCGTGCTAAGGTCCTTACTCTTTTTACTGTGCATTAACAACATACCAGGCGTAGTTTCCACTAAAATTCGTCTTTACGCTGATGATTGTGTCCTGTATCATGTAATCAATTCACCTGATGATCATCATGCACTCAACGCTTCATTCTTAAACTTTTGCACATGGTGTCAGAATTGGCGGATGAACGTAACATCCAAAATACTGCTGCCATGTGTTTAAGCAGGCGAAAAACCCCATCGACGTTCAATTATTTGTTTAACTACGTTGTACAGCGGGTTCCACAATACAAATATCTTGGCCTCCTTTTCACCTCAAATTTATCATGGTCTCAACACATCATGGTCTCAACAAAGCTCTAAAAAACTCGGATATCTCAACCGCTCACTACGTTTAGCCCAAAAAGAAACATTATTGTTAACATATAAAACTCTCCTAAGGTCAATACTTGAATAGGGCGCCACTGACTGATATGTAGGATTTAACGTCCCAAAACCACCATATGATTATGGGAGACGCCGTAGTGGAGGGCTCTTGAAATTTAGACCACCTGGGGTTCTTTAACGTACACCCAAATCTGAGCACGCGGCCCTACAGCATTTCCGCCTCCATCAGAAATAATATGGTGCCACTGTATGGTAACCATACAAAATCGGTGACATAAACGCATTCAATCCATCCAGAAAAAAAAACGCAATTCGCTTCATATATAGACGCTATGACTGCAATTTCTCACCGGCATCCCACCAAAGGCACCTTGGTTTGACTTCACTTTCTAAACGACGCGACATTGAGTCTCTCAAACTTTTTTACTTCTTTTTCAATTTGCCACAATATTCATCGCCCAACAACTAAATAATCCCTGCAAAAACAATATTTACCAAGAACAGCCATACACTCAGCGTATCTGTGTTTCATCATGGCACAAACTTCTTCAAGTACACTTTTTCCCCGATTGTTTGAAATATAGAATACCATACCAGGTGACATTCGCTCATTAGAAAAATGTGAATTTTCGAAGGCCCTAAGAGACGACATACACTAATCTTTACTTCTAGCTTTGCAATGTTTGTATAATTACCTTTAGAGGATTTTTCGTAATTGTTAGATCTGTCATTGTTTGTATTTATTTCAATTACTCTCAGTTTCTTGTATTTTTCTGCTCTGTACCCACTCCTGCAATAGCCCTCTAACAAGGCTGCAGTGTGTGAAAATAAATAAATAAATAAATAAATAAATAAATAAATAAATATCTTCATACGCAGATGTGCACGCAAAAAACCGTCTCGGCGCTTACGTCGGCCTCGTTCTTCCATCGTACTAAGCGTGCTTCTTGAGACGTCGGGCTTATTTCCTCCCCGACTGACTGAGCTGATTATCGGCGGCTTTACAGAGAACGGCCGGTTCTTCCGTTTGACGGCATCCAACACGTGAAAAAAAAAAAAACGAGAGAGAGAGAGAGAGAGAGAGAGAGAGAGCGCAGAACTGCGGAGAAGCGAACGTTGGCGTCCGCTTCGGTGGAACAGCGCTTACTATGCTCGGCTGCTCACAGGAAGGTAGCGGGTTCGATCTCAGTCGTGGCGGTCGCATTTTGATGGAGGAAAAACGCAAGAGGCCCGTGTATTTTGCGATGTGAGCACGCTTTCGAGAATGCCGGGTGGTCGAAGTTTCCTGAGCCCTCCACTACGGCGTCTCTCGTCATCATTTGGGACGTAAAATCCCAGACATTACATTGTGAACGAACGGCGATCGCGCATCATGAGGGGCTCGTGGGGCGAGGAATCGTACGTGGCACGTGATGACAAACAGTAGTTTCGACTCGCTCCTCTGTGGAATGCGTGCCGCAAGCCAATAGAGGGAAAATCGGCCGCTCGTGGTGTTTTACAGCGCCCATAATCGACATTTATTAGGTATGGCTATATATTTTCTCATTCATTTGCATTAAATCATTGTCGCGTTTGAAAATAGCGTGATATGAAGTATAATACCATTTACCTGTGTTCAGTATAGTTAGGTTTGTCTCTATGAATATATCATACATTGAACATTCTGGGTCAACATTACTTCGCTATACCGTTCACTGCAATGTTTGTGCCTGTAGCCCTATAGCGTTGTTGTAGAATCAACTTCACCGACTAGTCACTTAATCCGACCATCGCGTGCAGTATATATATTCGGGAAGATCAATGAAACCAGTCCGAATTTTCATCTCTATCAGTTCTACGGATTGAGCCCATGGAGTTACGAAGCTTAGATTGAGTCCACCCCCACAGACGTACCCTTTCGGTGTTTTCGCGAAATACCGTTGTCACGTATCGAAAGAAAATCACATAACACAAACGAGCTACAGCTAATCAAGCAAGGAAGGAAGTTGTTGATAACCTCTAACGCGTCCCCAATAAATCATCGGCCACGCATTTTGGCGCTCCGGATGAGACACAGGAGACAGGGAACGTATCGCGCAAGGCGGAAAACCTCGCTTAAGCTGAAACCGGGGATAAAGCTGCTTCCGCCTTTTTGTATACACTTGCAGGGGCACGTTTTCCCCTTTGTCTTTCTTGTTTAATGTCTCCTAAAGCTTACGCTTTATTTTTTTTCCTTTGATATTTTCGTAGATTTCGAGCTTTTTCTATTTTTGAGGCAGCTCTCGCTTTGTATATACTTCTGTGTTTTTTCGGGACAGTACAAAAGGAGGCAACGGAAGACGAGATGGTGCTGCAGCGTTGTGCAAAGCCGAGGTCCGCGGGGTTCATCGGAAAGGGCGAGGATAGGGCAAAGGCCCGGATCACTGCAAAGCCCGCCAATGGGCCATTCTGTCCGAGCGCTAATGCGCTACGGAGGGGAAAGGAGAACGTGCGCCCCAACTTCTCCAGCGCGCGAACGACATCGTCGTCGCCGAGCCGCGAGTGCTTGCAGGAGAAACGTGCCTCGATCGCTCCTCCCGAAAAACGTGTGAGCGGCGGGAAGAAGCCGTCGACTATGTATACACCACGTTGACAACGGCGCTATAGACACGATCCGGCCAAAATAAGGCGCTTTGTTATCATAAAAAAAATGTCCCTTTCCCGCTCCTTGTAGGTGATAAACGATATAGAACATATTTGTGTATGCAATCCCGTTGACAAACAGGAGGACCAAGTTTACGAAGCGTGTAATTTGCTAGTGCTACGTGGGCTTTCCCGTTTTTTGCGTCGAACTTAAGGTAGTTAAATGCCTTATGTTTTGCAGGGAGCCGCTTCGAGGAACACGACCTCGTTTTAATAAACTGCTTTAATTAGTATACGACGTGGGTGACAAAGTCGAAGTATGCTGCGTTCATTAGATGGAGGACCTGAATTTTAACTGGGATATGCATATGCGTTGATATTACGCTATATGCGGTGACTTTGGAGGCCCTTGAGGTAAGTAGTTATTCTTTTGAATGGTTAGAGTGATACATAGCATGGTGCACAGGCTTAGAAATCAGTCTAGTGTGGCCACTGAGAATTGTTGTTTTATCTACCATGAGCCCAAGTTGTGGTCAGAGGCTATTCTTTTGGTTCGCTAGAATTCTTGAATTGTATTTGCTCGTAGGAAGAAAACGATTTTTTATGATCAATTTGACATAAGAAAAAAACCGAGCGTCGATAATTCTACTTGAACAATATCTCGGTGAAGTGAGTGGTTCCCCCATTCCCCACTCGAGGGCTCAGGCGGAAAACCACTGCGCGTGGCAGTAATCTTTTACGATCACGGGGGCTCGAGCCTCGATTCGGGCTGAGTGCGCAAGGAGGGCGACACACTCGCTCTATACGTCGGAAGGGTTTTCAGTCCGTTATATACGCGCCCCCAACACATCACTTACGTGGGAGCCACATTTTTATCGCTCAACTCCTATTTCATGGCGTGTTGACTGCGCCGTCCTCGGTACCGCCTGCCCTCTTACACCACCGTATCAGCGGGGCGAGTTATTTCGCCGCGTCCGAGGCGCGCGGGACGACCCGCGGCCAAAGGTGCGTCGTGCTGGGCCGCGAGCCTTCCGCGCATCGGACGCCCGAACAAAACACACAAAAAAAATATCACGAAGCACATCGTCAAGGCTGCCGCTGCAGCCTCCCCGGAAGTATACGAAAGATTTGATGTTCGGGCCGCGTTTATACGGTTTTGGTTGCCTGAAAGGCCCGCGCCCCGTGGCGCCACAGCTCACTCGGTACACGGCGGTTTTCTGCGCCCGGGGCTCGATGGGCGCAATGCCTAAACGACTCGGAGCGGAAAGGCAGAGGAGGGAGAAAGAGGACGCAATGCATTTGCCCCCTTCTCCTCCAGAAATATGAAACCAAATCGGGAGAAACGTCCAGCCGCACGGCTCCATATTTCTCTCTCGCGGCTCGCTGTGCCGGGGGAGGCCGGTCGCGCATTAGGCGGCTGCCGCTGCGCTTTTCCCCGCGGCGACTCCGCGCTGCGAGCAGCCCGGCGGAATCGAAATTTATGGTAGCCCGTTTTGACTCGCTTTTTGGCTTCCGAGTCGCTTGCAGCTCCTCTGCTTGCCGTCCAGCGGCCCCTCTTTTCTTGCACCATCCAGATAGCCGCTTTGCGGAAACCGGCTGGGCCGCTCTGGCCGAGCGTCTTTCCTTGCGCGCCCGACCCCGGGGCTGGGCGCTCGCGCCTTGGAATTCGAACGCCGAGATAAGGCCATAAAAACAGCCTGCCGTTTTTGCCTCGCTCTGCTGTACGCAATGCCTTCGCCACGTGCTTGCCGCAACCGCACGGAAGAGAGCAGTGTCACTCCTCCGTTTTCTCGCTGCGCCTGCTCTGAAAGACGGAATCCCTCCATCTGGCCGAACAACGGTGCTGTGATCAATCCTTCGGCAGATAACATCGTCTGAAGTTTCAGAGTGTGAGAGAACACTATTCATAACTGGGATCTTATCGTTTAAGTGCGGATCGACCCGATGACGTCCCGCGCTGCTTTGAATTTGCTTGCTCATCGAAATGCACTGACCCAGATATTTCTGTCTTGCCTAAAGATGCTGTAAGCACGGACGGTCTGTCGTGAGTTTCGCGAACATTTCCTTCCTTCCTGGTAAACTCTCTCACGCTATATATGTAATGAGTCCGATTGTTTACCTTTTTGTGAACTATTTTGCCACCTCTTCCTTTGTATAAATTTCCTGTCTTTTACAGCCTCAGTTCTGATTTCAATTACAACCGAATGCAGGGCTAATCTGCATTGTCGCCTCCATTTTAACATGTTTCGTTTTCCCTAAGCTATTTGTGAGTTTCTCTAATGTAGACTCTGCGCCTTTTACATTCTTTCTTTTTGTGTGCCAACCAGAGCTTTTTCACCTTGATTTTCAACTTTTTGAACAAATGAAGCAGAAAAGTAAGCGAGCAACCAAAATATAAGCTATAGACTTTCTTTTATTCTAAGATGTGCTATTGTATGTTATTTGCATCATTTATCTGCTGCCTATGTAGTCATACAGAATTTTGGGGGGACAATAAACAGAATCAATGAATTAATTGTACTTAAGAAATATTTTGTTTTGCATAATTAACTGCAGTGCAAGGGAAACACAACATACACGGACAAAGTGAACAGACAGAAGGTCGATTCTCGGTTGAACTTCATTTGTAGGAACAAAAAAAAAACAGAGCAACGATGAGGCGAACGTGTGGACATGCTCCTTTCAAAATTCTGATTCGAAGCTTGTGCTACGTGTGTTATACAAACATTCTTACGTTTTTTAACACTAAAATGTCTCCTGGTGGGGTCCACCAAGACTTCAGTGACGTATTTTCGTCACGAATATGACGTGAAATCAACGCTACCAATTGAAAAAAAAAAAGAAAAGATTCAAAAGAAAATTTCCCCCGCCGAGCGTCGAAACTCTTTTTTGGAAAATGGCGACGAGCCCCCGGTGCCCTGTCGAATGAGCTATTGAAGCAATGGCTGAGCTATGAACGAACACGCCTTATATCTTTCACACATTCTCTCTCGCTCCGTGCTCTCTGTTGGCGAAGCGGGGTGGTGCAGCTGTCTATCAGTGCTCCAGAGAAGTAAATTGGCTTGACGCAGTTAAAGCATGGCGTTCGAGATTGCGCGCCGGCGTGCCGTCTTGGAGGCCATGGTTAAAGCTCTATGGTTAAAGCTTCTCGACAGCATCGGAGGGTCGCCGACGTGGTTGTGTTCTTTGACTTTCGTTTCGTAAGAGCACGTTGTTGAAGTCCACATACATAAACCATTTTTCACCGCCGACTACTGCGACTGTGATAGCACCGGCTTATTTAATCAAAATGCGGCAGTAAGCACTGCAGCAACGCAACGTTGTCGAAGGGCGAATGTGGTGTTTTATAGTGGAGTGAAACTGAGGCCAGCAGGACGTGGAACGCCGGCGCACGTTCGCGCTCAAGAGCCTCTGCGTCCCGCGTTACCGAATCGCAGTGAGCGCTGGCGTATAGCTTTTAGGAGCGCTCACCGGGCTGTTACTCTCCACAACTGACGATCTTTGAACACGTGCGTATTGAGTAGCAGTTTTCAGTGTGGCCTTGTCGATGCCATCTTTGTGCCCAATTAGCGATACGCTGTGGGCAAGTATACGTTAAAACACACAATGGCTAAATAATGATCATGGGTGGTAGTCGTCGCGATGGAGACGGGCCACTAGGCGGCAACGTGGCTGTTTCCACGTCGAACGGTGTCATAGCTGTGACACGCCAATAGAAATTGTTCAAGCTCTTATATATCACTACACAATAAGCACTACTTCTATGAAGATACGTTTCACTTTCGTGTTATACCCATTCGTATGACGGAGGAATTAATTATGTTTTCTGGTAATGCGCAAGTGCGACGCCATTTTTCAAGCCACGTTTGGTTCTATGGCTATTCCTATGATCTAGTGCTACCGGTTCAAACCATGCAGTGAGTGCCTCCTGAGACTCCTGACTATAGGGATAGGGAAATAGTTTCGAGCTGACCGGAATGAAGACGTGGTTCGCACTGAGAACCATTTGGCTCATTCATATTGCGGGCGATCATGACGAAGGCCAGCATCGCTGAATAGTGCCGCGCACCAAGGTGGTGCCCGAAGCAAGCTTCTCAATCCGTTGTATATACAGTGCAGCACCCGTCTCGCTCGTCTGCGGACTGACTATGCGATTTGGGCGACCGTGCGATTCCGGGCAGCGGGTGATTTCCGTTGTTACCTTTCATGCACGAGTTAAGGCTTGGATCGCTACTATTCAAACTGACCTCTTGTCAGACGAGCCCTAACAGCAATCTCTAAAAAACTACGTAGGTACGGGGGGGGGGGGGGGGGTAGTTATTAGAGTCAGGCTTTGATTGTCAATCTCATCACCATGCTTCTGAAGAATAGAAAAAGTAAACCCCTAAGGAATGTTCATCAAGAAGAGGAGAACAAAGCATTTCTTCGGCGTTTCCATAACGTTTTTTTTTGTTACTATACCTTCTAAATTCTACGTATGTACCGTTTGGCTTTGTTCTGTTTTTTTTTTGTCTCCTAAAAACTTGGTTCTTTTTTTCGTTGAAGGTGTGAGCGCGTTCATTAACTTCCTTCATTCTTCTTCTTCTTCTTCTTCTTCTTCTTTTATTTTTTAAGAAAAAAAGAAAACGCAGCTTCATCGACTTTCACTGACGCTGTAAATATTCATCAGCCCTATGTGTGGAGCAAGAAAACTTCCCCTTTAACAATTGTAATTTGCAATGTGCAGTCGTTTGTGGGTATTTTATTGCTCGTCGCTAATTTATCAGAGACCTGGTATTTTCCTGTATCTCTAGCGATGCGCTTTGAGCACAGCAAAACAAAAGAAAGTGATATACCCTTGTTGCGTTCAAGTTGAAGAATCCACTGACATTACTTTTGATCCACCGGTCAACTATACCTAACAAGGTGGTCTCATTATATCATTCAGCTTCTAGATGCACCCAGTGGCAGCGAAAGTTGTCAGGCATGGGGACTTCTAGTTTATTTATTGTTGGACGGATCAGTGAAGACAAAAAAGGCAAAAAATTCCAGTATATTCACGGAGTAAATCATGATGAGTGGGGCGAAGAATCTGTCCATTCATCCGTCCATGCATGCGTCCATGCGTCCGATCACGTTCGATAATGCAGATGGCGCATGAGTAACACCGACGAGACACGAGTCATGGAAGCCGAGCGCAAGTGTCTTCAATACGCCCGCCGCTATGCTTCGTCCATGCCCCACCAATGATCCTCCACGTATACGGTGACTATCCAGGAGACTGAGAGAGGCACTCGTTCTTCGCGTACCCAGGCACAGCCCGCGCAGCAGCCGTTTAAAGTGTAGCGGTACAGTGCCATCTAGAATGTCCTCACTCAACTGCAGTTTGTATTTACTTCTATGAGACAGCGCCGTCTGTTATACTGTTCCGGAGATACTGCCTGGTTTCCTTTCTCGTCTCTCCTGCTCTCGGTTATACGCGTGACGCATGACAAGGTTAGACTAAGAGTAGCTTCGCCCCTGAAAAAATACTTAACGCATCAACGAAGGAACAACTTTTGTGCGTACATGCATGGACCCAAATAATCATCAAAGGGCTAGATGTGAAAGGACCTCTTGGGTCGCGTGCCCTGCAGGACAGCTTATACGTGCACTTTCTTTAAAATATCTGGACTATTTTGTCAAAGTTTTGTTTGAGAAAACGATAAATAATGTCTGTATTATCTAATTCACTGAGTTCGTCTAAGTTACTGAGTAATATTATTAATACACTCGCGCCCTAAATATGGTCCTCCTTCGAATCTTCACCAGAATTGCACGAGTTGCATGGCACTTGTTCCAAGAATACGATTGGAAGTGATATCCCCCTCCCTTCCAGAAAAAAAATTATCTTGTTTCTAACTTCAGGGCCGTGTCAAAGACACGTAGGTGGTGTTACGAACTTGGAGCCATTCTCTATGTCGTATTTAATGGATACAGCGTTTTCTTAGGACACGCCTGGCTATTCGACCAATAAATCACGTCTGGCTATTCGACCAATAAATCATGTCTGCCTAACAAAAAGCAAGAATAGCAAACATCGGCAACGTATACTTTAGAGCCGGCTACTCGCTGACTGCACTACCCTAGTGCACATTGTGATCAGCAGTGCGGCAGCTATGGCATGAAAGCCACCGCCATACATTTCATTTTCAAGCAACTAGCCCCAGCTGAATTCTAGCTGACCTTGCCGAAGTACTTTGGCCCTGCCATCCCAGCACCCCGTGCGGGTGCGAAACGTTTCTACGGCAGCCAATGCCTTATCTCATTAGGGACCAGCGTTACCATGGTCCCACTTTTCCGGACGAAACATTTTAATTTATGCAGCTTTGGAAAACCTCTCCAAAATACCAGGAATATACCTTGGGATAGCTTAGGGTACCCCTTACGGATGAGATGTGGCCGAAGTTTTTTATGCTTATAGGGGAGGTGCTAAAACAGGCGCGAAATAGTGGTTCTTCATCTCACCGCGTCAGCATACAACACACATTCGGGTAAACGGATGTTTTTTGTATCATTATTTTTCAATAGCGTGACGCACATAATCCTGAAGATGACCTGGGATTTGGTATCTCCGAGGAAAATTTGAAACAAATTAAGTAATGTCTTCCTTGCGAACAAGTGGGGTATTTCACGTGCTGCCATATGGTCACGCTAAACCTTTAGGTTCCATCATTTTGTTCAAGTCTTTTACATCATTTTACGCTCCTTGTACGGTGATTCCGCGGCAATCATGCACCAATTTATTGTATGCCCAGGTTTATTGTAAAATTTATTGCTAGAATATCCCAAAAGAACGATAAATATGTATTGGCTTTCTACATTTACGAGCTATCAGAGGCTGCACAAATATATTGTGAGACGAAGATGTCGCAAGTGACGATTCCGGTTGTCTTATGAGAAAATCAAATATAATAAAGATCAACTCTTTCATTTGAACATTGCAAAACCACGATATGAATACTAGAGACGCCGTAGTAGAAGGCTTCGTAAATTTCGCCACTTGGCGTTCTGTGCACCTAAATCGTAGGCAGTATTATAGGCAGCTTAGAGCAGGCGCCAAGCATGTGCTTGCTGATGGCTGTCGCAATGGTGGATGCGACTGTGTTGAAGATGAAGCAGAGTATGAAGAACAAGGCAAGGCATCACCAATCTAATTATGTGCTCAGGTGTAGGAGATGAAAGGCTTGACAAAAAGTTACCTTTACGTGCGCAGAAGAAGACAAAAGTTTCTCGCTCTAATGCAGTTGCCTGATATAACTGCTTCACGTAGTACTGACCAGGTGGATGCTAACATAGGAACCTACTGGATTGCAATAGAGAAAAAAAAACCTACTGGATTGCAATTCATCAAAAAAAAGTGGTGGTGAGCTACATTCACTTTGCGAGGTAGCCATAAGCAACGTGTGGTGCTTATTTGCAGCATATGATTCAACGTCACTGAACTTGAATTTAGGATGTAAATTCCTCAAAGCTTCCAGATAAGGTGAGATAACAAGTGACAAGAACTGGCCGTCAAACAACGTCGATGCTTGCTGATAGTGCGTCTTGTTGTGCATATTTTAAATGAGAAAACAGTATACTTCGTCGGAACTGTGGCCAACGGCTAAAAGCGCAGGTGCAATGAAGAGGACTGCAACAGCACGGTGACTACACAGTGCAGTAAATGCGACGTCGGCATACGCACCCAATGCTTCATACCATTTCCCATTAAGTGCCTAACGAATTCCTAAATTCATTTTTCGCAATATGTCGGGGCTCGAAATGTAATTTAACGTTTTCTTTCTCGTTTTCGCCGTAGGCTATGAGCACAGCGTGGCCTATATCTATGAGCACAGCGTGGGCTATATCTTTTAAACTAAAAGCTCGTTCACGATGAAATTTTTAGTGTGATCTATGCAGACACAGATACGACGAAAAATGGCATGTGTTTTAACGATACTCATAAAAAAACGGTACCTAATGAGTTAAAGGTACACCCGCCTTTCTATCTCCGTTTATATGTTCCTCGTAACAGAAGGTTATTGCACGTGATAAACGTATAGGTTACCACATATTAGTAATCACATCTCCAGAAGCACATCCCTTTCAAACAAACAAACAAAAAAAACTAATGGGAAGCATATATCTTACAAATCATTAGCCGGCTAAAACAATCATGCTCATCAAATCTAATCGTTAAAAAATCGCAAATGAAACACCGTGGCTTACAGATAAACATAAATTTTTTTACGCAACAACTTGCGTCTGCGAGAGTTCAATTAAGCAAAAATGCATGTAAGATGCAGTGGGTAAATACACGAATGCGCCCTTCCGTGTTCATCGTGCGCTGTAGCGACGCTCGCCCACACACGATCGTTCCTTAATTGAAAAAAGTGTTGCTTACCTGTTAATAGAAGACAAAAGGGCAGGCTTCTCCGGTTTATACTTTGTTGTTTGTTACCTCTAAGAACAAAAGCGAAGTAAATATACCGTGATCGTTGTATGTTTGGCTTTGTTTACTCACCTTACGACAAGATCTTCATGATTTATCCTTGTTCTTCGCAGCTAGTCATATCTTTAAGTGACTAAAATACTCCCCAGTAGTCGTGATTGCATTTGTTTGATTTACATTGATTTATATGTTTGATTTATATTTGATTGCATTGATTTATATGCCACAGAACGCAAAACGTGGCTCGCAGAGACGATCAGCTGTTTTTTACATACAGCAGCCATTATGTGACTTGGATTGAATGCGAAAACGACTGACATGTGGCTTCAACTCTCAAAGCACAATAGTTTATCGTTTACTTTTAGCAATACAATTTATTTATGTCAGCGCGTGAAGCATATAAATTGAATTTTTTTTAATTTACTTAGGATTATTTTTTTTGTTACATGCTCGCGAATAAAATAAATTGAATACATGCACGACCCCTTTAGGGCTCTCAGCCAAGAAGTCACTAAGGTTTTTAAATTTTCCTCTTCAAAATACCCAGAAAATAATAACGGTTTTTCTACTCGCGTAAAAAGTAAATTGAATATACGGCCCCTTTGCAACTTTTAGCCAGAAAGTCACTAAAGTTTTTTTTTCTCCTCAAAGTACCCAGAAAATACTAGAGATTTCTATAGATTTCAATAGGTAAACTAGGCCCGCTGCCGCACTTGTCTTGTTTACGCACTATGGGTGGCAAAGGTCGCTTTTCCTTGGCCTAATTCGAAAAACGTAGGAGTTTTCGGCGTGAGCGGCGCCTGAACGGTGACGTAACAGGGAAAACAGAATACGGAATACGGAATAGAAGCACGTTATACGGCCACAGGAGTACAGGATCATACACACCTCGCGATCATACTTCACGGACAACAACCTTTCCTCGGGATAAACAACGTAACACATGTTCCTAGGTAGTACCTAGGCATAGGGAGATCTTTATGGAGCAAACAAGGCGAAAGCTTCCCCAGATTCAAGTTACCCGGATGGATTCTGTGAGAAAAGGAAGGCAAGGGAAGGAAAGTGGGTAGATGTGGACGGCTCTGTACATGCATGCACCTGAGCGTGCCCTAATTAATATGCGGTCGATGATGACAACAATGTGCGTTAGGGATTTGTTAAAGGATAAAGTGCGAGCATCGCGGCATTTCACGCGGTGTCTTGAATTAGTTAGGTTACTGCACATCTTTTTGAAACAGAAGTAAAACTTTCCGTTGAAACTTGGTTTACTACGGGGGTTTTTCGAAATAACATGCGGAAAAATAGTGAATTCACTGTCTATTATGTATACGCACTGCAAAACTTAGATGCTTTTCGTAGGGCCTTGATATACAGGCCTACGGGACGGCTTTAAGCTCTCCCATAGTAGAGTACCTGCTACTCTAAATCGTTAACCACTTTTTCTAAACACACACGCCGCTGAAGTGATATTGTCACACCAGACAGTTGTACTCACCTGAAATGTTGTTACCAGTTTGCAGTAAACTTCCCTGTCTTTCTTTTATTGCATAGGCCTACATTAAGTGTGAGGCCGACGGGGCGGCTGTATGCCCCCATAGTTGAGTACCTAGTAGTTTTAATCGTTACCCGCTCTTTCTTAACGCGACTGGGACAGCTTGTGGCTCTTCCATAGTGGTGTGCGTATAGTTCTCTAAAGCATTCACATTTTATTCCAATTATTTCCTGATTCTTGACCGGGACGGCCTGTGGCTTTCCCAACGTTACTAGAGTAAACTCAGTTTGAAATATTCGCTGGAGATGCGCGCCCCGTGGCGATCGTGAGAACTACCGGCGGTGTATAGTCCAATTTTGCTCCCGCGGCCATCGCATGCTGCAAAGATCGGCCAAAGTCTATTAAAGAAGATCGCAAAAGTTCGGGTGAAATGCAGTTCAGAAGCTATTGCCAGCGACATCAGCATGGTGAGATAAGGGGCTGCGATGAAAGCGTGACTAGGTTCGGGGGCAACAACCACCACTATTAAAAAACCAAGTTTAATTCAAAGGCAAACAATCGCTACGTTTTACAAATGACATTCTTTTCCACTAGCAATATCAAGTAGGCGTAATGAGCAAAGACTTTTTGACAGTGTTTTATTATTACGAAAAACATTTTTCTAGCGCCATCAGCCCCCGATATTATTACGCAGTGCAGCGCTTGCACTGCATGGAAAGGCATGCCTGTAAAATTCGTCTGCGATGGCACAGCCCCTCACGTGTTTTAGTGTTCCTCACTTGCTTGCGTTCTCTGCTTTGCATGACATCGTGAGATGCGTTTTATCGTTGGTGAACGTTTTAAGTGCAGTCTCCAACGTGCAGTGGACGATACGGATTACATTTAACGCCGAGTGCTTTCCTCTGTGCCTGTACAAACGATGTGCTGTGCAAGGTACAAGATAGATAGATAGATAGATAGATAGATAGATAGATAGATAGATAGATAGATAGATAGATAGATAGATAGATAGATAGATAGATAGATAGATAGATAGATAGATAGATAGATAGATAGACAGACAGACAGACAGACAGACAGACAGACAGACAGACATACAGACAGACAGATAGATAGATAGATAGATAGATAGATAGATAGATAGATAGATAGATAGATAGATAGATAGATAGATAGATAGATAGATAGATAGATAGATAGATAGATAGATAGATAGATAGATAGATAGATAGATAGATAGATAGATAGATAGATAGATAGATAGATAGATAGATAGATAGATAGATACGCTTAAAGTCGCCGAAGTTCGCTAAGAAATGATTCGCATTAAAAAACAAACTATCGACGGCCGTGGCTCAGGGTGCAACGTTCGGCGGCTTCTCTCGCAAGACCAAGCCACCCACTGAAGCTGCTCTTTCTTGCATGTATGCCACATCGTGCGGCAGCTTGAATGCGTGCGCGCGGTCTCTCGTCCTCGGTCTCGCTGCACACACACACGTACACGTTCGGTAGTCGCGTGTGGCTCGCGGACAGAAATATGGCTTCCGAGGGATTTGTCTCCACGCGGCCCGTGCCACCGAGCAAAGAACTCATGTGGTCTCGTCACTCACGCTTCGCCCATGGCACCCGAGGTGGAGCGTTAGCCGCACTGAACTGACCCTGATTTATTCGGGACGTCTTCGCTCCCCAATACCCGCCATTCCCCGCTTTTTCCTTCGCTCCCGCACGCCGGGCTCGTTTACTTAGGTCTTCTCGGATATGCAGCCCCCCCCAGAATACTTCTGTGTGTCTTTTTCTCAAATGGCTGCATGCATACGCAAACAAAAGAGGGCGAAGACCACATCGTCCAACGCGCGTAAAGAATCGTTATTGCTGACTTTACAATCACTGCGAGTGAAAGCATTGTTCAAAAAAAAAAAAGCTGGATTGTCTCTAGGTTTAAGATATGGCTGTGTGGAAGAGTCGGGAGGACTGCGACACTATTTTAGAATTGTATTTTTATTGTTGTTGAGTTTGAACACGGAACGATGTTTGATTGATTATATTCCAGGTCTAAACAATCCGCAAAACCTCTGAGACACATTGGCTCCTGTGCCTCCTGGTTGAGCTGTAAAAAAATATAGTTTGTGACGGCAAAAGTCTTTCCCATTCCACCCGCCTCAGCGAGTGCAGTGGGGCATCAGTTTGGAGAAGTGGCACGCATGTAACAAAATGGTCCAAGTGTCTTTAACGACCATTATAAGCAGATAG